>NC_135628.1:55701851-56007939 GCF_053574225.1 Canis aureus | reverse complement strand
GTCCAGGAAGACACGGACAGGCATTCAACAAGCCCCAGGAGCTGTAATAGTGCAGCTGGGAGAGTAAGAGCCTGATTCTGCTGGGCCTGGAGAGGTCAGTGAACAGTTCTCAGAGGAAAAGACTTTTGTACTGGGCCTTGCAAGCCAAGTGTCTGTATATCAGAACATCAGGCTCTAAGCATTTTTCATGTCTATGCCTTCATCCTTGAGGTTGTCTGAAGAGATGACAAAACTTTGTTCTTCTAAGAGTTCAGGGCGTTGGAGACCACTTTTGTGATCACTGGAGCTGTCATAATGGCAGAGATGAGATACCCGCCATCACATACTGGGCCCATCCCCTAGAAGCCCAGTTCACAAATGCAGAAAATTCACCATTCTAGGACCCTGCCTTCATACAGCTCCCCAAGGACCCACAAGGGTACTGGCGTCCCATCTGGTATGAGCAAACTCAGCAAAGAATGCTAGGTAGGGCCAGTGGTGGAACTCAGACATCCTCAGCAAGTGTGGTCTTGGCCAGCCTGCCAGGTCCTGGCCAGCCAGAGGGAGTTCTTGGGGGCCTTTCAGAGCATCAGTCCCTTCTGAAGGGGCTCACCTGCAGGCGAATCCCCTGGGAGGAAGTTCAAGTACACGAGCCCAAGCTGACCTTTCCCTTCCTCACTGCACAGACTGCTGATAAGAACACTTGTTTGAAGTTCATTAACGGGGCATAATTGCATTCTTCACAATCAATAAGCCTTCTCGGTGGCGGTGGCGGGGCCCAGCACAAAGGCCAGCCCAGCGGGAGCTGAGAAGGAAGCAATCACCCACACAGCCAGGGAATCCAGGGTGAGGTCATTATCAGGCTCAAGGGGTGCTAGCAAGGCAAGAGGGGGGGGACACAGCCTTGGAGGGGATTGAGGAGAGGTCAAGGCAGGGTCAGCATGCCCTGTCAGGTGGATGGGCCCAGCTAGGACCCGGCAGGGCTGGGGACAAGAACCAGGCAGAGCGTCAGCCAGACCCAAGACCCACACTCATCCAGGAAATTGAGCCTTCCATGGCCATGCAGCTCAGCTAATTAGAACTTGCCGAAGATGAGGACATGTGCCTGGTGCATTCATGAGCAAGTGTGTGACCACAGACGTGCGCTGGTCCAATCCAGCGGCCTCTGCACGGAGACAGCAGAGGAGAGACTGGGCTGCTCCATGTGGACATGAATGGTAGCATAATGCAAAGCACATCCGGGTGAGCCACCACCCATTTCTTCAGATGAAAAGGTTGGAAGCCCTGCCCTCTCCCCCCTCCACCCCGAACCCCTTCCTCCCTCTCTTTCTCACACACAGACACACTTTCTATATATTCTCTTTGGAGAAATGGACCAGGCATCTAGCACACTCCGAGGCAAGCCTTGTTGAAGGGACAGAGTGCTGGGCACCTGCTATTTCCAGTGGAGACAGTGGTCCCTTACCTGGGCTCTCGTGCACCCCGGGGAGCTAAATACCACAGGAGGAAAAAAAGCCTGATGGCCCATTCACATACCCGTGAGAGGTGTCACGGACAGGCAACGGAAATGGCAGGAGTCTTTGCCTGTGATGACAGTCATGTCCTGTGAGTGAGGACCTGGGTTTTTCATCCCGTTCAGTCTGTCTGCCTGTCCACAGGTGACAGAGTGTCACTGTCAGGAGGGAGCTCTGGACACAGGTGTGTTAGCAGAGACGCGCTGGGCCGCTGGCCGTGGAGAAGCCAGGAAGATCATCGGTTCATGGTCTTCGCCAACGTGACCTGACCACACAGCCCTCTAGCCGACCAGTGCACTGAGACAGTGGCACACATCTCCTCGGGAGGGGACAAGGTTGGGAGCCACCACCAAAACCCCTGGGTCTCCACTATAAAATGGAACGTTGGCATTTACTGCCCTCCAGAAATAGTGCCAATGAATCGAGTCTCTCGCCGGAACATTTATACCTGGAATGTCATTAAATCACCCAGGACCCAGAGGACGCTGAGGCTGTCGAGGGGTGGGTTGCAGGCCGGGAAGAGAACGGGCTCTTCTGGGATGGCGTGAAGGAGCCATAAGGCAACAGGACAGGGAACCGGGCGGGGATGGGGATGGCTCTGAACCTGAGGGGGACAGGGGTCAGGGGACCAGCCATGACCCCGCCCTGGATGAAGGTTGTGAAGGATGAAGTCCGCATGGGCTGGGGGCAGGACGGCCTTGTCTGCGGCCCCAGGCGCCTCCGAGAAAGGCCATCTCATTAAGCTCTTGTCCCTGGGCCCAGACCTCCTGCCAAAAGGCAATCAGCTCAACAAAGCAGTTGGCCAGTGTGTCTGTGTGTGGCCCGGCTTCTGAGGTCAGAGGAGGCGCCCCCTGACCAGCCCCTTCCTTTGCCAGAGCACACAGATTTCATCTCCTTCCCTCTGCCTCCCTCGGAAAGTTTCCAGAATGAACGCCAGGTCTACAGACGCAGCAAGGCTATGGCTCGGGGCAGCGGGGCCACCACGGCCCTCGTCGGCCCAGGAAGGCTCTGGCAGCAAATTGAACTGTCATTTAGTTGCAGACCCTCGAGCTTGATGGCTAGAGGAACACGCAAGTGCCACCTCTCCAGCTTGTCACCTACTCCTGGGCAGAGAGGGGGATGGAAGGGGGGATGGCACAGGACTTACGCATCCGTGGGCGGTACCCTGAGAGGTGCAGACTGGGAATGGCACAGGGCCGAGGGGCCAGGCTGAGACGGCACCAGAGCCTCCGAGGATGCCACACACTCGCCCGATCAAGCCCTGAGTTCTGGGAATCCCCGGGGCCTGTCGCTGGCACTTGCACTTACACCGGTGAGCCAGTGCCTCTCCTAAAACGGTGTGTCCTCGATGCCTCCCTCACCTTGGCCTATCCCCACTCCGCCACCGTCCCACCACCCTCCTCTGTTCCAGGTTCTCAGGCATGCCCTTCCCTGCTCTGAGGGCTGAGGCTTTCAGTGCAGGCTGAGCTGGGGTGATCAGGACTCCGGTGCGGGGAGCGGTTCCCCGGATGCCCTGATGTCTCTCCCTGCTTTTGTAGGCTCCAGGCCCATTGGTGTGGTCCACCCCCAATAAGCACCCAGGAAGGGGGCCTGGGTGTCTCTGGGGGCTCTGGGGCCTTTCCGTTCCTCATTAGGACCCTGCACAACTCCCCTCTGGTGGAGGATTTGGGGTTCGCTGCATATAATGTCAACTTGCAGAAATTAAAAATGTAAATGCTGGCGTCTAATTAACCAGTTGACAGCAGTGCACAGCTGCAAGTGACAGTGACTGATTGCCTTCTGCCAGCCTCTCTCCCCACGCAGCCCCCCTGCCGCCCCCGCTTCGCCCAGGGAGCCCCCCGAGAGGGGAGGGCATCGAGGCAGAGCAACCGCTTGGAAGCCCAGTGGAGCCCAGTGGAGGGCACCTCTTGCGTTTGTGGGAGGAGGAGTGGCAAGGACAGAAGAGCTAGACCGGGCGCCCTTTGGGGGCTGGGGGCCAGGCTGAGGCAGGGGACGGCTCCTCCTTACTCCTGCTCCCACCCCGGTCCTCCCCTGACCACTTCGGAGCCACATCCTCCCCCTGCACCCGAGCTGTACAGGGCCAGCCCAGAAGCGCAGGTGGGAGAGGGCCCGCCGTGGTCCCCAGGGGGTGGTGCCCGCCATCCGCCGGCCCCGACATCGTGCCGGGAGTTTCACTCTGCCCGGGCCTCTGTCCGCACGGCTGCAGCTCTTTCTTCCCCTCCGCCTTCCCTGGCAGGTATTACTCGGACATCGGGAAGATGCCGGCCATCAGCGACCAGGACATGAACGCGTACCTGGCTGAGCAGTCCCGGATGCACATGAACGAGTTCAACGCCATGAGCGCGCTCTCGGAGATCTTCTCCTACGTGGGCAAGTACAGCGAGGAGGTGAGCCCGCCCTGCTTGGCACCTGCTGGGAAGGACGGGGCAGAGATGAACAGTCGCTGCCTGTGTAGCAGCCTCTGCACAGGAGCCCCGGCACGAACCCCAGACGACCCCCGCCTCTGCTGGGGAAGCTGTCCGCCGCCTTGGACTTGGCGGCTGCGCTCCACAGACTGGGACCCTAGAAACCT
Source organism: Canis aureus (assembly GCF_053574225.1). Lineage (NCBI taxonomy): Eukaryota > Metazoa > Chordata > Mammalia > Carnivora > Canidae > Canis > Canis aureus. The sequence continues at coordinate 56,003,874 of NC_135628.1, read as the reverse complement.
TCCGTTCTGCAAATTCGGCATTCATCCCCATTCTCAGATATTAAGATAAAGTAGCGGTTTCTTTCTCTCTCTCTCTTTCCTTTTTTTAAATTCTTACTTCTTCCCTGCTTGTCCCTCTTTTTTATTTTTCCCTTTTCTCTCCCTGATCTAACTGTCTTTAAGCAAGCAGTTTCCCACCCCCATGGTAGGCTGCATGGGAATGGTATGTGGGAGAGGGAGGGGAGGGGAGGGGAGAGGAGGGTCAGGACAGAATAGATACAGAACAGAGTTCCCCAGATGGAAAAGAAAGCAGACGCTGCCTTCTTCCTGGCCAGTACAGAGGTGCTTATGGGAGGGTTCTAGTTCATGCAGGCTTAGCCCAAGTGGGTTCAGAATCCAGGCTCCCTGTGTCTGAGCGGCAGCATAACCACCTTCCCCTGTAGTGGGAGGTAGTGACAGGAGCTGGAGCCGGTGCCCCCCGTTCTCCGCCTCCTCCCCGCTCATCACTGAGAGGGCCTAGGAGCCCCAGGCCACAGAAGAGGCCCCAGCAGGCTGTGAGCAGCATAATTCTGCAAGCCTCCAGTGAAGGGGAAGCCAGCTGTGGGTCCCATAGGGGAGGGACCGAGATGCCAGCCTGCAGGCTGGTGCTGGTCCCGGGCAAGGCTGTCACCTGCCCGTGGCCACATGAGAGAAGTAAGGATGATGCAGGATGTGCCAGGGCAGGAGTACAGCTGCCTCATCTTGCAAGCACTGCCCTTTAGTCTACAAGGACACTCGTCTACTCTTGGTGTAAAAATGCCCCATCCTCATGAAATACTAGCGCCAGGAACTGGTGGTTCTGGGCCAGCTAAGAGGTCGGCAACTCCACCTTGGTCTCCCCACTTAAAAATACACTAAGTGGGCCAGGAAATCCAGAGCTCTGGGAGCCTCCTCTGGAGGCTTCAGCCTCCTCTCTGGCTCCTCTGCCTCCCTACCCCTCAGCCCCAGCGCCAGGAGATGCCACACCTGCGTGTCAGGTGCCCCTCGTGGAGCAAACTTCATGGGAAGGGCGCTCGCATGTGTTAGGTGACCTTGTCCTCTCCAAGGGAGCCACCCACACAGGGACCAGGAGTTCCCCCATTATACAGATGAGGCAATGAGGGTTCAGAGAAGTGATGTGTTTTTCCCCAGATCACCCAGCTAGACACTCTAGATCTGTTATTCAGCCTCACGTCTCCTGAGTCTGAGTCAACTTCTCACTTATTTTTTATCGCGTCCTCACTGTCATTCTTCTCTACCAACCATCTGATCCCAGAAAAGGCTTTGGCAGATGTTATCATTCACTGCTAGTGACCAGGAAAACATGAGATATCCCCCTTGGAAGGATATTTTTTTGTTGACATGCAAGCAAAGCCAAATGACTTTCTAAATGTGGGATCAGGGGGCCTCAGGGAGCTGATGGGGAAGATACTCCTTTTTAGGAAGGAGGGGTGGGATTTCTTAGTATCTATGAAAGCACATTCCCCGGAGACACCAGGCACCACACTTTACGTGGGGGTAGGCCTGTGTGTTTGTTAACCTGCAGGGACCTGGTACATCTCTGAACAGGTGTCTCCTGCCCACTGCCAGCTGTCTTACGTGGGCAGCAGAGCGCATGCATTTATTCAGACATGTTGATGAATGTGCCGACTCCCTGTGCTCACTGACACAGGGGTACCCACCTGCTGCACCCCACCCCCGAGTGCCCCTGCACCTCTCCATCCCTGTTAGCCAGGCTGCCTGCTGACCCAGAGACTTCACGTGTGCAACTTCGTGTGCACGTGGCTTTCCAAGCCTGACCCCGCTCGCCCTGTCTGTGCACGCCCTAGGAACACAGACCCGTATGCACAAACTAGTAACCTCCCCGTTCTTGGCCCTTCAACAGATCCTCGGACCTCTGGACCATGACGACCAGTGCGGAAAGCAGAAACTGGCCTACAAACTAGAACAAGTCATAACCCTCATGAGCTTAGACAGCTGAGAACCGTCCTTCCAGGGCCCCTGGGGGGAGGGACACACCAAGCCGTGCCTCAGTCTAGATTATCATCTTTACCAAGTGCAAGTTCCGACTGGCGTCAGCAGCATCCCCTGAACAGCGCTGCCTCTGTCTCCGCCTCTTTCTGTCTCTCCCTCCTCCCTGCATCCCTTCTTTCTCAGTTGCTCTGCCAACATGATCCAACCAAGCCACCACCCCTCAGTGAGTTCAGGACGGCCAGGCTCACACGGGGACCTGGCCAGAAGATATCAGAGGGGCTCTCTTTCCTGGCTGACTCCCAGGCATCAGCAGAGGGGGCCCAAAGATGGAGGAGGAGCCATGGAGAGAGGACGCTCCTGCGTTGCTACTCCACCTTCCACACTGGGCCAACCCTTGGTCTAGGGAAGAGGCAATGAGCTCAGTATTACCTTCACTGGGAAGACATCACCTGGCTCTCTCCCTTCCCAAATGCCTATCTCCAGGGGGTCCACCAGGGTCTGGGCCCCGTTGCAACTGTGAGAAGAAAGGCCACAGCTCCCGCATACGGAGGAGTAAGGATTAAGGGGGTGGGGAAGGAGTAGAGAGGTGCTTTTCAAGCTGCCTCTCACTTCTTGGGTTGGCATTCAGAGGCCACCTTGTCACCTTCTAGTCTTCTTGGAGCCCTTCCAAGTGCTCCTAGGGACCTACCCGCCCTGTCCCCTCCCCTGCCTGTGGAAAGCCAGACGGGAGAAGCAGCGGTTGCATTCCACTGTGGAGACCCTCCTAACCTTCTGGTCTGGCTCATAGCAGCAGAAATGTAACATGGAGGGGGAGAAAGGGAAAGAGGGTGGCATCCACCCTGGGCAGAATCGGTTGTTTTCCATTCACCCCCAAATGCAAATGAAGCACGTCCATAGTCATAGGCTCATCCGTTGCCGGATCCTTGATGCTGTCTAGAGAAAGCACCTACCTGCATCCTCCTTGCTCGGCACTCATCAGGGGACAATGTAAAATGCAGAGTACATCCAGGAGATTCTACCTCCAGCCGCCTTTATTGGCTCCGTCCCCACCCCCCTTCCTGAGAACTCTATAGAAGCTTGGGGCAAAGAGCTGAGGCCCTGGCCCCCTGCAGAGCCTGGTGCCATTGCTATGCAGACGACATTGTCACTGGACTGTCCAGACCTACTTGGCAATGACTCCCTCACCACCTGCTGTCTCTTCGGTCACTGCCCTTCCTCACCTCCTCCCTAGTCATCATGGAGAGAACCACGCTCAAGCACAGCCTCACAGAAACAAACCAAAACGCCAGCCAAACTCAGTCCCCAGCTCGCAGTGTCTAGGAGGGACCTAGGACTCAAGTGGAAGGAGCTGGCCAACAATGAGAGAGAGACATACAATGGACCTCGGCCCTGGCATCTGTTTCTCCATCTGTCCTTCCATCTCCGATCTCTCATTTCAGCCCGTCAGGCAACGTGTGCTCGGACACGGGTGAGCAGGGGCCGTGGTAAGAGACGGTCTAACGTAGGGTCATGGAAACCTTAATCTTGAAGGGACTTTAGATGCCATCTGGCCCAGTTTCCCACCATAAGCAAGAGACTGTCTTAGCAGTCCTGCTGGCTAATTATACCCCACTCTGGGAGACAAGGAGAAGCATCACCTAAAGTGTGGTTGCAAGTCAAGGTTCCTGTCTTGCCTTCACTTCCTGAGCATCAGACATCAGTCTCTGTCATCCATTCACAATGAGCCCCAGGTGAAAATGGGAAGGAACCACTTCATCTCCAGCAAAGTTCATGGAGCACCCTGTACTTTTAAGAACTCTGGCCCCTTTGGATATGAGTGTGTGTGTGTGTGAGAGAGAGTGTGTGTGCATGTGTGTGCATGTGAGTGTGTCTGCTCTAGGAGCAGGCAGAGAGAGCTCGAAAGGATTTCTTGTCCTATGGAGGGGACTCTGAGGTGTTTCTCTTCTCCATCCTTGCTCATTCATTCTGCAGCTTCAGGACATTTCAACACTAGCTTTCTGTGCTGAGTGCTGGTGGGTGGAAGAAGAGTCACCGGTCCGTAGGAAACCAGGGTGCTCAGTGGCCGAAGGAGGCCTGGACTGGCCTGGAGGCTGGGTGGAGGTGACCCACAGCGGGGCATCATGTGGCATGAAGGAGAGGACAAACGGGGACAAAACACGAGTAGCTAACAATGGAAAGAGGAGAATGGGGGAAAGATGTACGTTGTGGGGGGAAAAGATAACCAAAGGTTTTGGCAAATGAAGTGCCAGGTGAAGAAGCATGGGCTTTCTGCCCTGGACCATTTCATTTCCTCCCAGGAAGCCACGGACCCTGGCCAGAGAGGAAGCATGTGAGAGCGGGCGGGTGGGCGGAGGAGGCACGGTGGCCAGAAGATGTATTTGCACACGTGAGGGGTTGGGGAGGAGAGAGACACAAACATATTTAACACAGATTCGCTGAGTGGAAACCGAGTGTGTGTGTGTGTGTGTGTGTGTGAGCGCATGTATGAATGAGTGTGTTTGATTTATTTTTTAAGTTTTGCACAGTTAGGAAAACAAATTAGCAGGCAGAAAAGAAGACTGTTATCATGGTTCTGCTGAAGCTTTTATTTTTTACCGGATTATTATTGTTATTGTTATTGTTCCTTCGTCGGTACAGAACCCCCCTCCCCAACCCTCCCCTGCCCCGGGTTTTGTCACAAGAGAAGCTTCAAACACCTCAGAGAAAGCTCGATGTCGGGAAGAGAGAGGACAGGACAGTGTCCTGGCTCTCCTCCTTCCTCCTGGAGGCGGGTTGTTTGCTGAAGCCTCTGCGGCCTGCTTGGGCTGGAGAAACAGGAGAGGACCACCCGGAGCTGCTACCCATCTTGTCCGCAAAAATTCTCTTTCCCTTTTCTGTTTGTTTCTCTTTCCTTTCTCTGTTCCTTTTACAATTTTTTTTTCCATTTGGATTCATGCGCACATGTGATACATTTCCAAGTAAAGACAAGGCAGCGTTGTCGGAAAGCTGTCCTTGGCTCCCATGGTCTTTCCAGAATATCCCCTGGAGACCCCCAATCTCCTTCTGGCAAGCCAGAGACCCCCAGAGCTGCCCCTGGAGGGGGGCACGCAGACCAGCACCCCGCAGAGAAGGGAGCTGGACAAACTGGCCCCAGGAAAGGAAGGTCCCCTCGAGCCCTCCCCCATGACTGTGAATTTGCAGGGTCATGACTCTGTTTAAGGTGGAATCTTTATCTAGGTTCTTGGGTCCCAGGCAGAGAGAAAGGGAAGAAAGGCCCATCTTCTCTCACCTTCCCCTCCAACCGCCTCCTGCACCCTCCCGCCCTTGAGACCACCAGGGTCCAGGCAGTGCCGGGAGATCACACAGTCAGAAAAACAGACCTCGGTTAGATGGGGACTTTGAACGTAGGAGGGAGATGGGCTGACGCTGAGGTGCTGGAAGGCAGGCAGCTTTATGGCGTCCTGAATTCAAAAGGACGGATGGAGAGAAGCTGAGACAGGTGGCTGCGGACAGGTCATTCCTCTCGGGAGAGGTGTCTCCCCAGGGCTGGGCTCTGTCATCCTTTGTCCCTCCTTGTAAGGAGAGACGCCGGCCTCTCTTGGTACCTGCTAATAGGGCCACTAAGTGCAGATGGCTACTGTGTCACTTAATTCCTCAGGAAAATACTTTTTCTTGCCTTCTTTCAATGTGGTTTTAATTCGGGGACTGAGGACAGCCTGAGTGTGCACAGGCCAACGTAGGTTCAAACCCCTGGGACATGCACACCCAGAGTCGGCTCTAGAGCCTCCCTCTTGTGAGCCAGTGGGTGGACAGGTTGGGCCGAGATGCCTGACCCAGGCTAGGGTCAGAGAGAGAAGTCCTCTTCAATCATCCCAAAGTGAAGCAGACTGTCCAGAGCTGTGCCAGGCAGGAGTGGGACCCGCTGACAGGTAAGGCCGCTGACCTTGGCCACTCAGGCCTGGTTCTCAACACCCCCAGCCCTAGGCTAATGTCCAGGTAGTGTCCCAGTACCCCATTCCCCCGTCTGAGGCCCTCTGCTTGCGTTCCCCTTGCATGTCTGGCTTCTGAGAGTGTCCCTCCCCCCGCAGAGGCAAGTGCACCCCCTTGTCCCCATTGCCCGCAGCTCTGACCCAAGGCTGCGGACCTCCTGGCACAGGAGCCTCAGACCTCACAACCCACCCCCCCAGGGCAAGCCCCTGCCACCATTCCCAGCATTGCCTCCCTGAGTGATTGGGGGTCCCCAGTCCCACCTGGGCCCTGGGGGTCCCCCATCAGAGGAGCCACAAGCAATGATTTCTCAAGCAACCTCCACCCCCCGCCCCATGCCAAGTCCTGCTGATGTTTCCAGAACCCAAAACAACCACTCGCTTTGACCTAACAGGCAAAGCCCTGTTTTCCATCTGTCTCCATTCTCAGGAATGAGGCGACATTCTTTGGGCTTCACAGGATGTGAAGTCAAATACTTAACCTCGTGAGGGTTAAAGTGAATTATTCTTAATCAAGAGCAAACATTCCCACCTCTCAGAGAGCAAGGAGGGAGGGGAAGAGGCAGGGAGGCTCTGCAGGCCCAGAGACACTCCCTCCGCGGTCCTTGCAGGAATGGGCCGCCCCAACAGGTGGTCCTGGCATGGGTCCGAAAGACCTCTGAGAGGCATGTCTAGGCATGAACAACCTCCAGGTACCAGAGTCCCTGGAAGAAGCCCCTGCCCCAGGTGGATCCAGGCTCCTTCCTGGCCTTTCCTCTCACTCCTAGTTCACGTCAAGGACCACCTGTAAACCCTGCATGCTTCCCGTCAGCATCCAGGACAGGTGACGGAGAGCCCCTGACCCTGCAGCCCCGCCTTTTTTCTTTAACCTGTATGTGAACTGTCTATTTGGGGTCTGAGGTCATTTGGTTTTTGTTTGTGTATGTTAAGCGTTGGAAATTAAGGAGGGAGCCCAGGTGTGGGTGTAAAGTCCAAACTGCTAGAAGGGAGAAACAAAACTCTTCACCTGTGACCTGAGAGGGATGAGAAGAGCCTGGGGGCTGGGGCTGGGGGGCTCCCCCTGTTGTTAAAAAATGGGCCAGGATATTCCCCGGATGTGGACGTGCCTGGGGAAGCAGCCTCCATGGCTGCTAATATTCTCGGTGCTTCCTGGGCACCTGGGATGGCTGGAGCCTGTGATGCCAGGCCTTCCCCTCCCACCTCCTGCTGCCTCGCCCCAACAGGTGCCACTGGAGAGACAGCTCCAGAGAGAGGCTGGGAAACCATGGGCCTCCATCCTCATGGTGCTCTGAGAGTGGCAAAGCCCTCCACTGGAAAACTTAGAAAAAGACCCCCCCATCCACAAAGGAATCTCTGTAGTAAAAGTTTTGGACTTTCAAGAGAAACTTTTTTTTTTTTTAAACTACAAGTCTTTGCTCCCTGATAAAATTGTTGTTGTTGTTGTTTTTTAATTTGGGGAATATCCAACTTTATAAAATATAGAGGATTTTTTGGTTGTAAAAGTAATGCATACTCATTAGAGTCCCAATTAAATTCCATGAGTAGACTGGTGACTACCCCAGCTCAGCAAAGCTGAATGAAACAAAATCCCTAATGAAATTAAAAGAGGTTTCTGTCTTCATTGGCAGAGATAGTGAGGGGGGTGGGGGGGGAATGCTCTTGGTCAGGTGTGCCCCACCCCCCTCCTCCTTACCCCCTTTCACTTTGTCCAGTCTTGGCTCTCTGGACCGCCCCTGGTGTGGCTGAGCCCCCTGCAGTCCCCACCAGCTTTCCTCAGACCGAGGGGTCACCCCGTTGGGGATGGGCCATGGAGGGACCAAGCACCCTCCCCCTGAGAGTGCAAACGCTCATGGCAAATAGACAACAGGTTCTATGCAGTTCATCTTCTACCATTTTTTTTTAAACTGGAATTAGAACATCTTTTATTAGTATCTTTGATCTTATGAGTCAAGCACATTTTGGAAGGGCTCCCTTTCAAGAGTGGAATTCAAAACAGAGGATACAGTTAAAGAGCAATGCAAAGGACACTTCACCAAGTGAGACCGCTCACCCAATAGGACCCCTGGATGCGGCTCAGGCCTGTGACCAAGATGCGACACGTGTCTCTTGTGTTGTCCTGCCTCCTCCCTTCCCCAGCGTTCTCCCCAGCTGTTGGCTCGTTAAACCTTCCGTTCTTTAAAAAGAAAAGCTAGTTTACCTCAAAGATTCTTGTTTCCATTTGGAAACTAATGACTTTGTGTTTTAGAGTAGATGACCCTCCCCTCCATCACCCCCTGCCTGGGGCTGGTGTCCCTGAGGCCTGAAGGCCTTGCCTAGTCATGTGTTGGCAATGCCAACCAAGAGCAAGAACCCAAGGCCCCGGAGACAGGAAGGATTGGGTGCAACTGGCTTCCTCCCCACCTTAGCCGGTAAGGACCAGCCCGTCTCTTCCAGCAGGGTCCTGCCGAGTAGTCACCATAGTAACCAGCAATGCCAGGGTACCACCAACAGAGACCTGCTCATGAGTGAGCTGTGAGCCCGGGCAGAGGGGGGGAAGCTGGCCTGATCACATGACCCAGAGTCAAGTCAAAGACTAGAGGGAAGAGGAGAAACAGGGTAGGATGAGTGGGTGGTTTGAGGAACAGCAGAGGCCTTCGAGTCTTGGAGAGAGGCCGCTGAAGGGGGTAGGGCAGGTGGGTCCTGCTCCGGTCACCCCCTTCCAGCTCCACCCCAGCTCCGCTTCCATAAAGTTCCCACCTTGAACACTGACACTTTGTTAGAACAAAGCAAAACATATCTTTAGACAACAGTGTTATAATGAGCCTCAAAGATAGGTGGATGGAATCGATTAGAGGAAGAGGGTCTTCTGGTTTTGATTTTTAAAAAAGAGTATCCTAGTAAGATTAAGAAAAAAAGGATTTAAAAAAATAAAGTTTTTAAAAAGGAAACCTATGCTATTTAAATTGGAGCCCAGTTGTAACTTGGTAAAGGCAAGCTTCTGTACCTTTGTTATAATTAATTGTATACCTGTGTATGTAAATATAAGGCATTCCTATTTTGCAGTTCAGAACAAAAAAAAACCTATTTGTAATATAGAATAAAGTTTATTAAAAAATAATAAAAATGCAGTTTTGGGATTTGGGTCTTTTCTCATGCCTCTGGCTGGAAGCAGGCAGAGGGGAAGGTTGGCCACAGGTAAGCCTCCACCACGTACAGGTGGGGCAACTTGTCTCTCCAGCCACATGGTATCTAAACATTCTCTTAATTATGGCTCTGTCTTCAGTTACAAAGCAGATGTCTCGGGAGGCGATAATGCCCCCAGATAGGGACAGCAAGCATGCTACCAGCAAGCGCTGGCAGCAGACATCCCTTCCACATGAAGCCAGATCAACCTCTGAATCCTCCTCGACACAGCCCTCCAGCTTGCTGGAGTTGGTGCCGGCGAGGGCACGAATTGCCATCCCTGTTGTGAGTCTTCTTGGCAAGCCACACCTCAGTATGAGTGATCTCATCAGTCTAGCCCACCCCCAGCATTTTAACAGAGGGTAGAAATCTTGAACCCAATTGTGCTTCTGGCATAGGAGTAGGATAGGGAGAGAACAAGAAGGGGAAAGGTGGCGGTGGAGGCAGGGAGCAGGGAAGCAGACAGCTGTCCACCTGCCACCAGCGTTCATCCGTAGTCCAGACTGGCCTCCAGGGCAAAGTGGGCCGTGCACAGTCAGGTCTGGGCCCAGAAACTCTGCATCATCCTCTGCATTCAACTGGCTGCCCTCCCATGGATCCTTTTGTCTCTCCGAGCCTCAGGTCAACAGCCAGAGAAGGTTGAGCTCCATGTCTCCAACATCTGTATAATTTGAAGTGAAATCCATGAGAGGGAAGCAGGATAAGAAAGGAGAGACAGAAACACCAAAGTGGAGAGCGTAAGTGAGGAAGAAGGGCAGGAAACAGGGTCGGGAGAAGACAGACAGACCCCAAGCAGCCAACAGCAAGTCCTGCCCTCCCTCCCCCCCCATGCTGGGGTTCCCCCAGCCTTCAAAGCAGGGCCCCCAGATTGTAAACGGAAGGAGTCCACCAAGATGGGAACTCTGGGGGCCAGAGAGAAAGGTGACTTGGTGCCAAGTCTGTGAGTCCTGTCTTGTCCCACACCTTCCAGAAGAGAGCCCTCCTGAGATAAGAGGCAGCCGCTAAAGGGTAGACACAGCTCCACAGTGACACCGAGACACCACCACCTCTGGGAGACACGTCCTACAGCCAATGACCAGGGAGCACATCAACCTTGGGACAACAAGGGAACGAATGGCACCCAAGAGGGAAAGTGGGGATTAGTGACCCCAGACCCAACAAACTGATGGGCTCAGATCAGAGTGGTAGCTCTTTTCCAGTAGTTCCAACAGACAGGGAAAGTATGTTTTCTTTTTTCCTAAATGATGAGGCAGGCTGTGGTGGGGATGATGGTCTCGGTCTGAAAGTTCAAATCAGATTCCACCCACAATCAAGTTCTTGTCCGTCCACAGGCTCCTTTACCTGTGTGATGTCAGGCAGTACCACCATCAGCCACCATGACCTTGGGCAGGTGGCTTCTCTGTGATTCAGTTTTCCTCTCCAAGACCTGAACATGCTTCTAAATGCTCTATGAAACCCAGGAGAGGGATCCCTGAGTGGCTCAGCGGTTTGGCGCCTGCCTTTGGCCCAGTGGTTGAGCATCAGGGCGTGATCCCAGGGTCCTGGGATGGAGTCCCACGTTGGGCTACCCGCAGGGAGCCTGCTTCTCCCTCTGCCTGTGTCTCTGTGTCTCTCATGAATAAATAAATAGAATCTTTTTTTAAAAAATGATATGGTACAAACAAAAGAGTGTATCCGGCCGAGGCCTGAGTCCGACTTTAGAATGGATGCCATATTAGTTAGCTCAGGCCGCTGGAACAGAAGACCAGGCTGGGGAGGCTTGAACAACGCATTTGTTTCCTCATGGTTCTGAGGGCTGGAAGTCCAAGATCCAGGGGCCAGCATTAGTTTCTGGGGAGATCCCTCTTTCAGGCTTGCATAGAACTGCGTCCTGTGTCCTCACATGGTCTTTATTCCGTGCGCGCATGGGGAGAGCTCTCTGCTCTCTCTTCTCGTAAGGACACCGGTCCTACCAGGTTAAGGCCCCACCTTTAGGGCCTCATGTAACATTAATTACCACCTCCCTAACGACCCAATCGCTGAATTCAGTCACATTGAGAGTTAGAATTGAATTTGAGGGGACACAATTCATGCTCTAACCGATGCCCTATTTGTTCATTGACAGAAAGTAAATATCTTATGAGAAGGGACATGAATGTATTTTGATTGTTAGCCTGTGAGATTCTGGAAGGCAGAGATGTTATCAGTTGAATTGATGTTACTCAAGCTTAACAAATGTCCAGCACAGAGGGAGTGTTCAGTAAATTATAAATGGGTAGCGGGAGGAACGTGAACAGTAAGCTGGGAGAAAGCAGTTGGCCACAGTCAGTTGCTGGCTCATCTCCCCACCCAACTAATACGCCTCCATTTTTTTCCATATCAAGCCCCATCCCCTCCCATGAATATTTTATCTCTAGGAAACGAATTCCTGGACTCGCAGCCAGTGGCTATCTTTTGCAGGTTGTTGGGAGCCAAGCACTGCAGTCAAAACCTCTCCCACGGCTGGGAAAGCTGCTGCTGGCTGTGCAGGATAAGTGGGGGCAGGGGCAGATCGCTTCCACCCCAATCCCTTCTCCAAACCTGTGCTGCCTTTCTTTTAACAAAATTCCCACCTTGAACACTGCCCGCAACCCACAGGGCTGCAGGGGGCGGGGGTATATGCTAAAGCCGAGGCAGGTGTACGCGGTCGGGTCGTGAGTCGGGATAGCAGGTAGATCGAGTCACTGTTCAACAATTGCCCCCCTCACTCCCTGAATGAGCAAGGCGGCTTCCCATCCCAATTAAGGCAGGCCAGCCAAGCCACTTGCCAATGCATTCGAGCACTCGTGACGTGCCACCTGCAGTGCTCCATCAGCCTGGACAGTGAGGACAATGACAACGCAGAGCAGAGACACCAGATGACCCTGCATGAGTGGAAACTAAATCTTTGCTGGGTTAAGTCACTGTGGTGGGGAGGGCATAACAGATTATCCCAATTATTACGGGGAACTGGAAGTTTAACCTGACCGGTAGGTAGTCCCTTAGCTGATAGATAATACATGAAATCTCACCTTCCACCCACAGACAATTATTCTTTTGACCTCAGGCTTTTTTTCAAAAGATATTATTAGCTAATTACAGTCAATGTGACTCATTTTGTAGATGTTCCTAATTTTCCTGAGCTGGATTTCAGAGGGACTAGGGGGAAAAGGGGAAGAAAGAAGGAGTAAATCTATAGAGAACAGGAAAAAAGGGAGTGGAGGGGAGGGAGGCTCCCTGGAGAGAGACATGAGGAGTAAGAAGATCAGAAAGGACTGCCTTTAGCCACCTCTGTGCTGGGAGATTTCTGCCCAGTGTGCACCCAGACCCCCGCGGTGGTGAGAGGTCTCCAGCCTCAGCTAGAGGTCATGGCACTCACACCACACACTGCCCTAAGGAGAAGCTATTTTGCCTTTTAAGGACGAATTCAGCCAAGGTGGTTTTATTTATTTATTTGGGTTTTTTTTTTTTTTTTTTTTTTTTTAGAGAGAGACAGAGAGAGAGCATTCCACAGGGGTGAGTGGGGGCGCAAAGGGAGAGGAAAAGAGAGAATCTTTTTTTTTTTTTAAAAAAAAAAAGATGTTATTTATTCATGAGAGACCCACAGAGAGACGCAGAGATGCAGGCAGAGGGAGAAGCAGGATCCCTGCAGGGAGCCCAATGTGGGACTGGATCCCAAAACCTGGGATCACACCCTGAGCCCAAGGCAGACGCTCAGGCACTGAGCCACCCAGGTGCTCAGGAGAGAGAGAATCTTAAGCAGGTTTGACGCCCAGCACAGAGACCCACACAGGGCTCCATCTCACAACCCTGAGGATCACGACCTGAACCAAAGTCAAGAGTCAGATGTTAACCCTACTGAGCCACCCAGGCACCCCCACCAAGGTCGTTTTAAAACATAGCCTACAGTTTTCTATATACTTGGATTTTGATCAATGGTCAACTCCCGGGAAAGCCAAGAGCTCATCCTTACTAGGGGCACAGACCATGTTCTCAGCACAAGTCCTCCTCACGATAGCAGCCTCCCTTGGGAGGCCACAAACAACAAGGTCTCATGAGGCCTAGAAAGACCCATCCACACTCAGATGCTGACTCTTCTCAGCAGCATTTTCAGCTCCTCTAAAACGGAGGCAGGGAAGGAACTCACACCCCCCAACTGAAGAGGGGCCCTTCTTGCCCATGTTCCACATTGGACCACAGACCTGGGCCATGCTTCCCCATCTTCCCAGTCCCCAGCCACCTCCTGGTTAAGCCTATCTGACTCTAATGGGTGCCAAGGCAGGGCCTGGGGGGACAGGAAGCAGAGGGGTCATGGAGGGGAAGCTGCTGGTCACTAGGATACTACGATGGACTCTCCATCCATTCACCAGGAGCACATCCTGTTTCCTGCACTAAAAGGACCAGATCCCCTTGAGAGCCAGCCTGCACCACCCCCAACTCCACACTGCTTCTCATTCCTTCTTCCTCTGTAGTGTATGACTCTGGGGTAACACAGGCTAGTAAGCCACTCACTCAGAACTGTGTGACTGCAATCTCCAAAACTAATTTCCTAACCCCCCCTTTGCAGCCTGAACACATTCTCTACATAGAGTAATGATGAGAGACCCAGGCCACCATTGCCCAGCTGTGTGAACCCTCAGTAGTTTCCTAACTGGCTCCAAATGTCAATTTTCTAATCTGTAAGGATGGGAAAAATAACACCTTCCTCACAGGGGATCGAGTGAGGCAAGGACACAAAGCACTTGGAGCAAGTCCCGACATCTCGTGAGGTTTTAGTGGATGGCAGCTTTTGGCACTGAGTGGCAGCCTTCTATAGGAAGAATCGCACATGTTCTCTCTCTGGCCCCAGCTCGTGGGCAGCGTATGGTAGCCACTCTAAAAATCTCCGTGAAATAAATGATCGAGTCAGTGCAAGGCTCTTACAACTGCCCAAGCCCTGAAATGCAAGTAGAGATAAAAAGCTTCCCAATAGGGGCAGCCCGGGGGGCTCAGCAATTTAGCGCCACCTTCAGCCCAGGGCCTGATCCTGGAGACGCAGGGTCGTGTCCCACACAGGGCTCCCTGGATGGAGCCTGCTTCTCCCTCTGCCTGTCTCTCTCTCTCTCTTTCTCTTTCTGTCTCTCTGTCTCTGATGAATAAATAAAATCTTTAAAAAAAAAAAGGCTTCCCAATAAAGTATAGAAATGAAGAACAAAAAAAGATGATGAGTGCCTCAGTTTTCCCCCAAAGCAGAGCTGGAGACAAGGGCTTGTGAGCAAGTGGCTGACTTGGGGAAGTGGACCTGAGGAACAGAAGTAGAGGCAGAGGAATGAGGACAAGCCAACTGAAGGGTGTGTTACCGAGCGGGTCCCCACTGTGGGCAGCAGGACTCCGTCTCCCTTGGCCCCTCAGAACAGGACAGTGTCCTCTCAGCATGTGTCCCCGGACTCCCATTCCCCGCTGCTCAAAGGTCGCAACACGGGCTGCTGGCTCCCACAAACTCCTAGGTTTGCAAGGCTGTAGGGATGGCCATGTGGGTCCCCCCCCACCGACCCGGGCACCCCAGTGACCCCCGAGGGTAGGAGTAGAGGAGCGACCAGGGAGAAGGCAAGGTGGACGCAGTCTGGCTCTGTGCTATGCCCGCCCCCTCATTGCTCTGGCGACAGCTGGAGTTGAAAGGTGGTCAAGAGCGTACAAGGTAGAGCGTAAGGAAGTCTGCAGCACAATCCCAAATCCTTTAAAAGCCTTAATAATTCTATAAAACCAAGATTAAAGTCATTTCAAGAAGTATTTTCTTGGGGATCCCTGGGTGGCTCAGTGGTTTAGCACTGCCTTCAGCCCAGGGCGTGATCCTGGAGACCCAGGATCAAGTCCCACGTCGGGCTCCCCGCATGGAGCCTGCTTCTCCCTCTGCCTGTGTCTCTGCCTCTCTCTGTCTCTCTGTCTCTCTCTGTCATGAATAAATAAATAAATTCTTCTTCTTCTTCTTCTTCTTCTTCTTCTTCTTCTTCTTCTCTCTCTCTCTCTCTCTCTCTCTCTCATGAATAAATAAATAAAATCTTTTTTTTTTTTTAAGTATTTTCTTGTTTGCGAGCCCTCACCTGTCTTCTATGTCTCCACTGTTGGATCACTCCAATCACTGGCTCCTTTCCATGATTCTCCACAAAACCAAATCTTATTCCACCTTGAGAGTTGTGACCTGGGTGAGCAAGGGAAGCACATCAAACTGATTCCCAGCCTCCGATGTGGTGAAGGCTGGGCTCGCATACTGGCTCCGTGATGCACCCGATTCACGGGTGACTTTTCAGAGGGACTTGATACTAATTTTTTTTAAGATTTTATTTTTTTATTCATGAAAGAGAGAGAGGCAAAGTTGTTGCTAATGTAACCTGTCCACCACCTTCTGTCTTTCTCCTGCACGCCAATTAGCACCTTATCCCGGGTGGCTGCAAACTCTAATGGTCTATAAGGCACCACTCAGCACTTGATTTCAACAGATCAGTGCTGATATGTACTTGATGATTTTATTCCCTAAGAATTTTACCTTCTCTATGCCTCCTCATCTCAGTTAACAGGCCAAGGTTTGCATTTCTTCTATTCTGAACTGAACCCTGGATACATAGTAATAAGATAAATGCCCACTATTCTCTATAAAGTACTAGAGCACAGGAGCAAGTACTTCCAGAAGACTGCATAACGAAACCAAACTCATCCTGAAGACAAGGTTTCTAAATGACCTGTAGTCTTCTGTGTCCTGTCAACAAAAAAAAAAAGAAAAGAAAAAGAAAGAAAGAAGAAAGAAAGAAAGAAAGAAAGAAAGAAAGAAAGAAAGAAAGAAATCCTTTAAGAAATGTAGCACTGATAAGATATCTACTTAGAGTAGATAAAGAAGAAAACACAAGAGTCGGTAGGGCTGCGACCCTGATTCAATGCCCTGTGACAGAGGGTCGTCACTTCCCAGGCCACAAAGACTTCCACAAGAGATGATTTCGTAAAGTGGAATCATTCATTCAACTCTCAGGATCCAGCCTTAGGTGGTAGTGACCTACTAGACTCATTTTATAGATGAGGACACTGAGGCTCACACCAATAACCGCTTCGGTCCTCGACAGGGCGAGCAGCAGAGCTAGGGGAGCTGACGTGCGAGCCGAGGTTTCTCTGCCTCTAACGCCTCCGCTCCCACCGAGTGTGCTACGTCATAACACATCAAACAAAGTCCCTCTCTCTCCCACTGATGGCTTGACCGATTTTCACCACAGCATCGGAAACACAAAGGATGTTGCACGGAACAACGAGCGAGGATGGGTTTTGGGCTGCCACCGTGACCCGAAGCAGGGAGGGAAGGACAGACTTTGAGTGGCAACTTCTGACACATTTAGGAGCCACCATCCCCGGGGCTGAGACACTCGCGGGCCCCCTGGTGGGGTCACCACAGCTACCGACGGTGGGGCCCAGATCTCCGATAGCATGCTTCACCGTGGGCCTCGCGTGACCGTCGACCATCTGTCTCCCGGCCTCACTCGCCTCATCTGCGAAATGGCAATAACCTGTGAGACCGTTGTGGCAGTGAAGTGCGACTGTGCACAATGTCTGACGCAGTGTAGCACACCTCAGGAAAAGGAGCTATTTTTTTTAAGGTTTTATTTTTTTTATAAATTTATTTTTTTTATTGGTGTTCAATTTGCCAACATATAGCATAACACCCAGTGCTCATCCCGTCAAGTGCCCCCCCCAGTGCCCGTCACACATTCACCCCCACCCCCCGCCCTCCTCCCCTTCTACCACCCCTAGTTTGTTTCCCAGAGTTAGGAGTCTTCACGTTCTGTCTCCCTTTCTGATATTTCCTACCCATTTCTTCTCCCTTCCCTTCTATTCCCTTTCACTATTATTTACGTTCCCTAAATGAATGAGAACATACACTGTTTGTCCTTCTCCGATTGACTTACTTCACTCCGCATAATACCCTCCAGTTCCATCCACGTTGAAGCAAATGGTGGGTATTTGTCGTTTCTAATGGCTGAGGAATATTCCATTGTATACAGAGACCACATCTTCTTCATCCATTCATCTTTCGATGGACACCGAGGCTCCTTCCACAGTTTGGCTATTGGGGACATTGCTGCTAGAAACATCGGGGTGCAGGTGTCCCGGCGTTTCATTGCATCTGTGTCTTTGGGGTAAATCCCCAGCAGTGCAGTTGCTGGGTCGTAGGGCAGGTCTACTTTTAACTCTGAGGAACCTCCACACGGTTTCCAGAGTGGCTGCACCAGTGCACATTCCCCCCAACAGTGCAAGAGGGTTCCCCTTTCAAAAGGAGCTATTTTTACCGCTGCCTCTCGGACTTACCTTCGAAGCCTGCTTCTGGTGCGACCCCCACCTTTTTTAGACCCTGGATGTGACAGACGCTGCAACTGGGGCCAGGGGAGGGTAGGCCTCCTGGCAGCTCCCCGTCCTCCTCCCATGGGCACGGCTTCTCAGCCGGAGGACGGTCTGGGCGCCCCCCAGCCCGCGAGCTCCCCCGTGGCCCTGCGGCATGCTTGCTCCCTGAGGAGAGGCCGGTGGTCACCATTGGTAGAAGGGCCAATGGCAGCCCTGGCCCCGACGAAGGAGACGCCGGGGGCACCCTCACGCCGCTCACCTCGTCCAAGGAGGGATCCAGGGTCCTGGCATGTGCTTCCAAACACCTGGTAGAATGTCACTTGTCCCCCACCCCCACAGAACCCCACAGAACCCCTTCCACCTGGTGTTTGGGTCCTGTAGCTCTTCAGTTGGCCTCTTCAGTCTCTGTTCCTTGGAACTCACTTTGACAGACCGTCTAGCACTGAGGCCCAGCTGTCAGCACCCAGCACCCCTCACTTTCCCCAGAGAGCTTAAGGGGCCTGCTTAAAGCCTCCACCAAGGGAATCTCCCATCGTTGACCTCCTGAGTGGCCTTCCTGGGGGCCCCGAGTAAGGTGCTCAGGCCAGGCTGGACGAAAGAGTGGGCCCCAGTGAGTTACGAGGCTGTAATTCCACCAAGGGCTTCTGGAGAGATGGTAAACTCACGTCCCAAGTCTCCCGTCCCCTGGCCCCTTTCTTCCCCAAAATGATTTATGACCCTGTAATTCTGAGGCGGGACTGTTTCTTAATTCACATCATCCAAATATTTTCCTAAGGCCATCCAGGTCCTTCTCTTGGCTTCGAACTTCCTATCTCAGGGCTCAAGAGTGGCAAGGGCGCCGTCTAGAGGCTGGAGGCCTTGGCGGACTCCTGGGTGGAATCACAAACCACATCCTTTCTGCCACTTTGTAAGAGGACGACACCTGCCTTGACATGGCAGGTGGAAAACCACGTCATGCCTGAAACCAAATGGGTACGAAGAGCCTTCTCTCTATGGCTGTGTTTTCACCCTTCAGATCCCCGCAAGCACTAAAAGGCTGTGTGTAAATGTCCCACCGTCACCACAGCCCTTCCTGCGCCCAGGCACACCCTGAGGCCAATGGGGCGTACCTTCCCGGACACTGTAGTTCACATTTGTGACTTTACGGTCTGCCTCTCCCATTACAACACAAGCTCCCTGAAGACAGGGACTTTCTCTGGTTGGGTCCTGCTCTATCTTCAGCATCTGGAACATTGCCTGGCCCCAAGCAAGCACTCTAGAAATGTCTGTTGAGTGCATGAATGATGTCCTGAGCAAGTGAATGAGTGTGTGAAGTTGGTCTTTGGCACTGACCCCAAGCAACAGCAGTGAAACAGAGGCTCTCCTTAAGTCCTAACCCCGCGCTTGAGCAGGAAAAGGGGTGCAGCTGGTGTAGGAACCTTCCTGCCATCTTCCCTTTGTTGCCAGCTCTGTTTGGGATAGAGGCCCAGAGAGAGTGGGTTGTTGGTGGAGAGAGGTGACTCTCCTGGAGCTGGCACTGGGACAGGGCCAGGGTGGGACCCCTGAAGGATAACCCATCCTGCCAACTGTGCCAAAGGCCTCTTGTCAGACACCTCAGAGGCCTCTATGGAAACCTGCAGTGGATGATGTGCCATCACTGGGCCCCGGGGCATCCGGCCAGGGATGGAGACAACAGCTAAGAGCTCCAGCTCTGCAGAGTAGTGGCCACCCTCTCTGGCCCAGACTCCTCCTTCCCACTTTTTCTGACGTCCGCCCATGTCTGCTTTATCTCTTTAAGATCTGCTCGTGTTCTCCTTGGTGGTGGCTGGTAACTATGGAAACTTCAATTAGGCTGTTTTGCTCAATGTCTCTAAAAATGGCCAGTGCAGGCGGCAGCAGCCCTTGACTTACCAGAGACCCAACCTGAGCTCTTCCATATGTTCTGTTAGGTCACACCCTTTCAACATGTAAGAAAATTCTCCTCAAGCTACTTGTGATGAAAGACCAGTTTCTCTGTAAAGACTTCCAAATCATCACAGCCCTATGTTTTTGTAAAATACAAAAATACAAAACAAATTAAAAATGAAACAAAAACCAAAAAAGCTATGGAACATACAAACCCCAATTCTATCGTGTAAATTTGGTAAGCCTAAGAGTACTATAAAAGCTATTAAAGTTTTTGGGTGCCCACTCTCGATCCCCACGCTGTATCACCATGGGTGACTATCAGTTCGTGGACAGACTCCAGTCACGGGCCACACTTTCAATAGCCCTGGCCTGGAACCCCAGGGAGAGGATGCAGGATGCCACCCAGGGCCTCCCCCTAATCCGGGTGCCTCTCTGACCAAACCTGCTGACTCCATCCTGCTGTGACCTACCTATATTCAAGCAAGCCTCAGGATGGAGGGTGGGGTCACCCCGGGGAGTACCATGGAAATGTTTGCACCTGAACTTGAGCCAGTGTGTGAGAGAAGCAACCGCAGAGGCCTTGTCATGCTGGGAAGTGCTCAATAGCCAGGAATCTGGGGCTTGATCATCCATCATGAGATGCTTCCTGTCCAGGCTGAATCCCTGGGTTCCAGCACAGGATGGGATGGCACAGACCAGGGGTCACTCAGAGCAGGGTCAGACCGAGTTTGTACTGCCCATGATACACCAAATAACCCCATCACTTTCCCCCGTGCCTTCTATTGGACTAAAGATCGCTGTTCCCATGACCTGGAGGGAAGCTATCTTTTTTTCTACCTTTCTTTCTACCCTTCTCTGGTGTTGAACCCCTTTCCTCTTTTAAAAGAATTAAACTATTCTGGAGCCCCTGAGTGGCTCAGTCGGTTAGCTGAGTCGGTCAGCTCTTGGTTTCGGCTCAGGTCATGATCTCAGGGTCATGAGATTGAGCCTGGAGTTGGGCTCTGTGCTGAGGACGGAGCCTGCTTAGGATTCTCTCTCTCCTCTGCCCCTCCCCCACCACTGGTGCACCTGCACTCTCCCTCTCCCAAATAAATAAATAAATAAATAAATAAATAAATAAATAAATAAATAAATAAAACTTTCTGTAAGTAAATTAAGGTATGCTTTTTAAAGTAATTACACAAATATCAAATAGAGTTCTATGAATTTATACACATCCAAACGAAGATATAGGACATGTCCATCTCACCAGAAAGTTTCCTCAGGCCTTTTCCTAGTAGATAGTAACTTTCTCCCGCCCCCTGAGCTAACTATGATTCTGATCTTTACCATCATAGACCAGTTTTACATTAACTTCACATAAATGGTGTCAAACAGTGTCTATTCTAATTTTTTCTTCTTTCATTCAATAAAGTATCTGTGAATTCATCCATGCCATGTGGCCTGGTAACTGGGTTCTTTCTTTCTTTTTTTTTTTTTAAACTGGGTTCTTTCTTACTGCTGTGTTGTATCCCGCTGCTGCTGCAAATATTCTTGTATGACTTTTGGGGAGTGCACATATTTCATTGCTTTCAGATAAATATCTACTAGGGTAATCGCTGGGTCATAGAGTAGACCATGTTTAGGTTTAACGTAGACACTGTCCGATAGTTGTCCAAAGTGACTGAGCAAATTCATACTTCCATCGGAAATGTCCGAGAATTCAGGTTCCACATCTTCGCAAGACTTGGTTCTCCTGTTCTTTCCATGTTTGCCGTTCTGGTGGATGTATTTTGGTATCTCAGTCCGGTTCTGACTGCACTTCTCTGATGAATAGTGTTGAGGCCCTTTTCATATGATCTTTGGCCATCTGGATATCTTCTTTTTGTAAAGTACCTGTTAACTCTTCTGCCCTTAAAAAAAAAAATCGAATTCTTTATTAGATGTACTTTGAAGATTTTTTTCTAGTCGATGGCTTACCTACTCACTTTCTGAATGACGACTTTTGCCTGGAAAAAACAAGGTCTTATTTTAATGTAGTCCTGTGTATCACTCTGCTCTTTTATGGTTAGTATTTCTCTGTGCTGTTTGAGACAGTTTTGCATGGCCCCAAGGTCATGAAGATATCTCCTATGTTTTCTTCCAGGAACTTTACTATTTGATCTTTCACATTTGGATCTATGCTCTACCAGCTGCTAATTTTTGTGTATGGTACTGAGTAGAGGACAAAGTTCATTTTTTTCTCCATATCTATCTAATTGCTCCAGTACCATTTATTGAAAAAAAAAAAAGCCATCTTTTCCCCACTGATTTTCAGTGGAGCCTTTGTTGTAAATCTTGTGACTGAATATGTGTGGGTCTATTTCTGGATTCTCTATTCTGTCTCATTGATCAGTCTATTTGTCTCTCCTGTCTTTATTGTTACAGCACCCTAGTAATTCTCAAAATCTCTTCTTCAATCTCTCTCACCAGTGTTTAACAATCTTTAGTGCAGAGGTCTTGCACATCTTTTGTTGGGTTTATTCCTAGCCATTTGATATTTTTTATCCTACAGTAAATAACATTTTTTTTTGTTGTGGTAAGAAACATAATGAAAAAACATAATGCAAAAACATAATGAAATCTACTACCTTAAACAAAAGTACATTAGCATTAACCATATGCATACTGTTGTGCAACAGATCTCTAGACCTTTTCATCTTGCACACCTGAAACTCTATACTCATTGAATAAATACCACATTTCCCCTTCTCCCCGGCCCCCAGTAACTACTTTCTATCTTCTGTGTCTATGTGTTTGACTACTCCAGGTTCCTCATATGAGTGGAATTATACAGCATTTGTCTTTTGTGACTGGCTTATTTTACTCAGCATAATGTCCCCTAGGTTCATCCATATGGTAGTGTGTAACATGATTTCCTTTTTGTTTTAATGCAGAATAATATTCTAAAGTATGTAGAGACAGCATTTTCTTTATCCATTTATCCATCAATAGACACTTGGGTTATTTCTATCTCTCACCTATTGTGAATGCTGCTGCAATGAACATGGGTGTGACAATATCTCTTTGATATCTTGTTTTCAGTTCTTTTGGATATATACCAAGAAGTGGGTTTGCTGGATCACATGGCAATTCTATTTTTAATTTTTTGAGGAACCTCCATACTGTTTTCCATAGCAGCTGCACCATTTTACATTCCTTGTAAATAGCACTGAAAAGATCTTATTGTCCAATTGTTTGTTGCTAGTATCAAGAAATTCAACTGATATTTTTGCATATTGACCTTGTGTACACTGATACTTGCTAAATCCAGTTACTAATTTCAACAGTTTGTAGATTCTTTTGGATTGCCTATGCATACAATTATTACATCTGTGTGAAGAGCTTTACTTGCTCATTTTCAATATTTACATCTTCTTTTTCTCTTCCTTGCCTTATTGAACTAGTGAAAACCTCTAGCACAGTATTGAGCAGACCTGGTGAGATTATACATCATTATCCCTCCCTAAACGTAAGGGATCTCCCATCTCCTGAGCCTTCCTGGGAGGCAGAGCCCACCTCCCATCTAGAAGCCAAAAGAAATGCCAGATGCTCACTCTCAGTTTCTTTTGCAACCAGGGCATAGGGAACAGAAGGCACACTCAGATGGGGTTCAGGAGAGAGGTTACTAAAGGGATCTCCTATAGTGATGTGGGCGGGGCTAAAAGAGCCAGTAAAGGGCCCAAGTGCCCAGAGAGCAACATTAGGAAGCTGCCCTCGGGTGGGGGTTACATGGGGGTGGGGGGAGCGGGCAAGGTGAGGAATAGTGGTGTCTGAGGCTGCTGCTCAGGGGGAACTAAGTCTCACAGGGACGTGCCTGGTGTCCCTGAGGCAAGCTGAGGCATCTGCTGTGACAATTCTGTGAGCTACCTAATATCTGTTCCACAATTTCCTCTTCTGTTTAAACTAGCCAGAGTCAGATGATCTGACCTGCAGCTACGAACCTAAGACATGCCCGACGATGGCAACTTATCTCCATGCCTAAAATATCTTAAAGTGTCACATTCTACCATCTGATTCATTCAACAAATATTTCCTGACTACTCCTTATGATCCCAGCCGAGGCTGGACATGCACTCAGATACCTCCATCATAACTCACTGCAGTCAGCACCTGCCGGGCAGCAGGTAGAAGCAGCTGCATTTTAGGGATAGTTAAAGCCACAGGCTAAAAATGGAAATATTCCTGAACACAGATGTGACTTAAAATTTTTTTGAGATAGATTAAATAATTTTACTAGCGAATACATAAAATAATTTCAAATAAAATATTTTTATTTGAAACAGTCATGTGTCATGTGTATTATGTAAACAGTATTATCAACATGTGTAAACAGTTGAGCACAAAATTTGCAGGACCCCTCAAAACAAAACATACACTCTCAAGGAAATTCCAAGTATCCATAGCGGTGCATTCTTTGATACAGAATGGTAAGAAAAACCATAGTGGGGTCTCTGATTCCTGTGCTCATGATGTGGGGCATCAGATTGCTTCAGGGGCCTGAGGCTTCACCTTCAAAGTGCTACTGATATAAAGAAAAGCTGGTAATAATCTAGGCACTAGAATGTAGATGCAAGTACTATATTTGAAATGGAAGAGCATGACTGATTTTATGAATGTATTTAAAAAGGTTCGGTGAATATCTCATGCTAAACACCCTGGCCCTTGAGTTCTGGGCTTCTACCAGTTTGACAGTCCCCTCTCGTCAATGGGGCAACCCCCACTTGGCCATTGTATTATCAGTCAGGGTTCTCCAGAGAAACAAGGTAGAATATAAAGACTGGTTGCAAGGAACTAGTTCATGTGAGTGCAGAGGCTGAGAAATTCTGAGAATACGGTGGGGAAGCTGAGACCCAGGAGAACCCATGGTGTAAGTTCAAGTCCAACAGCCAGCCGGCTTGAGATCCAAGAAAGACCATGTTCCTTGTAAGTTTGAAGGTAGGAAAAGACTGATAACATCTCAGCCCAATCAGTCAGACAAACAAATTCCTTCTTACTCAGCCTTTTCGTTCTGTTCAGGTCTTCAGTTGATTGGATGGGCCCCTGGTTAGGGAGGGCCATCTGCTTTACTCAGTCATCTGATCTTTTTTTTTTTTTTTTAAGTTTTATTTATTTATTCATGAGGGACCCAGAGAGAGGCAGAGATACAGGCAGAGGGAGAAGCGGGCTCCCTGCGGGAAGCCCGATGCGGAACTCGATCCCAAGACTCTGGGATCACGCCCTGAGCGGAAGGCAGACGTTCAACCACTGAGCCACCCAGGTACCCTCAGGCATCTGATCCTAATATCAATCTCACTCAGAAATGCCCTCACAGGCACAGCCGGAATGAGGCCTGATCAAATGTCTGGGCACCCTGTGACCCAGTCAAATTGACAAATAAACACTTAGCCAAGAGAGCCCCATTCAGAAGTCCCAGTGGACTCATGGAGAGGCAGCAGGACACACAGCTCCTCGAGACTCCCCTTGATGCACCCACCAAGACCCCTCACAGGAGTGCTCTTTCTCCCCTGACTCCCTGAGGCCAAAGCTTCCGTGAGAACTGTGGGAGCCAAGGAAGCTCATCTCTACCTTTCCACCATCTGGGTGCAGTCCAGGGGACCAACCTATCCTGGTTTGCCTGTGGCTTTCCTGATTTTAGCACTGAAAGTCCCCTGTCCTGACAAGCCCCAGGGAACCAGCCACCCTAACACAGCCTAACCTCGGGATGGTGAGAAGCTTCAAACCTTCATGCCCCATCTGGGCTAGGAATCCTCATTTTCTTCCTCCTGGGTCTCAGAAGGATGAGTGGGAACATTAAAGCTTGTTTTATTTTTACTCACACTGGGTTAGTCACACAGTCTAAAGCCCAGCCATCCAGGGAACAGAGAAGATGCTTTTAGTCCCTCTTTTTGATCTAAGAAATTAGTTTTTAATCGGATGAGTGCTATCAATGAGGCAGTGCATGCTCCAGCCCCTGCATGTCCTCCTCAAGGACAGACCTGGCACAGGGCTTGCTGGACTGTTTGTGACATGGTCACTCTTCCCCCAAGATCCTCTTAAGGACGACTGATTCTTGGGATCATTTCTGTGTTTCTCAAAATGCTTTCACACTGGCTTCTGCTTTATGGATTCCTTCCAACCAAATGCAGCCTCAAACAGGAGTTGAGTTTTGTTTTGTTTTTTTTAAAAATTTACTTATTTATTTGAGACAGAGAGAGAGAGAGAGAGAATGTGCAGAAGCACATAACAGAGGGGAGGGGCAGAGGGAGAGAATCTTCAGCAGGACTCCCTGCTGAACAGGAAGCCTGACACAGGCCTTGATCCCACGACCCTGAGATCATGACCTGAGCCAAAACCAAGAGTCAGATGCATCACCGATTGAGCCACCCAGGAGCCCCAGGAGTTGAGTTTTGATATCCTCATCAAAGAGTGCTTAGTCTGTGCAAGGGAGCTTCAGAGCCAGGCAGTGTTAATCAGAAAAGACTTGGCTCCTGACCTCCCTGGGAGTTCTCTCTGACCTCCCCCCCACCCCAAGCCAATAATACCACCAGAAATACACAGACAGGGCTCTGAACAAAGACAGGGAGAGAGAGTGAGAGACAGAGCAGGGCGATGAGGTTTTCTTTCCCTCTCTCTCTCTCCTTCTCAGATAATTTGGGGCCATAATGTTATGGCTGTTGGCTTTCATGTTTTCACAAATGAGATGTTGCCTGCTTGCCCTCAGAGGCTCTCTCAGCAAGAGGAAAACAGAACCTCTGATTCGACAGCTAAGGCAAAAATGACCCTGTAAGTGTGGTAAGCCCACAGGAATGAGCTAACTTAGGGCCATGGGGGACCTGGAGGATGTCCCAAGAGGAGACCCCATGTCCTGCTGAGATGGGACTGCACCTCCCTCCCCCCTGACCTTTTGGGGGTGATAAATTGATTATTAATTATTGTTATTGCTGTTCACAGGCAAGACATGTACAGGACACTCAAGTCACAAAGCACAAAAGGGCCTCCACCCTACCCATGTTCCCTGGCCATCAGTTCCCTTCCCCAGGGACAGACGCTGCCCCATTGTATCTCCTCCCTTTCCAGAGAGAGCCCACATGCACTTTGTCATGCACTTAGGAAGCTGGATGTTTGCAAGAGACAAGCTCGAACTCAGTAAATGGAGGCGTGGAGATCCAAAGCTTGTTTGGCTACACATCAGAGCCCCAGAAGCAGGATTTTGGGTAGGGGAAGTATTTTCTCAAAGGAGAGAAAAATGGCACCATGTGAGAAGCAAGATAAACAAGAGCAGGAAGAAAAAGAGAGGTTGCCCTGTGTCTGAGGGCTCATCTCCCAGCCCTCCCAAGTCTGGGTTCCAGGTATGAGCGCTCTGCTGCTCCTCGGGGCTCAGCCTGAACTGGGCTAGTGGTACCTGGACGCCTTCCTTCCACAGGCTCAGACCTGGACCTGCTCTACAGCACTCCTGGCTCTCCCACCAAGGGGGGTAGGGAGCTCACTACTTTACACCATGCTCCTGGAAAACTTGGGATTGCCTGCAGGTTTCTTCTTCTAGTTCTTTTTTTTTAAATATATAATTATTGTATAGACTAGACTCTCTTCCCACACAATTTCATTGAGAGGCTAACTCTGCCTTCTGGAACCAGGGTAACAGTGTGTATGGGCAGGTTGGAAGTGGAAGAAAGATACACAGTGAAGCCAACTTTCCAGGTATAGATTTGTGAAAGCAAGGGGACATTTGGGGGCAAGGCCAGTGGGAGAGGAGCCACCTGGCCCTGCCACTGGGAAGTGTGAGCTTGCAGGACAGGGTGCAAGAGGTGCATGGGGTGGATGGGCTCACTCAGGCCAGCCCTGCCCCACTGCCAGGCCCAGAGCAGCCTCCTCCTAAAGTCCTCAGAGGCAGCCACCAAAGGCAATCTTGCTCCAAGCTCCACTTCCTGACAACTCTACAGGGAAGAATTAGAGTTTTAGGAGGAGGCTATGCCACAGACAGAGTCAGCATATAAGAATACTGAATATAAGAGCTTCACTGTTCTGGGCATAGAGCAGAACTCTAGATCATAGAAGGCCTGTCCTTGCCCTTCCAAGCTCCCAGTATAACTTAACTAGACCACAAACAGGGTCAGAGTCAAACAGATGACTTAATCATGCTTTGATGACGGCAGAAAGAAATGCTGTAGGACAGTCCAGGATTAATTGCTAAATGGGGAGTAAACGTGTCACTGTCACAGGACCTCCATGGATCCAGCAGAGAGCAAAGGCTTTCCAGAGGAGCTGGGATGGGAGCCACACCTTGGAGAATGGATAAGTTACAAACAGGAGAGAGGAGGGTGGATTAAGCCACATCAGAGAAAGGTAGTGGTCACTGAAGATCTCAGGGCACCTGTCCCCTGTCCACCCACGTATACTCAGGTCCTGACACCTGGGAGAAGTCAAGACCTTATCCAAGGTCAAGAGCTGGGGCAGGCCAGGATGTAGAACTTCTGATTCCTTGCTGGCCTCAATGATGCCTCCCAGAGCCTTTCTATCTCCCATTTGTGCATTATGGCCTGTCACCCACACTCTGCAGCAGCCTGAAACAACAGTGGCAAGCAGGCCATCATCCTGGAGGTGGTGGCAGGAGGAGGGAGTGTCAGCAAAGCCCTACTGTGAGTGTCTGGGCTTCCCCTCCCCACCCCAGTTCCTCTCTGCCATCTGATGGCACCTCAGCCCGCTTCTTCTCACTTGCCTGCAGCTAAGTGGCATAAACTGTTTTTGCTGCTCCTTTTTTTCTCCCTCTTGTGTCCCCTCACTTTCAGGGAGAAAAAAAAGCGCTAAAGACACAGAAGAAAATTGCCACTAATGTTCTCTCCCCTCCCTCCATTAGAGTTAGCGCTCATAAATATTGAAGAGCCAAGCTCTGTCAACCTCTGTGAGTACCATTGTCTGTCTGCTGGCTGTTGCCCCCCTCCTCGGTCTCCCAGGGCAACCCTCCCTGGAGGCAGAGGGAGAGACCTGCTCCGGGGAAAACCAGGGAGGCGGGCTGGGGCTGCCCTGCCCAGGGAGCTGGGCCACAGACAGGGGCCCAAGGGTGTCCTCCTACTGGGGTGGCTACGAGCCCAGAGGAGGAATCATGGGAACCTGCAGAGAGCACAGAGGGAGACAACAGGGTCAGGGACCTTGAAAGGGAAGTGGAATTCTCTAGAAGACACTGAGAAACAGGTTACTAAAATCATATATCCCACAAAACACAAAACTTGCTCGAAAGCACCCACCCCTCCCACTGGCTCCTAGGTGAGATCCTTAGCTGCTACTCTGGGACACCCGATAGCAGGGGAATGGGGGCGCCCCTCTGCCTGGCTCTGAGGCACGATCGGGAGACCAGAGGGGGGGATCCTGTTGGTAAAGATGGGACAGGGGTGGCAGACTCCTGGAAACTAGGCCCAGGAGCCCCCACATGCCTCTCCAGCTTGACCTAAGAGTCCAGGCTTTCCATCCATGCAGTCAGAATTCTCTGCCCCCAAATCTCAATACCCTGCCCAGGCCCTCTCCTGGGGCATTCCCGTGCCAGGCTGTGGGCCCTCTGGACGGTAGTGCATCCTTTGAGGGCAGGTGTGGAGCTGTCAGGACATGTGCTGTACACTAATAAATCAGAGGCCCAGCCAAAGCCCGTGCCCACATTAGCTTAGCATGGATTACCATATAAATTGGATTTTACTGCCATTTCCAGTTTTCCCTTCCTAATTTACCTCTTCAACTTCCCTCTGCCCTAGTGAACCTTTCTCTGGCAAGTCTTCTGTTTCTAGGGGAAGAGAAATCCTCTGTCTGGACTCCAGGTCCTCCGGGTCTGCCCCACCCATCAGAAATGTTCTTTTCTCACCCATCTGATCCAAAATGGTGCCGCCTCTGGGCCTACTGACGCCTCTGAGTCAGCCACATCTGTCATTCTCGATGCCTTTGTATTTTCTACAGGACACCTGCTGTCCGTTTTGGTGTTGCCAACCTTGCCAGCTTGGAGAGTCTTCTTGACACAAACCATAGAGGTTTGGGTGCTTTGCCCTACACGGACTCAAGATCCTTCCATTTAGGAGTGATCCATGGGCAGAATTTTTGCCACTCTTGCCGCCTTGGTCTCTCCAGCACCAAACCGTCTCACTGCAGCAACTAGCTATGAACCATCCCCACCGTAAGAAAAGGAAACTGGCTCTGAGTTGCAAATCGTGATTGGAAACTGGCATCGAAAGGAAAATAAGCAAGAAATACAATATAATGAACGCAAGGCTCTGATGCCTCCTGTTCAAAGCTTTGTCTATCCCAGGCTGCCAGGGGCTTTTGTTTTTTTCACCAAAAGATGGAAAACTGTCTCTCAGACTAAGGCCCACAGTTGGACTCCCAGAACAAACAAGGAGAGGCCTGGCGCATCGCCCAGCACCTACCCCTTTCCGATTCCATCAGCTATAAGATACTGAATGCCAAGTCTGGAAGTCAGGGAGAATTTCCACAGAGCGAATTTCAGCCCTGATCAAAAGAATGTCGGGCTCTCGAACCACTAGCTTTTTATCTTGCTCACTATTTGACAGCCAAATCAATTCTTCCCTTTTTTTGCAACAGTTTTTGCTCCCACTCTGATCAGCTCACAGCTGGTAGAGAGAGATGTTTTCCTCCTAAAGCCACTTCCACACTCTTAATTCGTGTTTCTTAGAAAAAGGAGGAGAGGACCCTGATTGCTCGTGGCCATTCCATCTTGGCTTCAGGAGTCCTGCCGGTGTGGTCCCAGGGAAGCCACCGACAAAAAGATCTCTGGAAACCGACCAGTTAATACACTCTGTGAAGGATTCACCTTCAAACAAGTACAGGCAAAGAAAGGACTGGAAAGAAGCAATTCTAAGTGAGTGTTTAGCTTGTGCAAAGTCCTGGAGGAGGCAAATCACACATATCATAGGAATATCATTTATTCTCCTATCAGTTTACCACCTCTCTGTTGCCCCTCAACCTTCTGGCCATCCTGACCTGCCTCTGCTTATGCCCCCAGCCCTAGCCCCTTGCACACGCATCAGCTGAGAAATCCTGATCAAGATTCTCAGGTCTTCTGATGTCATCAGGAGAATAGGCAGATAGAACCAAAGAGGCTCAGAGAAACAGGAGGGTTTGGCCAGAAAGGCTAAGATCACATACTTAATAATTAACTTCAAAAGATAGGGAAACTGTGGAAAGTCCAAAGGTGTGTGGCTTGAGAGGGTCTGGAAGTCTGACACGTAGGCCCTGGAGAGGTACAAAAGAAAAGAAGGGGTAGTTGAAGAAGAGCTCTCAAGAGTGACTCTGAGTATGGGCTTGGGTTCTCTTTGATGTTCTTCAAAAGACCCAAGTAAAGTTTGGAATTCCTTTTAGATTGCCACTTGGCTAGTGTTGATCCGTACCTCTTTAAATGCAATTCTCTACAAAGACTGAGCTATGAGGGTTCACCAGATTTACTCGGGTTACTCATCAAGACTCATTTTTGGAACCTAAGGTACAAAATTCAACTGCACCTGAAATTACAAACTTTATCCTAGACTCAAAGCAAGAACAAAGAGCACAATTTCTCTCGGACAACTCAGCTACTGTAATCAACCTAAAGGTAGGCAGGTGGAGTATCAGCCAGAGGGGCAGAGCTGTTACCTTAAGTGGATCTAAATTCATCAGGCATGGACTTCCTCTTATTTTGACTGCTCAAAAACAATTCCAGTTTCTTAGGAAAGTCATTTTATTGGGATTGGG
Organism: Canis aureus; assembly: GCF_053574225.1. Taxonomy (NCBI): domain Eukaryota; kingdom Metazoa; phylum Chordata; class Mammalia; order Carnivora; family Canidae; genus Canis; species Canis aureus. The sequence continues at coordinate 55,972,810 of NC_135628.1, read as the reverse complement.
ATAAAGATGAATGTTTCAGCTCTGTAAGGGATTTTTTTTTTATTTTCTTTCTTTCTTTTTTGTCCCCCCTTTGGTATCTTGATTCAGTGAGCTCACATAATGCTGCATGAAGCATCCTTTTCCAAACCTTCCACTCTTCTGCAAACTGCAATGCTGGCTTGCTCATCATCTCCTTGGTTTCTCTGACTGTGAGGTTGCAATAAATGAGCCATATGGGGCCTTAGGATTCATTTTGGTAGATACCTTTATCCCTTAATGAGACGAAAAAGCAGTTTTGTCTTTACCATCTACTGTTGGTAACTAATGCTTTAAAATAAAGTTGTGGCATCTGACTCATTTGAATCCAGTGAAGTTGAGATAATTGTGAATTCAAAACAATTCTAGCTATCATACGCAAAACAAAAAACAAAAGAAAACAACTTCTTTCTTACCTCAAATTGCCCTATCCTATTTTGTCCCAACAGTTTTTATAAAAATTGGTCACACATCATGCAAAGATGATACATTTTTGCGGTGAACATACTATACCCCAGTGACTAAATTCACCCACTAGCATTTTACCAGACTTGCATTATGGTTCTGTCCGTCTATCCATCCTCTATCCAATCCAACAACTCATTTTTTCTTAAGACTTTTATTTTCTTATTACTTTAAGTCATCTCAGCACCCAACATGGGGCTCAAACTCAGAACTATGAGATCAAGAGTGGCACGCTCCACCGATTCAGCCAGCCAGGTGCCTCCATCTCATTTCTTTTATTTTACCATTTATGTTTATTTTTTCTTGAAATATAATTGACATATAGTAATGTGTAGGTTTAAGGTGTACAGTACATTACTGCACTTATTTATTGCAATGTAATTACCACTGTGACATCAGCTAGCCATCTCTATCACTTCACATAATCATCATTTCTTTTCTGTAGTGAGAACAGATCTACCTTTTAGCAACTTTGAAGTCTATAATACAGTATTGTTGACTATAATCACTATGCTGTGCACTAAATCTCCAGGACCTGTTTATCTACTAGTTCCCAGTTTATACTCTTAAACACCACCTCCCCAACTCCTCCACCCCTGGTAGCCACCATTCTACTCTATGTTTTCATGAGTTCGGCTTTTTTTGATTCCACATATAAGTGATAGCCTATAGTACTTGTCTTTCTTTGTCTGCAAGGTCCGTCCCACTGTCACAAATGGCAGGATTTCCTTCCTTCCAGTGGCCAAATAATATCCATTGCATGCACACCCATATCTCCTTTATCTACCCAGTGATGGACACTTGGCTTGTTTCTGTATCTTGGCTATTGTAAAGAACGTGGCAATAAGCATGGAAACACAGACACCTCTTTGATATCCTTTGATATCCCGATATCATTTCCTTTGGATAAATACCCAGTGGTGGAATTCCTGGATCATATACTAATACTTTTATTTATTTATTTATTTATTTATTTATTTATTTATTTATTTATTTTTACTTTTCTGAGGAACTCCATGCTGTTTTCCACAGTGGCCAAACTAATGTACATTCCCACCAACAGCACCCAAAGGAGCTAAGAATGCTCAAGGGAGAAAGGATAGTCTCTTCAACAAGTGGTGACAGGAAAACGGGGTCACCACGCGCAGAAGAGTAAAATTGGGTCCGTATCTTATGCCATTCACAAAAATTAACCCGAAAGGAATGAAACACTTTAAACATAAGACCTGATGCTATAAATTTTATTTTGCATGGGGAACCACAGAATAAATTCTCAAAGTTCTCTTATTTTGGGTGCATTGTACACTTCAGGACAATTTTGTGTAAATAATTCAGCATGGGTGTCATTAACTAGATTTGAAGATTTTTTACAGATTTCTTTTGAGATAAACTTTACATACAACAAAATGCACAAATCTTAAGTGTACATTTGCTAAGTGCATGTATTTGCTGTGACTTAAATCCTTACCAATACAGGGAAGCATGTTGCTTTCACCCCAGAAAATTCTCTAATGTTTTGCTCCTCAATTCTCCCCTGCTCCCCAGAGCAACAACCTTTATGAAATTTTTTCTGCCATACATTAGCTTAGTCTGTTCTAGAACTTCATAGAAATGGAACCGTATGGCATACTCCATCCTATTTTACTTGCAAAGTAAACTAACCTCTAATCCCTTCCAGTATAGGGAATACTTGGGCATTTTTTTTCTTTGTGTGGTTTTAGTAAGTAAGGAGTTTGTTTTCTCCCCATAAAGCCCAGGGTTCTATGGGTCATTACTCTTCATGTTGGATGAATGCTACCCATAAGCTGAAGCAGTTTTAGCTCAACTGTCCAGAGCAGACAAGGCTGATGAAAACAGAGGATATCTGTGGATTAAATGAACTTTGTGGTGGGTTCCTGCAGCCCTTCACTCATTTGTAGGGAATGTTTCATGAGGCTTCATTACCATCTGGATCGTCCAGGGCTTCACGGGACTGCTCGGTCTGCAGTTTGCTCAAGGTTGGAAGTCAGAGTGTACATTTGGCATCGTACACACCCAGCCTGGGTCCTCATTTGCTTCATCCCTCTGACCCGGAGGACTGCAGGCATCATCATCTCTTGGGTACTTGGGTCCTGGAGTCAGAACTGCGAGGGCCCTGTGGAATTTGTGACTGGAGAAAAATGTCTTGTTTTTCTCATGTTCTCTATGGGAGGGAGCAGCCAGAGGAAGAAGCTGTCTGCATTGCCTGTGGTGTAAGACCACCCGCCGGCACAAAATAGGAAGCAGAGGGAAGTAAACAAACCAAATTTTGAAATGTACTCATCACTGCAATCTGTCCTCTGCACGCTCTTGCATCAAGAGATGGTGGGGACGCAACCAAGCGGAAGGTACTAATCAGCTGGCCCCATGACAGCATCACAGAGGGGAGGAGAGGCATCCAGACAGCAGTGGCGGGCCCTCCCAGCCTCAGTAGGGCAGGACGCTCTGCCTCCAGGGCAGAGGGCTAGTGGCTCTAGATAGCCACCCGGCTTCCCTGCACATAGAGGTTTTCCATCAGCCACCACTGCCTTGGAGGCCCCGTGCTGAACCCAGGGGTGGTGCAAATGGGAAATACAATGGTGGTACTGGTGGTGGTGTTAAGTGAGGATTCTTTTGAAGCTCCTATGCCTGTATCTCAGGGGTGTGTGAGACGGGGCACCAGCAGCAAAATTCTGCAGAACTCACCAAGAGAAGAGTAAATGTTAGTCCATGTGGTCAGTGGAATGGGGGAGGAAGAGGGGTCGCCTCCTCTTCAGATGAGTAATTGAAATCAGCTTAGTGTTTACAAACATTAAGACCCAGATCCTGCCTCCCTAGGGCCTCAGGTGCATTGACGGCTAGAGACAACTGTCCGAAGTTTCAGAGTTCTGGTCTGGACTTAATAAGATTGCGAATGGAGGTAATTAGAGACCAACTGATTATCAAGGATGAATTGAGAAGTGTCATGGGTTGGTGTACATTGAAGTTTGAGGACCATGCGTTCTGGAAGCACGAACCAGACTGGGAAATCCCCAGCTTCTCGAGATGGAGTGGTGACACTCAGAGACCTGCACACTCAGCCAGCGAGGGAAACAAATCTTCAGCCGTTGGCCACTGAGGAAGACCCATCATCAACTTCCCTGAGAGGCCCAGGGTCAGCTGGTGGGAAAATATGAAAGATTTTCTTCTGTGTCCTCCTATTAACTCCCAGCGTTGAGGCTTAGTTCACCTTGCATGCTTCACTCGAAAAATATACAATGACCTTGGGCCAGAAAGGACCCCGTACCTTGTACGAGAAAGGACCCTCTCCTTGGAGCTCATAACCTAACTCAGGGACAATGGTTTACTCCTGATCTACTTCCCTGTCAGCTGTATTTCTCCTTCCCTTTTGACACAAGAAAGGAAAGAGAAGGAGTTTGAATATTTAAAAACAAAGGCAAAGGAAGGAGAGAACAGAGTGAGTATGACTCTGCATCTACTGTTTGCGTGTATAATAAAAGCACACATGGTTACTACCTCAGGAACTTATTACCGAGTGTCAGGCTAAGAGACAAACTGGATGACTCAAAAGTTTCAGATGAGGCATTTGAGTTGGGGACCAAAGGGACTGTTCTGAGTTCCACTGGCAAATGCCACAGCTAAGAACTGACTCCAGCATTCCACAGTAGATACTGAAATTAAAGACACTCCAGAAGAAACTCTTGGGAATTGCCCATCATTATCCACCTCTTTACACCTGTGTTCACTGGAGTCCAGGTCTGGCTCCAGCTGTCCCCTGTCACACTCCTTCCCTTCCCCAGGCCTGTTGAGGACTCTCCTTCTTCACCAGGCCCAGGGAGAGTTTGGAGAGCTCCCCATACCTGTGCCTCCAGGTCATTCGTTTTATAGGTTATCTCCCGACTTCCTGCCTTCCGAGCCCCAGACCAGCTGTCCAGTTATCCTAGTGGAGTCTCACCCCAGTAGAGCCCAGAACCACCAATGCTTGGGTCAGCAGAGGGCACAGCCACATGCCTCAAGGGCCAGAGTCATGGGAGAATGGCCAAAGCAGGGCTCAGCCTCCACTGTGCCCACGGAGGGTCTGCTGCATCAGCTCAGCGAGTCCTAGATGACATGGGCAGGCTTGCCTCCCAGGATCCTCATGGCCTGTTGTGCTTGTACTGGTCACCCACCCCATCTATCTGTTTGTCTCCTGTCGCTATTTCATGCTCCCTGAATATTCACGGAGGCAGGGGTGACTCTAAGCGAGGTCCCCCTGCCCTTCCAGCAGCTGCAGTTCAAAGCACCTTTCCTTCCTTGACAATTTAAAGAGCAAAACTGTCATAACCCAAGTTTCTGTGCTCAGTGAAACAATGCCAATTACGTCTCCAGAGAGTCTGCATCTTTGGGGAGCCACTCACAAGAGGGCTAAGTCTCCAGGGCTGCAAACAAGGGGCCCTCATCTGGCGATGCCAAGGGACCAGCTCCAAAGAAGGGATGCTGGGAAAGATGATATCTCCTCTTGGACCTTTCTAGAAGCCTGGGCTGATGTAAAACTTCTTCTTCTTCCAGACAGCTGAACCCTTAACCAACCACTTCCTTTTTAACCACACACACACATGTACACACACAGACACACAAACACATGCACCACAGAAATGCACACATAGGCAATGCCACATGCACACACATGCACACATATATATGCATACACATGCACCACAGGCATGCACACAAATGCACGCATATACAGGCACACACATATACACCACAGGCATGCACATGTATGTGATGCCACATGCACACACATGCACTCACACACACCAATCTCCACTATCCTAGCAGGCCTGATTATCCCCAGTCACGCTTTGCCACCTGAAACAGTTCACAGTAAAACAGCTGTCCCCCAAAAAATGTAGAAAATAACATAATTCCTCAGTGCATGACCGTGTCTGAGTCGCACTGAATCTATCAGCTCATCCACATCAGGGTCATCTGCCTGATGGAGGACATACCTAAAGGCCCTGATGGTACTTTTCACTGGGGATCTCAAGGCCTGTGCAAGTCACCTCGTAATTATTCCAATGAAGCAAAAGGAATCCAATTCTAAAAAGAACATACCCCAAATCACACTAACTGGATTTAAAGGTGTGATTGGATTTTGTGGTGGGTGCTTTACTTCATGTAAGAACAGGTTTAAATTCCCTGAGTACACGGTGGCTCCCAGCTTCAGTGCAAGGGAAGTAAGCAAGGGTGCTGGGACGAGGGAGGGAGGCCGCCCTGGGACCCCGAGATGCCCTCGGAGGTCGCTCAGGTCTTTTGTCCTGCAGGTGAAGAAGGAAGCTCTTGGGAGCAAACAGTTTGGGGAACAATGGCAGCAAATCCAGAGGGACCCTCAGAAATAAGCTCTTCTGACCACCCCACCTACAGATAAGGACTCCTGAGCCCGAGAGGTGAGCACATGATGAAGGTTACGAGTCGGCTAGTGTAGGGGCTGACTTCCCACTTGGCCCTGTGTGTCCCACACCACACAGATGCGGCACAATGCAGCTCTGCCACAATAAAATACGTGTGACAGAGGCTTCCCTCGACATGACAAGTGGAAAACACAGATTAGTCCTTTCTCCAACCCTAGAACAATGGATAGGCTTCTCTGTTCTCCTCTGAACAGAGGGTCCTGACAGTCCACTTCTGTACATCCTCTAGGTCTCCAGAAAACCTGCCTCCGCAGCCAGCATAGCCAGTGGAATTGACCCACAAGGAAGTGGGGAAACAGTCCCTGACCACCTGGAATTAAGTCATCTATGCATTGGCCTTGCCCCGTCCCACACACCGCTAGGGCCACCATCCACTGCCCAACAGACTGTGCGCTCCTCAAGGGCAGCGACCGTGTAAACTCTGCTAGCTGCAGCACCCAATCTGGAGAGTTCCACACAATGCTTGATACAAATTAAATCAAACTGACTTGGATTAGCTGGTAAACAGAAGCTGGCTTTGCAGTGACTTGGACAGGTCACTGACAGGAGTGCTACCCGCCAGGGGAAGCACAGGCCTCTTGCCAAGCTCCAAGGCCAGAGAAACAGCCGAGAGAGCCGACTGGACAGCCAGGACGTGGCCTCCCTCCAGGAACGAGGGCAGTCTGGAGGGAACACCATCGAAAAGGCCCACAGGACTTTGGTGGACACCTCTCTACTCACATGTAGTTTAGAAGTTGCTGAATTTCCAAAACAGGGCAATAGCCTTGGAGGGTGACGTGGCCTGAGCCGAATAAATGCCAGGCCTGTGACAGGTCTTGAGGAAGTCCAAAAATCGAGAAATCCTAGGGAATGATGTGGTCAGGCTGGGCCCCTTTGGGGGAGGAAGCTGTTGGCTGGAGGAGGGACTTGGGCATGGAGGAGCCCCGTCCCCCTTCTCCTCCGGCCCCAGCAGCTGCTCCCCTGCCTCAGCAGCAGGGCCCCACTGAGCTCCAGACCCCAGGGCTCAGGGATGGAGCTGAGGAGACTCCCTGGGGCAGGCCAGAGGGGCCCCTCCCAACCCCAGGGAACTTGAGAATCCCAGCCAGCCTTCAGAAGACACCAGAGAGGTCTAGAAAGGCCCAGAGCCTACCTTCCTCCCTAGTGCCTTCTCCTGGATTGCTCTGACTCACAGCCACGCTCCGTCCTCTACACAGAGGAAGAACAGACAGGAAAACACGCCAGCCCTGCAGGGACGGAGCAAGAAGGTGGACAGGATGAAGCGAGCGCTCCTTCAGTAGAAGCAGCTCCACGGCAAGAGCTGCCCACTGCCTCCGAAGACCCAGACGGGGCCCTGGCACCAGAACCTTCTATCAGGGCCCTGCACTCCCACCCCCTCCTCCCTGGCCCACCTTGAAACGGAAGTCCGGGGCAGCAGAGGGGCAGGTGGCAGGCCAGAGGGCCAGGCGGGGGAAGGAGTCCCCAGAGCTGCCTTCCTGGGATGTGGCCACCACCTACCTGGTCGGCGGGCTCTGTGCACACCTGCCGGGCAGGGCTGGCAGCACCAGCTCACAAGGGCCCTCCCCGGGCCTAGGGCCTGACCAGCTACCCTTTCCCCAGGGCTCCCCAGGGCTCCCCAGGGCTCCCCAGGGCTCCCCAGGGCCCCCCAGGCCAGGGAACAGCCGGCCCTGGAGCGTTGGCCGTAGGCCCCATGGGGCCCATGAACGTGGAGGAGACCGGCGGGCTCCCGCAGGCTGCGCTCAGGACACCCCAGCTCTCGGCAGTCACAGCACGCGTGGTGGCCAACGGTGGCCGCGGCCTCCAGGCCCTTCCATTTCCCCTCTTGCTCACTTTGCTCACAGCCAAGTGTGGCAGATGGAAGCCGGTGCTGGAAACTCTGTGGACGTGAGTTCCAATTCCAGCTCCACCCCCGGCAGCTGGTGGCCTTGGGCAGGGAACCTAAACTCCTCAGACCTCAGCATCCTCACCTGCACAAGGAGCTAGCACCTCCTCCCTCGGGCTCCCAGTGGGGACAAAGGGAAACCCTGAAACAGATGGGCCGGTGAGCCTTGACCCCAAAAGGTGCTCCTTCAGGGCTTACTTTCCTTTCTGCTTCCTTTAATGACCGCGGGAGGGCCTGGCACTCCTCTGGAGAGCCCCTGTCCCAGCCTAAGACATGATGAGGAAGGAGGGAGGCTGCAAATCATAGCATTTATGGAGAGTAAGGGGCTTATAAGGAGCTCCCATAACCCTCTGGACACCACTTGGGAGTGGGGGAACAAGAGCTCTGCTGCCAACCCCCAGGAGAAGGAGGAAGGTGGTGAGGAATCAGTGCACACAGACACAGCACTGTCCGCATGGGAGCTGCTTGGTGTGTCCAGTCTTATGTGTGAGCTTTGTGTGAGAGCAGAAGGTGGGGGACCGTGAGGCTCGCTCTGGTCACCTCTGTGCCTCCAGGAGCCGGGCCAGGATTAAGTATGTTTGATGATGGGTATTTGTGACGGAAATTCCCTAATGAGCTACAAGATTGTTATCTAGCACTAAAACAGTATTATCATAAATACTACAAATTAGGCTGGGCCACCATTGCTAGATCAAACAAATAATATGAGTCACTGAAATGAGAATAAACCAGAGGACCAGCCCACGCAGTGGCTGGTGCCTTGTCAATTTGTGTATTTGCTTTGGACCACGTGGGCTAGAGACAAAAAGTGATCCAGTCATATGTCAGTCCTGTTGTTGGATGGAAATTCTCCCCAGGAACGAAGGGAATCAACGCATATAACGTGGTGTGCAAGCACGTAGACGAGAGAAGTGTTTTATGGTGCCACACTGGAGAGGGACGTCGGCCCTTAGTTCCTGGACAAAACTGCAGCATTCTCTCCTTTTAATTTGCAGATGCAAATGGATTTCATTTTTGACATTTTTATCCATAGTTTGAGAGAACAACGCTCTCTATTGGGATTGGCTGGAGCAAATGAGATGATTTTCTTTATCATCATTAAAATATTGGAGCCCTTCTTCAAATAATTGACTACAGAAGCAATCGGTCTTCTCTCTTTTCATTACTGGGAGATCACCCTCTCTCTTCTTAGTCTTTGAACTCAACCACTATTCAAAATAATCAATATTTTATTTTCAAACAAAAGCACTTCGACAGTTCCATTTCACCAGGACAGAATTGAAAGGCATTGGAACAATTCGTTCTGAGCCCACCAACTTTGGTCAAGATGACTCTTCAGAGACTGCTGTTTGCACATGGCAGGAAGGCTCTCTCTCCCATGTGCCCTGCAATCAGACAGGGGCAATATGATTGAATCCTGGCCAACTCAGTGCAAATGGAGGTGACGTAAGCCACTTCTAGGTCTGATCCTCTACCACGGTGACCTTAGAGGTCCTGTGTTCCTGGTGTTGCTTCTGCAAGATGAAGACCACATGGAAATATTTGTTGTGTTAAACACTAATAACCGACTGACACAATCATGCAGCAGTATTTCAGATTCAGCTAACATTTGCAGCTCCTTCCATGCCGTGGATCATAATGTATCTGAGGGTGAAGTCCTTTGTGTCTATCTTCATCACCAAGTTATCTGATCTCTCTAAATCTGATCACTTTTTGATCAAGAAAGCAGTCATGCTTTTGTTTGTGTTCATAAAGAACTTGTGCCTCTGGCAGATTACTTAGCAATAAAGAAAGCTCTTGCCTCCTCTAATAATGAGATAGCAACTGCCAGGTTATTCAGATACAACAACATGACAAATAAATATTATAATCCCTATTTTACAGATGAAGATATTGAGGCTAACAAAGTTAAATAACTTGTCCAAGTGATATCGCCATATAAAAAGAGGAGCCAGGATATAAACTCAGACCTTTCTTATTTCATGCTTCTATTTTTTCCTTAAGCTACATTATCTCTTGATTTTATCATTTTTAAAAAAAAGGTAGAAGAATTCACAAAATGATAAGTTGAAGGACCCACTTTGTGTTATCTTCAAGCGAGACAAACCTTAGGCTGCAGATAAAGAAATGAGCTTTGAAAGAACTCACGCACATGTAGACAGGTCAGATTTTTCTTTTTCTTTTCTTTTTTTTTTTAATTAATAGGCTTTATTTTTTAGAGCAGATTTATGTTTATAGGGAAAGTGAATAGAAAGTACAGAGAGTTTCCATACACCTCATCTTTCCTTCCCTATATCTTCTATAGTTATGGTACATGTGTTACAATTGATGAACCAATATTGATATGTTATTACTAACTAAAGTCCGCAGTTTATATTAGGGTTCACTCTTTGTGTTGTACATTCTATGGGTTTTGACAAATGTCTAATGACATGCACCTGCCATGACAGTATCATACAGGTGAGTTTCACTGGAGCCAGAATCAGGGAAAGATCTCACTGACAAAGTGGACCATAGGTTGGACTTTAAAAAATGGATAGGACTTTTTAGATGTACCAAGAACCATGAACAAAGCCAAAGAGAAAGAAAAGCCTAAGGGCATTATTCAAGAGAGAGTGGGCATGTCAGTTTGTCTTAAACAGAAGGCTCACACTTGGGAAGGTAAAACAAGAATGAATGCATGTTTGACACTATTATGTGCCAGGCAATTGCTAAACATTTTACATGGATTAAGTGACCCACAGAACAATGTATGATATAAACACATTATTTCCATTTTTAATGAAAGGTGTGCCAGTTAAATCTTGGAAGGGTTTTTACAAACTTCTCCAAAGTGACAAATTGGTATTTGGAGGATCAGGAATATAAAATTAGGCTGAGTGAGTCCAGAGCCCTTTGACTCACTGCACCATAATGCCTCCAAAATAAAACCAAAAGAACAGAGCAGATAAAACAGAAAAGATAAATTAGGGACCATTTAAGGTTGACTTGGAAGTCAAGCTATAAAGTTGCTTTCTTTCAGCAATATAATTTCCAAGAAAAGTATATACTAGTATCTCCTTTTGATAGCTGAAGCCAGGAAGAAAAGGATAAGTATGAATCTACAGAATTTTGCCTGCTTCATAACAGCTTATATAGGCTTTTTTTAAAAACTCTATTTAGAAGAATGACATGATAAAATCATATTTGGGATGTTATTTATCTGAAGATGCTATGTCAGATAGATCGGGGAGAAAGAGAGCTGAAGGAGAATCAGTTAAAAGTTTACTGGCATCATTCAGGTGCTGGGCCACAAGGGTTTGGACATGAAATGGCAGTTGTATGAATTGAAATAAAAGGATGGTTATGGCAAAAAAAAAAAAAATGTCAAGAGAGAATTGGCCAATCTTGGGTATGAGGGAACCATCTGGAGGAGTTAAGTGTACCTGAGAGAGTGACGGGACTATTTTTGAAGACACTAAAGGTTAGAGGAAGGACACGAGCTAGGACTGCAGCTGTGCTGGGGACATCATGATATAACTGTCCAGCAGAGATGGAAATCAAGTCTGGGGTGGAGTGAGAGGGTCAGGTGTAGACTCAGAGACCTGAGAGTCACCTTCATAATAGTGATGAGTGTGAAGGGTGGAGAGAGGGGGAAGAAGAAATTATTGGACCAGGTGTGGAGGGAGGAGGACAGCTCAGCAGACAGGAGCCAGAGTCCAGGATTAAGTGGGCTTCACAAGAACATCAAGACAAGATTGTCAGATGCTACCCCACTGAGAGACGGAGGCCACGCAGGCCAGGAAAGGGCCTTTAGAGTCCTTTGACATGAACTGGAAAAACATCCAGGAGAGAAAGAATGGAGATGTGGATGGCTCGGGAGTGGGGACCCAGGTCTAGGGATGCTTCAAGCAGAGGAAGATCGTGACTTTTCTCAGGCATTGAAGACCCAGAAGGCTAGATTTGCTCAAAGCCATTGTTCAAATGCCAAGGGAACGAGCAACAGCAGCAGAGCTCAAGAGACTGTGAGGAGAGCTGTTTCTGAGCAGCTGAATCAAGAAGAGACACCCCCCGCACCGGGCACATTAGACAGAAAGTACTGCAAGGGTAATGGGGTTACCTCTGGAGAGAAGGGGTGGGGATGCCATGGGAGGAACATTGAGTTGTCACTGGATAGTATATTCTCGATTTCATACCGTGTACAATAATAATTGCTCCCCTGAACAGGGCAAATAGGTGAGACTGTGACCACCCTTCCACACAAGGCTGCATCAAGCTGGAATCAGGGACTCTGAAGTTCCATATGGGAAAGAAGACTTCTCCTTGGAGCAAAAAATGTGCAATGGGCTCATGTCCTGAGAACTGATGCTCCCTCACTAGTTGTGGCAAGAAATCAATCAGAGGCAAAGACGAGGCTCCTCCTCCACCACCCTTCTCTTTGTCTTTCAGTCCTTTTTCTCTCCTGTGTGTGTGATTTTTTTTCAGGTATTTTGCATCATGCATTGTGCATTCAGCACTGTATTAAGAGCTGGTTTTATTTTTCATTAGAAAGCAATGTTAGTTTTAACGTTAGTCCAAGAAGAGCATGATTAGGAAGGCAAATCAGCTCCAGAGAATGATCAAATGGTACATTTCAGAAACAGATGGTAATGATTTAAAGATTATCCATTGCCTTTGGATTACCCATGCTATTGCAAACCTCCATCAGCCCTGGTAACCATGAGGTGACTCTGGAATCCATAAAAGCCCTTAAAGCAAATGCAAAACTCCCAGCCATCACTAGTCTCGCTTTTCCCCCATGGGACTGATTTAGACTGCAATCAATTGTCTATGAACTCAGAGCAGAGAATGTTCAAGTTAGGACTCACCAACAGGTAATCAGAATCCAGGGATATTTTGTTTTGAGACTCATTTTCTTCTCTCTCACCACACACACACACACACACACACACACATACACGCTGTAAGTGTGGAGAAACCCACATTAATCTGATTGCTGAGGACTGATGCTAATGATGAAATTACTCTCTGGAAATCCAAATCCATGTGTTATAACATCATAAAGGGGAAGCCACTTTACTTGATAATGATTGAATGCTGCTCTTCGTTCCTTTAGACATTTCTATTTTAGGTGTCCAGAGTCTTTTGAGCTCTAGACTCGAGTCCTTAAAACAGGAGAACAGGCTGGTGACAGAAAAGGCAGTCTATGCATCAGATTCTTCCAGGAGCTCAGAGCTGGGAAACAGGAGCTAGACTGGAGGCCTCATGAGGCAAGGCAAATGAGCTGGCCTCAGTCCTGGGCCAGCTGGGGCCAGAGGAGAAGTCAGGAGGCTGATGCCCAGAGGCCCTTTGTCCTCCAAGGCACCAGAACCAGACTCCAGGTCAAGTACATGGCTTATAGTCAGGCAAAGACTGTGTGCATTCTGAGTGTGAAAGGCAGTCTTTGAGATGTAGTTTTTAAGCCAGAGATTCCAGAACTTGAGAGACCTTCTGAAGGTTTGTGGAAACAATCAAGCAGCCTGTGTGACACAGCCAGCCTGTCCTGGACACTTCAGGATGTTTGTTCATTCTATACAACAAATTCACTTCTCACTCACCAGATTTGTCTTCAACCTCATGGTTCCTAGAGGGGTTCCTGGAAGCAGGGACCAGCAGCTGCCAATTACCTTCAGAAATGAGCTCAGAAGCCCAGAAGGAGCCTTCCTCTTGAGAATTATGCCTTCTTTGGGCATAATTAGGCCCCTGTGTTTGGACTTGCATAGCTGGATATGGGACAATCTGCTTCTTTGGATGACTATACCAACTGGAGAGAAACCAAGTACCCTTCCTGACCCCAGGCAGCAGGATCAGGATATGGGATGTTTTGCACATCCCCAGAGTCTTTCTGGCATAAGAACATTAGAGAAAAAGAATTATTAGAATTAATGTTTAAGATTCTGACATCCAGACAAGATCTTGCACTCAGAATGTTCTGGCCCACCATGAAAGTGGACAGCAAGAGAGAAGTGCGTCAGAGAGTGATTCATCTCCCTCCCCGAGAAGCCTGCAAAGCGTCACAATGCTTATCTCTTCTAGGTGGACCCGGGCACTAAGAGTTCCAGATTCCAAGATGGCCCCATGCCTCTAGCCCTGGAGAAAGGATCTGTGCCACAAGCCCTAGGGTTTGAGCATTAACTGTCCTGCTACACCTTGCCAATTGTGTGCTCCCCAAGGATGACTTCACTTTTTTGCAAAGGGAAAGAATTAGAGACTCCTTTTTCAAGAAAAAAAAAAATGGAGATGTTTAGCACACACTCTGTGCTAAGAAGGTTCATGCCTCCCCTCAAGGGCTTCAGGGGTTGGAGGCCACCCTGTCTGGTCTCAGACACCAGAGCTCCAAGGACCTTATGCAGAACAGTAAGCCGCGGCAACACTGAGAGCAAGATAGACTTTAGTGACGAAGGGCAAAGAAACAGGCCGGGAGGAGAGAAGTGGAAGCCCATCTCAGGAGCAGGGCACAAATCCAGGGCTTGAATGCGTCACTAGTAGGAGGTCAGTGATGGGACCAGGGGATAAAGTCAGCATGAGCGCAGAAAGAGGACTTGATGCTGGGATGCGTTGGGGAACTCCTAGCAGAAGATCGAGATCGTAACTTAACAGCCAAACACAGCACCAGTGGTAAAAAGAGGGGTTCATTCTTCCAACATTCAAAGCCTTGCTCTGCTCTGGGGACACAGAAAAATGAGACCATTCCCTGCCCGCCAAGGAGCACACAGCAAGGTGGAGGGAAGACATCCCTGTGAACTGGTCATCTTACCAGAGTAGCTGGAGTGTGGGGCACAGCCACGGAATGTGAGCATTGGAACGGAGAGAAGTGACGGGTGGGCAGGCTCTCAAGGGGAGCCAGGGCCAGGTCAGGGAGTTGTCTCTATAGGCGATCTCACTCTAGACCTGACCCACAGATGGCAAGGGGCCATTGAGAGGCTGCTGGCATCCACTGAGGTCAGAAGCAACAGGAACCAGCTCTCACTTATTTAACCAAGAAAATTCACATGGAAGGAGAAAGGCAGCTCACGCTTACCTCACGCTCAGCCAGGACCCCTGACCCAGGGCTGCTCTGGGACCCCAAGGATTTGGGGAGCTACCAACAGGACAAATCAACTGTGCCCCACACGGCTGGCAAGTCACAGTCCAGGGAGAAAGTCTGACACCAACCTGTGGCCACACGCCTGCCCCCTTGGTAGACAGTCCCACCAAAACGGGCAATGTGGGTGGTCCTTCGCCCCCATCCCAGAATAGAAGATTGAGGTTCTGGAGCCAAAAGGAGGGGCCTGACTCTTGGGTGACCAAAGATTAATGGAGAGCATGCCTTAAGTGTCTAGGCTGGGGAGTGACATAAAAACATGTATAGTTGAGAGCAGAGGGTCAGCAAACGTTTTCTATGGAGGGCCAGAGAGTAAATATTCTCAGCCTGTGGGCCAATGGTCTCTGCTGCATCTACGCAACTCTGCTGCTGTTGCATCTATTCAACTCTGCAGACAGGCAGCACTTACAGGGGCAGGCGTGGCCGCGCTCCAGGAAGGCAGTATTTATAAACAGAGGCAGTGGGCTCCCCCGGCCTATGACACGCTGACTTATGCCACATTGGGGTGGAGGAGACGTACAGGAGGGGAGAGAAAGAAAGCAAAAAGAACAAACAGGAAACCGTTCTATGGGATCCCTGGGTGGCGCAGCGGTTTGGCTCCTGCCTTTGGCCCAGGGCGCGATCCTGGAGACCCGGGATGGAGTCCCACGTCGGGCTCCCGGTGCATGGAGCCTGCTCCTCCCTCTGCCTGTGTCTCTGCCTCTCTCTCTCTCTCTCTCTCTCTCTCTGTGACTATCATAAATTAAAAAAAGGAAACCGTTCTATGAAAATGTGCCCTGTGGGTTTTCTAGCAGAGTGCAGCCTATTGGGGAAAATTCTGTACTTCTCTCTCTTTGGGATACCACCAGCCCCAGGTAAGGAGTCCCTTTATAAACTTTTATTTTCATGAACATTCAGTTCGGTTTCCCCTCGCATTTAACTTGTTTCTTAATTGTCAGTTCCTGTAGGGGGTTCTATTTGTTTTCTCTCTTTTGTAGGGTTTTCATTCTGGCAAAGGCAGCAGCAGTTCCTCCTCAGCAGGATGCCTGCCGCGTATTGACTTCTCCCCCCTTTATTATTGTACTGGAACTATGGGCTTCCCAGTGTGGGACACCTGTATTTATCTGAGTCCATTTTTAAAAATACAACACAACCGCATCCCCACTTTTTGGGTTGCTGTCTTGCTCGATGCTGGCAGCCCCACGAATCTGCCCCCATTCCGCATCTTAGTCATTACGCGGCTCGGCCAAAGAGAAGGCGCAGGGGCCCGGGGAAGCTGCACGTACCAGGATGGCAAGGCAAAACCCTAGCCCCTCTTCTGTAATCACCTCTTCGGTATGAGGCAATATGCTGTGAATTAGTGTGTTCCAGGCCTGGAGTGGTAACATATGGTGTATCTCTGCTCATTCTACATTAAATCCTGACATTTTGCAGCTGTCAAGATAAAGCTGTTTATATGAGTAACATTGTAGTTTGTTTATAGGGAAATAATGTGTAGCAAGTTATGATTAATCAAGGTGTCTAAAATCTGCTGGAGGCTTCTAAATAGATTTGTTTTCACTGCCGTGCTTTCTGTCTCCTAGATCAGGGGTTTAGTGGCCCCCCACCCTCTTGGTAGCTCACACACTTCTTGGTCCCGGCTCCTGCGGGACAGGCGGGGACGGGGAGGCCAGGGCCACGGTTGCAGAGGCAGGAGGAGCAGGGATGTCACATGGAGTGAGGGGACACAAGAGCCAACGTACCTTCATTGCTGTATTTTTGTGTTTAGAACCCAAGTCTCCAGTTGGAGCATCACCTGAAGAGCTGTCCATAGGCGATGGAGTCTCCAGGGAAACACAGAGCACATTTAGCTTGGGTTTTCCTGGGTCCCAAAGGTCAGGGGGCCCAGAGACAGTGCAGACTTTAAGAGTCTCACCTCCTAGAGGTTGTATGAACCCCTTATGTGTGTGGTTCTGGGTGCCAATTACCCATTTGGCACATAGCTGGTTAAAACCCAAGGCTCCGGGGAGTAGGAAAGAATCCTATAGCATCCTCTCCCGCTGAGCCGTCCTGCCAGTGCCAGAATCCTTCAAGTCCACTGACAGCGGTGTCAAGCCACCACCTGACCCGTCTCGGTGGGACAATTTCAGCCACCTGTATGACTCCAGGGAGGGTCACATGCCGGGAGGAGATTGGCTCCGGAGCCTCGGCTAATCTGCCCTAGTTTCGCCCTGTGGAGTAAGCTGAGTCTCGCTAAGGGCTTTTCCGGATGAAAAACTTTCCGATCTTGTCAACAGCCACCATGTCCTCTACAGACCGAGCTCTACATCCCCTGAGCACTGCTTGCAGTACCTAGGCCCCTCCACCCTGGCCACGCGCCCCCAGCACCAGCTGACTGGTCTTTATGCACCTGGAAGTGTGGGCTCCAGCATGGACCCATCTGGGTGTCCGCGATGACCGCAAGCTCCAACTGAGCTCTCTTACCTCTTGCACTCCATTCCATGGCTCCCCGTGGGGGTGCGGTCTGAAGGCACCGTGAGTAAGAGAGTCTCAGAACAATAACCATCATCATCATTGGCCCTGACATTTTTTTGAGCTCCTTATCATTTTAAAGGACTTTCCCTTTGTTCAGGCACAATGATCTCCCCCAAACAGCATCTCTGTATTATAGCACCTCTTAGGTGCTAGGTGTACTTATTCTGTGCCTCTGAGCCAAATGTGCAGATACTGCTACAGAGGAGTGTCAGCATGCACAGATGCATGGTTGGATACACATGCACACACGCACACACACTCACACGTGCACGCACCCTTCTGTGCTGAGCACGCAGCAATCCTTGCCCCACTGCTGGCCGGGTAGAGAGGTGGACAGTCAGCCCCCACCAAAGGGACACACAGGACACAGTGGAGGTGGCTTCATCCACAGACCAGAAGATGCATCAGCAGACCTGGTGGTGCAGCATCAAGGGCCAGCTGCCTTTTTGGCCGTGGAGACAGAGCCAGCAGTAGCAGCAAGAAGAGGAAGCAAGTAGCTGTAGCATCACAGCCCTGCTGTGCCCATGCCTTCCTGGGCATGCAGAAGGCAGCTGGCAGGAAGGCAGGCAGAAGGAGAGGCAAGGAATTTGCTGCCTGAGAGAGCAGGGCGATTCCACGGTGGCAGAGGGGACCTTGTGTCATCACCCAGCTCGTTTTCAGCAGACAGCTTTCCTTCCCCTAGTCACCTGTACCTTGGATGTGCTTCTAGAAATGTCCACGGTGAATGCTTACAGAAAAAAGCAGAGGGCTAAGACTGGAGTCTTAGGAGATGCCCCAGTTCAGAACGGACGGGAGAATATGAAGCCGCTGGTGGAGCCGGGGCAGGATGGGGCCAAGGGGCAGAAGGAGAACAATTTCGAGGACTAGTCAGTCCAGAGATGGGGCTTCACTCACCTGGCTGGGGTTAGCAGTGAGCTTGCATTGGAAGACACTGAGTTTAGAGTTTAGCATCACTGAACCCTCCCTCCTGGGGTAAGGAGAGTCCCCTCATTGATTCAGAGGTTATTTCATCTCCGTAACTGGAGATCTCGGAGAGCCCCTCTCATGTTGCCATGCGGCAGAGAGAGGGGGGCACCGAGGCACCCATTTCACGGGTCAGAAAACACAGGTAGGACCAAGGAAAGGGCAGGGGACGTGAAGCCAGGGATGAAGGATTCCTGCAGAAGGTGGTGCCTTCCAAAAACCACCAGAACAGACAAAGAGCTGAATCCAATCCAGAACCCGGCTCTCTCCCTCTACCCCCCGTTGCCCCCACCCCCCTTTTCCTGTAGAGACAACAGAGCGAGCCTCTTGTCAGAAATTAATGTGGCACAGGACAGTTAATCAAAGCTGAACCGCCCCCTGCCCCCGTGAGTGGGCAGCTGAGCACCTGGAGTGGAGGCAAACCCTCCCCAGCACGGTCCACCTGCAAGGGCGGGGGTGGCCCTGCAGGGGAAGCACAAAGCCAATTTCTTCCCATAAAAAATGATATGAGGTGAAAAACCGTTTACTGCACATTAGGATCCACGGTTGGGCCATTTGTATGTTTTACTGGGATGGTTATGTCACTAAACGAAGCCTGAAAAATCCATCATGGGCAGGGAGCCTGGCAGTGGCCTGGTCAGGGGAGGGGAATGGGGGATGGCGTGGCCGGCAGGGGGAAGAGGACAAACGGGAAGGGACAGATATGGGTGTTTCGGGGGGGCCTCATGTCCAGGCACTGTCCCAGACCACTCGGGTTCACGTCAAAGAGCCTGGTGAATCCCCCATCAGCTCCGCAGTTACTGTTCTTCCTAAACTGAAGCTCAGAGGTTCTCTCTACCCTAGTCCTTCTTGGCTGGTCCTGGGGATGCACTAATCTGCCACTTCCAGTTTAAGGGGTGACTTTAGTTAAATGCCTATGTGCTAGGTGGGAGACCCTGTCATTCCCATCACCCATCAGGACCCTCCCCCTTGATCCTTTGGGCCCTGAGCAACCACACTTGTGGTTAGAGAAAGAAATAACTGAGAAGACCCTCGCCAATTGGGGAGCAGGTACCTAGGGAGTGGAACGCAGCAGGAGGTGAGTGTGGGAATGCCATTGGAGTGGCTGCATGTAATCAGGAGCTCTGGTAATGAGCGCCAGGGCCAGCCACCTGAAATGCCACTTGTCCCCTTGCCTCTAAGCAGTGTCTGGCTTTAGCAGACTAATCAGGCATTGGAGGCCTTCCTGGCATCCCTTCCATGCCACCGACCCTCTGCTATGTATGACCCTCAGATCCCAGAGCCAGATGGGCCAAGAGAATGTCTGACTAGAGCCCTTTGCCATCCAGGTGAGAAACCCAGGCGGGCACTAGAACCTTGTTCTCCCAATTCCCAGCCCCCTCTCCTGCACCTTGCTGCTGCCCCAGGGTCAAGTGTGCAAGTGCAAGGGGGCCCCAAATCACTAACAGCCATCCTCCCTGACCACAAGGCACAATCCACTACACTGGAGTCACACGCAGCCAGGGCATTTACTAGAATGCAAAACGTTCTCACCCCAGCCTCCTGCTCCCCCATCTCTCTTTCCCTTTCCATAACACATAATCCCCTGGCACCACCAAACTGAGAAAGAAGGATGCCACGCTGACCATCAGTCCCCAGTGCCTAAAGGAGAAAGGCAGGGATGTCACTAGATGCCAGGCAGGTAGATGGGCTGTCGAGACGGCTGCTTGGACCCAAACCGCAAATGGTCATGAGGTGGCTTGAGGACAAGATGGAGAGAACAGCCGCTGAAGGTCCTTGACCACAACTGGAAACTGTGCAGCCGCCACGGGGCTGGCATGATGCTGGGTTTTGCTACAAGTTCATCTGAGGACAAATCAGACACCGCATCCTCACAGAATCAACTCGGCCGTCCCACTCATCTTCCCAGGTGAAGGCAGTGGATGCCAGAAGAAAAAAATCCCATGTGTCAGGTGGGTGGCAGGGATATTGTGAGTCCCAGCTTGACACGTGCAATCTCCTGTGCAGTGAGAGCGAGACAGGGGTCTCCCCAGGGAGTGAGTGCAAGAGCAGATGGTTGGCAGCAGAGGAACAGCATCCCTGTGTCGGGGGGCGGCCGGGGGCGGCGGCAGTCACGCAAACTCTTGGCACCGGGAGGCCTGGGTTCTGATCCCTCCTCGGCCACTCACTAGATGGTAACCTTGAACGATTTCATGAACTTCTCTCTGCCTCAATTCTCCCTTCTGTAAAACGGGGAGAAGAAGAGCACCCGCCTTGCAAGGCTGCCTAAAGACTTAACTGAGTCCTGCCTGCCGTGTTTAGGACAGGGGCCGGCGCATGGTAAGTGCTGCAGGAGCACTGGATGAAACAAAGGAGTGGGGCCTGGCCAAGGAGAGCCAGCCTGAGACCAAAGGCAGAAGTGGTTCCAGAGTGAAGGGGCCGCTCAGGCCACCCCCACCGTGACTAACGTGGATGTCCTTATTTCCCTCGGCTCCCGCTGCCGTGTGCTGCCTGTGAAATGAGTTCCCAAGACCTGCCTCTTATTTTCTTATTCAATTTCAAGATAAAATTAGGGTTGTGTCCCTTAGGGAGCAAATGTGCCCCTCAAACAAAAATCTCCCCAGAGAAAGCCTGTTAAAATCACATATTTAAAGGGACCTCACAATTTTTCTGACAGAGTATTAGTAACAATAAATAAATTGCCAAATAGGGCTGCAAACTTGCAAGCCTGCTCGGTCTTTGAGTGACAGTTAACATCTCATGGGAAAGAACGGTGACAGCTGAACATGTCACCAAAGACACGGCCTCGATTGCACAGTATGTGAGGGACTCCTTCCGGGGGGAGGGGCAGGCCCAGGCCAAGGACAGCCAGACAGGGGACAGCCCAGAGCCCTGTGGCAGGAGGTCTAGGGCTAGGAGTCATGGGGGCAGATGAGGCCTTCCCAGCCTGGCGTCAATGAGCCGGAAGTTGACCTGAGTGGGGAGGCAGGAGGGACACAACCTATCACTTGTGGGGACTGATGGTGTTTGCATCAGGTGGACGTCCAGGCCAATAGTGGGGCTAATGTGGGAAAACCAGAGCAAGGCCCTGGGAAAGCAGCGAGCCAAGGGGGGGAGGAAGTTGGGGCACAGGGCTGGAGCCCAATCTCCGCCATGGGGACAGGGAGGAGAGAAAGGGGAACAGAGACAGAGCCTAGGCACAAGAGACCCAGATGGGAGACCAGTAGGGCTTGGGTCAGGAGACCGCATGTTCAGAGGCCTGCATCCAGCGCAAGGGACGTTGTGGGAGTTGGAGGACAGGGAGGAGTGGGCAGGACAGCAGGAGGATTCCAGACCTTTCCAGGCAGTGGGGAAAGGTCAGAATCCTGTAAGAATGCTCAGAGAACTTCAGAGTGGGCCGGTAGGGAGCCATGGTCATAGCTTAAAGCCTGTCTTTAACTTTAAAGGGATGTCCCAGAAGCCTCTGTGTTTTAAAAATGAGGAGGTCAACCCGGGGAGGCAGAAATCCAGCCAAGGCCAAACATTCCTGGCACCGCAGGAAGCAAACAGGTGGAGATACACCAACACTGGGACTTGACGGGAAGACAGGGACTAAGCAGGTGTGCACTGCCCACCTCGGACAGACGGCCCAGGGCACCCGGGAAGGGCTCGTCATATCACATGGATTTAGCAAGAGGGCACAACGCATCCACTTACCCTTTGGTCATAAATTTTGCTTGGTCCTCTTGGTCCATCAATCTTGCTTATGTAGATTGTTTAAAAATGTTCTGTGGACACAAAACTTGTTAATGGGCTTTCGCTTGGAGGAGAGGCAAGGGACATTGATGACAGAGTGCAAGGGACATTTACCTGGTATTTATATATTTTTCATGTTCTAATTTTTCACAATAATCATATCTTCTTTTCATGATAAAAGGAGATATTAAAACAGAATGTGTTACGGGAAGACATACAGGATTTTTTTAAATAACTTCTAGAAAGTTTGTATAAGAGTCGGTTTATGAGGGTTTCTGGTGGTTTCTGGTGGGTCCAAAACAAGGGGATTCGTAATAGGAGGTTGTAGTGGGGACACACTCGCCCTGTCCCCGGCTTCCTGCCTGACCCAAGGAGTTAGATATTTGCACCCTTGCTGTGCTGTTGGAAAAGAACCTTTTGCCCATTTTGCCCCTCGAGTCAGCCCCTCCTACTCTGGAAAAGAATCATGATCTATGATCTATGATGGGATTGGCAGGCTTCAAACCCCAGGGAGCTCCTTTTCTGTGCCCTGCAGAGCTCATGTGTTAAAAAACCGCAGGCACCTCGGCCTCTGTCTGTCTCCTGCAGTATCTTTGCCCTTGCCCACCCAGCTCCCTCCAGAGCAGCTCTCTGTGTAGACTTGGGGGAAAAACTTGGGTCTTTTGGGATCCAATTCTCTTTCCCTAATCCAGCTTTACCAGCAATGAGGCTGATTATTTTAATTTATTTTTATCTGACTTCTGGTCTATTTCTGAAAGGACTCAGAACTCATGGAGGGATATGATTAAATGTCATATATCTAGTCCCTCAAAAACAACAAAAAAACCCCACAAGATCATTAAGGCACGTTGGTAAAGAAAGCTTCTGATCGGAGGGAAAGTGTCAGAAGGATTTGTCACCAGGAACAATATCAACATAAGAACAACCAACCGTGATGTTGTGATAAAAGAAGTAATACTCATTTGGTCTTCATACCCCGTCTTTGGCACAGAGCTCCTCAAACCCTTGGAATTCCCTAAGTGAGGAGAGAGAGAGCGTGGTGTCTTTTGTTATGTTAATGAGGTGACTTTTGGAAAGCCTCTAGATAACCAAAGGCTGGGAGCCGGTTGCCAGGGGAACCGACCATGTGATTAGAGAGATGGAACTTTCTGTACTACCCGAGCCCCTACCTCCAGGGAGGAATGAGGGGCTGAAGATTGAGTTCAGTGATTTCATTGATCGTGCCTAAGTAATGAAGCCTCTGGCAAAACCCAAAAGGAGGGGTCTGGAGAGCTTCTGGGCCGGTGAACTGGTGGAGATCCGGGGAGAGAGGCGCTTCTGGGGAGAACACAGAAGCTCTGAGCCCCTCCCCGTATCTTGTCCAATGCCTCTCCTCCACCTGGCTGTCCCTGAGTTATATCCTTTCATAATAAACCAGTAATCTCGTAAGTAAAATGCTGTGGGTTCTGTGAGCTGTGCTGGCAAATTAATCTAACCCAAGGAAGGAAGGAGTCTTGGGAACCTCTGATTTATAGCCAGTGGGCCAGAAGCACAGGAGACACAACCTGGACCTTCCATCGACTTGTGGGATGGACACCTTACCCCGTGGAATCTGATCTCATCTCCAGGTAGCATCAGAACTGAGCTGAACTGTGGGACAACCCAGTGATGTCGGAGAATTGTTTGGTGTGAGGAAAAACCCTTACATATCAGAATTGGTGATCAGAGCCATTACTAACATGTATTTATTGAATGTTTATCAGAGGCCAGGCCCTGTGCTCAGTACTTTATATGTTGCTTTTGGTTTGGTTTTAATTCTTAATGCAACGTTCCAGAAGAGGAAAGTGAGACTCAGCAATGCCAGGGTGGGGGCTGCTCCAGCGAAGCTGAGATTCACACCTGCGCGGTCTTCCCAGGCCATCTTCTTAAGCACCACCCACTATCGTGGCTGATTTCACCCTTTCCTTGTGAGGCAGCAGTAGGTTCGCCTCCCCGGCTGGTGGGACAGCCAGTTCAGGTGGAGGTCATGACAGGGCCGTGTTCAGAGCAGCAGCAGAGGGTGCACAGGGACAAGGGCAGGACAAGTGAGGACCAGGACACGTGTCCAGATAACTGGGGGTGATGATCGAGGCAGTCTGGGGAACCAGCCTGGGCCATGATCCCCAAGAGACCTGCACAGACGCAGCCCCTCAGGAGGGAGGACTGCAGAAATCCCTCAGGTACCCCTTGGGCTTGAAGCATGGGCTCATCCTACTGGCCTTACACCAAGGTTATTAAAATACCTTCGATTCTTTTCTGCAAGCTTGGCCATAAAATCATGGCCATTTCAACTGCAGAGAACCTGAGAAAATCATTCAACTCTCTGGTTCTGGAGATGAGCATACAGGCCTGGGAAGGTGAACGAATTACCAGAGGTCACAATGCAGAGTAGGGAGGAGAACTGAGGAGTTCTGAGTCCCCTTGCAGTGCTCTTTCTATGGTACCACCTCAAGGCTTGGGATACTCCCCTTTTCTGGTCCTGCCATCGTGAACCGTCTACTTAGGCTTGGGCACTGTGATGCGCCTCAACTTGTGAAAAGCCCAGCATGGGTTTCCGCTCTCAGCTATAGACTCCCAGTGAGGTTCAGGAGATTGTAGGCACGCTGTGAGACACCCAAGCGTATGCTCAGCTCTCTGGACTGGCAAACATAGCTCTTAAACCTTGTAGGTTGTAAACAGATGATAGCAAATGCGACAGAGAAATACAGGATTGATTTTCTATGTCAGGAGCTGCTCCTAATTTATGCTCTCTATAATTACCCGCATTCCATATCTTGAGAGACATCTATTCCAGCAGCTCGAGATAGGAAGATAGGATCTCACCTCCCTCTCCTCGCCACCGCTCCCAAGCACGCAGCCCTTGGACTGCAGGAGTTCAATAGTCTTTCCAAGGTCACGACGCAAGCCAAGAGCAGGGTGGATAGAGAAATCACGTCCCGACTTTCCAGGTCTCTCGTGCTGAACCCCCTCTCACATTACCTCACCTTGCACAGATTTCTGTCATCAGAGGAGAAAAGGTCATTCAAGCAAGAGTTGCAGAAGTCACTGGAATAAGGCACACACATTGGGTCTCATCCGTGGGGAGGCCCGATGCAGGCAGATGGAGATGTAAGAACAGTTTCAAGAAGTTAAAAGAGTGTCTGCTGGCCAGGCGGTAGTGATTTAACAAAGGGTCTGTTTGCGGTGGCAGAAGAAGACCCCAAACTCTGCCCCTCCCATCATGCAGGCCTCCCTGCTGTTCTTTTAATAGAAGCATTTTCCCTGCCTTCCCTCCCTTCCCTCCAAAAAACCTCACAAATATGTTGTGCGAAATATCAGAACTAATTAGACCAAATGGTGTTCATATCTGTCATTGGTTTTTCTGGGGGAGAGCAGGCTGTGTCGTGGAGGGAAATTTTGTTAACTAATTAAGGACGATTTTTAGGGGAGAGTGTCATGTTCCTGTGGGAAAGGAGGGTGGGACGACTGGAGAGGGTTCTTGGATGCACCAAGAATGGAGATTAAAAAAAAAAAAACAAAAAAACACAGCGACACCCGGGTGACCTGGAAGGTGGTATGGGAGAGATGCCTTGGACTGAGCCCCCACAGCAGCCATTCCAGAGTTCTTCTTATAGTCAAAAGAGGACACTGTTTGCTCACAAATGAGAGCGTACCTACCACACCGATGAAAAACTCCACAGGAAGGAGGAGGTAGTTTTTCCCAAGTTGGTGCTTAGCAGTTGTCACTACTGCTCTTACACAACCAAGAGCAGGAACCACATCTTAGTTTGCTCCAGCTCTCAGCACAAGTGAGGGGACGCTGGTAGTCACCCCTAAAATTTGACTGGAATACGGCAGAAGACAAAGAGGATGCGTTTATACAAGTCTCACTTGTGCTGGAGACAAACTAAGATCCTGTGATATTTTTTTTCATTGAGGAATATCTAAAGAGAAGTAAGAGAAAAGAGAACGTAAGGATGTCGAATCAGCAGAAGACAGAAGGAACTTGGAGCTGCCTTCATGAATTCAAAATACTGTCTTGTGAGAAAGGGAGTGGATTCGTTCCAGATCAAACTAGGACTTGCTGGTAGAAGGTCTCAGGTGAGGGACTTTGATCTGAAACAAGAAAGAACTTTTGCATGATTAGAACTGTCCCAGAAACGAAGCGGTCGGCAGCAGGCCGGAGGCAGCTCCCACCCTCCTGGGCGGTTGAGCCCAGCTGCCCAAGCATCACTCAGAGCTGCTCAGGACAGTCCCTGCAGGAGGGCTTCGACTCTGGGGCTCCTGAAACGCGGGCTGCCTGAGCCTGGAGATGTGCAGCTGTAACACGCAGTATTTCAGTTGCGTGCCAGCAAGGTGGTTTTCCCTGAAGAAGGAATAGGGTGAAGGCCCTGAGAAAGTCTTTGAAAGCCTCTTCACGGACAAGTCTTTTTTTTTTTTTTAATATTTTATTAATTTATTCATGAGAGACACAGAGAGAGGCAGAGACACTGGCAGAGAGAGAAGCAGGCTCCATGCAGGGAGCCCGATGTGGGACTCGATCCCAGGACCCAGGATCATGACGTGAGCCGAAGGCAGGCGCTCAACTGCTATACCACCCAGGCATCCCCATTTTGTTTCTTAAATTCCACATATGAATGAAATCATATGGTATTTTTCTTTCTCTAACTGATTTATTTTACTTGGCATTACACTTTCTAGATCCATCTATGTTGCCCCAAATGGCAAGATTTCATTCTTTTCTATGGCTGAGTTATAGTCCATTGTGTACACACACACACACACACACACACACACACACATATCAGCATATATAAATATGCACCACCTCTCCTTTTTTATTTATTTTTTTAACAGTTGATGGACATTTGGGCTCCTTCCATAATTTGGCTCTTGTAAATAATGCTGCTATAAACTTCAGGGTACATGTATCCCTTCAAATTAGTATTTTTGTATCCTTTGGTTAAATACTTCCCCTGCAGGGAGCCTGATGCAGGACTAGATCCCAGAACCCCAGAACCATAACCTGAGCCAAAGGCAGACGCTCAACCACCAAGCCACCCAGGCATCCCCATGGGCAAGTCTTTAAAAATGCGAGGAGGATAGGGGTGCCTGGGTGGCTCAGTTGGTTAAGCACCCAACTCTTGATTTCAGCTCAGGTCATGATCTCAGGGTCATATGATCAAGCCCAATGCCTGGCTCCATGCTGAGTGTGGGGCCTACTTAAGATCCCCCCTCTCCCTCTCCTTCTGTCTCTCTCTCGCATTCCCTCTCTTTCTCTCTCTCTCAAAACTAAATTTTTAAAAAAGTGAAGAGGATAAATAGGAATTCTTCAGGAAATACCAGGATGTGGCTTGGCTCAGGCACAAGGTGGGGGTACAGGTGCCTGGGGACCCCACCTGAAGAGCTCTTCCGCGTTCTCACTCCCCTGCAGCACCCGGACTCATAAGGCCAGGCACACTCTGGGGTGCCTAGAACTAGGAAGACACATTTTGTTCAGCTGGTGCTCAACCCCCAGTGATGCTAACAGCATCCTTGCTCACCCCTCTGTCACCCGGCTTCCTGGCCTGCAACCTCCGGCCCCAGAGTGACTTCTGATGAGGTCTGCACTGAGCAGCAAGGAGACACTGTGCTTAGGGAGCAGACAGTGTCAGTGGGGCAGGGGGAGTGCCAGACACAGCACCCAACAGGTGGACCTGTCCTTAGACTGGATTCAGATGCTGGCCCTGTGACTCACTGGTTATGTGGCCAAATTGCTTGACCTTTCTTTGCTCTTAAAAGGAGGTGATATGTTTACTTAGTTCACGGGATTGTTGTAAGGATTTGGGATCCGCACAGCAGACGATGGCCAAGGACACAAGTGACAC
The DNA here is from genome assembly GCF_053574225.1 of Canis aureus. Classification (NCBI taxonomy): domain Eukaryota; kingdom Metazoa; phylum Chordata; class Mammalia; order Carnivora; family Canidae; genus Canis; species Canis aureus. The sequence goes on along the minus strand of NC_135628.1, from coordinate 55,944,865 downwards.
ACGGTCAGCACCACGCGAGCAGCTGGGTTTGTGAGGGCCCTCGGCCCTCTGCCCCCCAACCTGATGCCACTGCTCTTTGAGGAGATCAGAGAGGCCACCGTGGTCTTAGGTTACAGGAAGGCCACCATCAAGTGACCCAGATAGCACACGTCAAGGGCTGCGCCAAGAGTGGGGATGGTTCCAGCAAAGCAAATTGCAAAGGCAAACCAAATCAGGGAGTGATCGAAGAAAGAGCGGAGCAAAATGTTCCCCGGGGACCGAGGGGGGCTGTCTGCACACCGGGCCTCTGGCTGCTGTCCTGGCTCTGGAGGCCTCATGGCCATTCTGCCAGCGGCTCCCAGGGAGCCCTCCTCCAGCAGCCAGGCCCCTCCCCGGCCCCGCGCCGTCACCCCGGGGCTCCCGGCCAGCCATGGTTTCCCTCCTAAGAACTTCGAAGCACCTCCAAGGTAGACGTGGCAACTCATGCGATGGATGGGGGAACCGAGCCGGCGTCTTCGGCTGGCTCTGAGTCGCAGCCTGAGTGTGTGTTGGGCCTGGGGCCAGCAGTCCCCCTCCCCACCGCCCCTGCTGTCCCGGGTCCCACAGCCATGGCTCCTCTCTGCCCACCTGTCTGCTCCACGTCCTCCACGAGCACCCCTTGTGCGGGTCTCCTGACCCTGCCCTGCCCTGTGGCTCTGCTTACTTTAACGTACACGTAGATTACAGCTACATTAAAGAAGCCTGAAAATACCAAAGCAGAACTAAAGCAATTATTATAATGCAGCCTTAACAGCAGCTGTAATGAAACAGAATTAAAAATGTGCCAGCATAATCACAATTCACTGTTCCCAACGACCTTCCAGAACTGCTTTCATTTGGAAAGTAACATCCAGTCCTGAACTGTCAGATGGAAGGAAAAATTCAATTGTGCCTCCCAGCGCGGCCGGGTCCCTGGCTACCTGGAGCCCTGGCTCTTCCACATGAAGACATCTGTCCCCTGGCTGACGCTCCATGGTATCATCCACTGGCTTTGTGGAGCGCAGGGGGAAGGGACACAGGGGCTGGCTTATGCCTCTCCCCTCCCTCCCCTTGTGGCCAGGCCCGCCCGTTCCACGCTGGAGCAAATTCAAGTCTGAGCAGCATCCTGCCTGTTCCTGCTGCACACAGTGACAAGTCGCATTATTCCAGCTGATTCCTGCAGCAACCCTCAGATGCAGGCTCCGTCACCTCCCTCAGGTGATGAGCAGGGAAGCGGGGACTTAGAGAAGTGGCCCCTCACAGCCACGCCCAGTGGGGGCCAGATCCACCACTCGGATCCTTGTCCTCAGACCCTAGAGCACAAACCCTCACCTTAACTTCATGAAGCAGAGGAGAAGTCGATTTGGAGGGGCCCTCGGTTACCTGCTCCCGACGGGGGCACGGGCGGGGCGTGATCAGGGAGAAGTGATGGCAGGAGACAGAGAGGCTTCCTCGAGGATGCATCTCTGCTGGAAGCATCATGGGCAGTCGTGTAAAAAAACACTAGGGCTCAGAGACTCTGCACCCCTGCCCACGCCCTACCCAGCTTTCTGGAGCCTCGCCCCAAGGCAAACCTCACATCGTCCTTCCGAGCCTGCAGAGTCCTCTCGAGAGTCAGAGATGGGGACACCACAACAGAAATGGGGACGTTACCTGGCTCTTCATTTGTGTTTGGTTTTCACAGAGCTGCCACCATGTCTAGGAGTGTGAGATGCTGGCACCTTGTCACACTGGACCAGGAGTGGGCACACGGGTTGGGGGAGCCTGGTCCCCAGAGGTTCCAGGGACAGTCAGCCCCTCTCCCTTCCCCAGCTCCAGGCAGCCAGAGCCCCCCCCACCTCAGATGCTAAGGAAGGTGCCCTGAGGACTCTAGTTCTAGAAGCCCAAAAGTCTCGAATGTCTTATGACACGCTCTGCAGACATGCAGAGCTCGGAACGGCTCTCTCTGGCCAGCCTGGGTTTCTGGAGAGGGCCCTGAGCCCCAGGCTGCAAGCTCTCCACGGGCCTGCACCCCACTCCACTTTAATCGCCTTGGGGACCCGTGCTGTCTCCACCTTGGGTAAGGGACGGTAACAAAGCACCTTTCAGGTTGGCCATGGTTGCGTGTGGGATCGTGGCCATCTCCAGGTACCCAGGTCTCAAAGGTCACTATAAAGAGACTTGAGTGCCATACCAAGGTTGCTGGTCAGCTCAGCCTGCCTCCCAGGTGAAGAGGCATCCGGACCACACCGCAAACGCTGGCCTCACCCCTTGCCTCTGCTGTGACAGGAGAGGGCCATCAAGAGAAGCCACCTCCGGCTTCTTCCTTGGGCCGCAGTCCCGCTCTCTGAAAGCCCTCCCTTCCCCACCCCTATCTGACAGAGAGAGCAACGCGTCCGTAGTAACTGGACTCAAATCGAATAGGACCTGGGTTTTCCTGGTCTGGTCTCCCGCATGGAAAACGGAGCTCGCCTTCTAGAGGTAAGAGGGTCCTAACTGTGGTGGCGGGTGGCAGCGTCTGCGGAGAGCACCGAGCACCCAGCACGGTCAACCACGGCAAGTCCAGGCCATGAGGTCAACTGAAGACACAAAAATGCTGTGACCCCACCTTTCTTCACGGGAATCGCATTAAAACCAGGTTTGTAAGTGCCAAAAGAGATCTTCAAGCACCTGCTGGTTAGAGGAACACGAGACCAAGGTGTGTCCTGCACAGTCGGATTAGGTATCGGATACTTTTGGTGAAGACACACATGCTGGAGAACAGAGAAACAACACAGCGCCTGAAAGGCCTGTGGCAAGCAGGGAGCTGGGGCGCCTCCTGTTCCACCCACCTCTGCTGGCCCGAGGTTTACAGCCCCCCTCCTCCCACCCCTAGGCGCTAATGAGATGCAGGGAGGGGTCTGCAGGCCCGATGGAGTGGCTTGCAATTTTTGTTGCTGTTGTTTTGAATATATCTTCCTCTAGTGCTCTGCCAACAGCTTGTTAGCACATGGCTCTGGTGAGTGAGAAGGCTTTAGCTGGTGTGACGCCTGCCCCGGCCCATGCGGGGGTATTCAGGACATTCGTCTACAGTGTCCCCAGACAGATGCTCTAGAGCCTCTCCAGCAGCCAGTGGCATACGGACACCAGTCAATCGAGGCCCCCCACCCCCACCGTGTCCAGGGAGCCAGATTTCTAAGCCCACCCCCCACCAAAGTTTCTTTTCCCATCTGTCTTGCAAAGGTGTGAATGGATCTGACAAAGGATGCGGAAGGAGGGGACCAGGAGAGAAATTAACTGCACCCCCTACTAGCACATCACCATCACAGCACACACACATACACACACACACACACACACACGCACTCACACAAAGGCAGTCAGACATCTGCCAAAGTAAGCTCTGGCCAAAGGACTAAGTCCCAGAGGGCATGTGGGCAAAGCTTTCCCACTGTGGGGTGCGGTGTTCAGAAAGGGTGAGGAGACTTGGATTCAGGTCCCTGCTCTGTGGTGGGCTAGTTGACCCGAAGCCAGGTACTTCCTCTCTCTGGACATCAGTGTCCTTCCCCCGACGGTTAGCCTGTCCGAGCTTTTCTAGAAGAGCACCTGGATTGTACCATGCCACCTGTAACCTAATGCCCAAGCCCACTCTGGAACCATCTCTTCACTGGAGGCCCAACAGCGTGGAATTTGTTACAGATTCGAGGAGCAGGGGAAAACACACAGGCCTTTCTAGGGATGAGACCGCTCACCTGAGCCCCAGAACCAAGACCTCTGGCTGCCCAAACCCTGGGGTCCGTGCTGCAGGTACTTCCTCCCTTTGTGTATAAAGTCCCCAAATACATATTTCTGTGTCTCCAACAAGCTGCAGGTAACTTGTTACATGCTTCCCGGACCTCCCTCATATGGGACCTATCAAAAGCCTTATGTTCCTTATCCGGATCCCATTTCTGGATCACTTCATCTCAATCCATCTCTCCCTCGTCTGGATTCAAAGTGCTTGCTGTTTGGACTTGTCACCTGACACTGGTCTTATGCTGCCTTATACTGGATTAGACTTCCTGTGTTTCCTCTCGGCTAGATTGTTGTTTGTTGCAAGGTAACAATGTGTGTCGTTTTGAACTAATGTAGAGAGTTGTTTTGTTTGTTTGTTTGTTTGTTTACCTTAAATACTTACTATCTGCTATTTATTTTAATGCATCCGGTTTGTTTTGGTTAGTATTTTCATAGTATGCCCTTCCTCATTCCTGCTACTTTCAAATTTCCTATATCCATCTTGTAGAGGTGTGAATGGATTTGACAAAGGATCAGGAAGAAAGGGAAGGAAGAAAATGAACTACACTCCTCCTACTAGCACATCACCTTCATCACCAACACACACGTACACACACAAAACCTCATATTGCACGGGCAACCAGACACCTGCCAAAATAGAATATGGCCAAACCACTAAGGAGAAAAAAGCAAAATATGTTTTAGGAGTTTCTTATAAGTTGCATAATTTTAGACCCAAGATTAGAAATTCCATCTTTAAAAAAGCAAGGTTAATTGATTTTTATTTATCGTGATTGCTAATGTGATTTAATTCATTTCTATCATCTTGTGTTGCATTTGATCGTTGTTTGAAGAGAAACTCTTCAGTGAGTCGCCCGTGCTTCTCCATGTCTTAATGGGTATCCCAAGAATGTAAGGCTCTGAGCTTGTCACCTGGGTCACTTCTGGGGGTTGTGTTCACATAAAGAAATCTGAGAGAATAGTAACGTCTCCCTTTCGAACACAGCACATGCTCACTGCCTGCTTAGAAATAGATTCCCCATGCACGGTGCTCCTCAGCTACAACACACACTCACTGCACATGCAACACCCCATCGGGACCCCTCTGCTTCACCTTCTGGGGGCCACAGGGACAAAGATGAGCACATGATACTCATGGTGGTTGCTGTGGATGAATCTTTTTTTTTAAAGATCGATTGATTTTAGGGGGTTGAGGGGCAGAGAGAGAAAATCTTCAAGCAGACTCCTCTCCGAGCGCAGAGACATGGAGCTTGATCCCAGGACCCCGAAATCATGACCTGAGCCAAAATCAAGAGTTGGCCACCGAGCCAACTGAGCCACCCAGATGCCTCTCTGTGTGAATCTTAAAGCCCTTTGTCTCTGATCTGAGAGTCTCATGTCTTCCAGCAGCACCCATGAAAGAGCGACAGGCTAACTTACTCACGTGTAACCAGGATAAATCAAATCCCAGGCCCTTCACAGTCCTGGTAGTAATCACCATGGTGATTTCCTCCTCGCTTCCTCCTATCATGCCTCCTACGGGAGTGACTCTGGTTTCTTTATTCCTTTTCAACCTCTGTTCCATGGAAGTCAGGCATTGTACTTCTCTTCATTAAGTGGCTATTCCTAAATAACCACTGTTTAAAAAGTTGAGTCTAACAATGTTTACAGTCACCAATCACGGTCTCTGTCCTCCTTCAGAACAGTAAGATGCCTTCCCACCCCGTGTCCACTCCCGCCCTGCGTCCTTACTCTTATCGGAGTTTACCGTCACCTTGTTTGTAATCTACTTTTTTGTTACTGTGCTGTTGTAGTCAGTAACTGATATTTACATTTACCAAAAAGCTGATCTTTTTGTGGCTATTTTTCTCACCATAGCTTCTGGCTTTCCACTCCTTCCATCTGGTTCAGTTTCCATCTCACTGAGTTTCATTCTTTAGCTGTTCTTACCATGGGGATCTGGGAGTAATAAATTCTCTTGGGCTTTGTGTGTGTTAAAAACTCCTTTCCCTTCATCTTTAAATGGCGGTTTGCTTAGGATCCAAATTTTAGGGTGCTAGTTGTCCTATAGCAACGTGAAGATACATCTCCTGTTGTTATTTATTTTTGCCAGTGAGAAGTGTGCACTTCAATGGTGGCCAGTTCTTTGTGTAATCTGACTTCTAGCGGGAAGTTTTTCAAATTTTTCTATTTTTTATTTTCTGTAGTGTATCTGCAATGTGTCCAGATGTGCATTTGTTTTTACTTATTATTCATGGGACCTCTTATTCTTCAATTTAAGGATTTAGATGTTCCTTTCATTCTGGAAAATTCTCCTCCAAGATACCTGCAAATACTACCTCCACTGTCACATACTCTCCATTTGCTTCTCCTGGCATTTGACTAGGTGTATTTTGACTACATATCTCTTAACTCTCTTTCATATTTTCCACTTCAAATTCTAGGTGATAGTCTTGATGTACCTTCCAGATCACTAATTCTCTCTTTGGCCAAATACATACTACTACAGTGCACACACACACACACACACACACACACATACACACACTGCTACTATTATACTGTTAATGTCTAATACACTATTTTACCCATCTAATATAGTTTATATTGTAATGATACAGCTTTTCTTTCTAGAAACCCCCTTGCCTCCTTTTCAAATCTGTTTCTGTATTGCTCTGTCCTGTTCTTATCATTTTTATTCCTCCTTCTATGTTTTTAAATGATTTTAAATATACTCTAGTCAGTGTCTGTTTAAGATTATTTCCCCTAGATCTTGAAATGCTAATTATCCAGTTTTCTGCTTCTTCTAAGGGTCCCTCTTCATAGCTTGTAGGTTTTCAGAGAGTCTACTTTTTTATTGTGGGTTCTTTGGTGGCATTTGTTTCCTTAGGTAATCCCATGTCCTTGGTATATAAATGGTAGCATCATCCACCTATATAATACTATATGTTTGCTTTTGTTAGCACCCCACTGGTTTTAGCAGTTCTGAACTGGTATGTATGTTAGTTTACAAGCATTACTTATGTGGTGTAAATTTGTACGCATAGTGAAGGCTTAGGTTTCCAATTTCTGGCATATGACTCTCTTCCACCCAAGGCTTTGGTAGATGGCAAACTTTCTTGAAACTTCCCCAAGCAGATCTGCTGAGTTTTTCTACTGCCTTCAGAAGCTCTCAATTTGTGCCAGAAGTCCTCTATCACGTTCCCCCACTCACTTAGATTTGAGGCTTTATTTTGTTTTAAGATTTTATTCATTCATTCATGAGAGACACAGAGAGAGAGGCAGAGACACAGGAAGAGGGAGGAGAAGCAAGCTCCATGCAGAGAGCCTGATGTGGGACTCGATCCCGGGCCTCCGGGATCACATGCTGAGCTGCCCAGGCATCCCTAGATTTGAGGCTTTAATTCTTATCCTTGAATGGATGGTAAAACCCCAATCTGAACCCCTAAGGCCTATGTCTGGGTCTTAACCCCCTTTGGACTATCATAGTTTCAGTTCACACTCAGTGCTTGGATTTTGAGCTCCTGCCTCATAAATGACACAGGGAATTTCTCTAATTCAATTTATTCTTGTTATATGCAGACTTATATATGCATAGGTGGAAGGAACACCCTTCCATATCCACTCAGTCTGCCATATTGATTGGGAGTCCTCAGCTAACTTGTAACTAACTAACAGCAGGAACCATGTCCCGTCTTTCTGTGCATGCCTTTACTGTAAAGGAGGCCAGAACCACACACAAATCAGAGCTCAAAAAGGGCTTGTATCAGTCTCGGGGTCTGACAATAGGGGCTTTGTTAACTGAATCGTGGTACAACAGTGCAGTGGAATGTGGTGCAGCCATTTTAAAAGATAAGGAAAACGTGTAAGTGATATGGGAAAATATTACCAATATCATTTTTAAGTGCAAAAGACAGGTTTAGAGAATAGTATGCACTGTTCTATTGTATAGAAAACAGACTGGACAAAAATACACTGAAATGTTAGCACCAATTTGGTCCCTAGACGGTGAGAGTATGGGCTATTTTTATTTTCTTCTTTTGATTTATATTTCCTATAGTTGACATTTATTTCTGATACAATAAGTGTGATGCATATGAATTTAAGTTAAAACCTGGTAAAACTCCAAATGCCAAATAAAGAGAAAATCTGAGATGTGCCCTTTGGTTCCTCCCTCTCTAGAACCTTTGTGGGCTTACACTGTCTCGGAGGAGTGTCCATTTGACATCCATACCCTGGGGAGAGGTTGCTGCTTTCTGAGCAATTCACAATTGCCCTCACTTCTCCCTGACACTGGAAGGGTTTTCGCCACGGAGCAGTGGGCTTCCGCAGACTGGCAGCCACCCATTGGTCCTGTGTCATGATGCCTCCTGGCCCATGTTCCCTTGGTAGCCCTTAATGGAGAATGACCCGAGGGCACCCCACACCTAGCATCCCTCTTCAGTTTCTACTCCCACACTAATTACACCCCCTACACGCTACCTGGGGTACAAGTGCTGTGCCGGGCTGGTGAGTCTGACAGCACCGCATGCTGTACACAGGCCTGCCCTCCTCCATCACCCTGGGCTCTTCCTCATTAACCCATGTTCTGTTCTTCTTCACATTTTGTTCTGGACCTCACTGCCTTGCCCTCCCACCAGAACTTGATGGGAAGCTCTCTAATTCTATCCTTAATAGATCTCCATGGCTTTGAACTTTAGGAAGCAGAGACTAGGGTATCAGTCCTCCCTACTCAGAAGGAACGCTGTGTTCCTTTGGGCGATTAAGTGAACTTCTCCAGTGACCAGCTTTTCCAATTCCAGTAGAAGTATCTTTGCTCGGGTCACAGGAGTATTTATATACCCTGACTGCAGAAAGGGGGGCTTCCTACCATCTGGACAATTGCCTGGTTAGAAGGCAATTCAGGGAGCCCTATGGCAGATAAAAGACAGCATTTCTTATATATATGATAAGTTATTAGGATGATAAAGGACAGTAACTTGACTAACCAGCATACAGATTTGTACAGTGTCCTGCAGATGAGGGTGGGGTTGCAGAATGCCTGACCCACGACCCAGGAGAGAAGCCAGGTGGTGCCCCGGTTCCACCCCAGGACCTCACTCCAGCCGGGTCATCCGCATCACCCACCTATTTAGTGGAAGCTAATGAGCAATGTTGAAATTAGTAGTTTAGATTCTCCCTGTGGCAAGGTCCTTCTTTTCCCAGCTCCATTTTTGGCTGTTTTTGTTCCCGGAAGCATCCTCCAGGCAGAGATCAATTAAAAGTAGGCATAAGGACCACAGGAAGGACCGAGAAAAGAGGTCTATGGGTAGCCCTGGAGTCCCTTTGTCTGAGGACTCATTTTCCCCTACCTCTCTCCATTTCGCTCTCCTCCCACTCCTCACTCCTGCCTCTGGAAGTCGGGGAGGGGCAGACAGTGAGCAGGTGGCTCTGGCTGGTGCTTGAGTTGGTGGCAGGTTGGGCAGGAAGATGCTTGTCAGCATACGGGCCAAGGGAACACATGGCCCCGAGTTCCTGGGGACAGGAGGGGAACAGGCAGGAGCAGATGAACTGCTAAGCAACAGGGTTGGTAATTTCAGCCAGGGAACTTTCCAGCGATAAGAAATAAGGGAAGGCAGCCAGTGGGGGAGCATGGGAAGGGAGGCTGAGGGACTCGGTAGCCCATCTCTGCACAGTGAGATCTCTGTTGATTTTCTTTTGAAAATAAAACACTATTCTCTGTAGGAAGCTTTTGCTTTTCCCAACTTGCCAAGCTGAAAACAATAGAAAGCCATCAGCACGTGCCTTCACCCTCCTCAAAGGAGAAAGTTCCTCACACTCACATTTAAATCATTTCTGAGCTTCAGGAGGCGCAATGGCTGAACTTAAACACAGATCAACATACAGGGAACGGAGCTCGGGGGATCTTAAAAATAGCTCAGAAGGAAGTATACCACAGTGTGAATAGCAGTGGTTTCTAGGTAATGGGATGATGGGTGATTTTTTTCTTCCTGCTTCATACACTTCCATACTTTTCATGTTTTTATGATGTGCAAGTACTGTTTTACAACTTTTCAAAAGCTATTTTAAAACCCAGACAAAAGCAACATTGATTCGTGGAACGAGGAAAACCTGTGGACTGGTGTTTCCAGAACCTACCTTAAAGACTTGATCTTTAAGTCTGTTACTTGATTTGACCACCACAAGCATCCAGTGATATCGACTGTACCCTTTGTACAGATGAGGAAACTGAGACTGGGGAAGTTAAGTAGTTTGTCTAAAGCGACCTAGCTGTGACTGGCTAAGTGAGATTTCAACCCAGGCCTGTCTGCCCTCGGGCTGTGCACAGGAGTGGTGGGCAGTCACCGTGTCTTATTGCCGGGTGCTTCTTGGTGGACACATAACTTCACCTTAAATAGGCCAAAGGGGTGAGGTGAGGAGCAAAACTAGAGGTGGGCTGCATCCTGCAGAACTATATGGGCCTGGGGAGGAGTTTTGGGAAAACTGAGTTTTTGCTCCTGCTAATATGCCCCTTGGTTCAGCAGGGCTGCCTCGGCCCCTGGGTTTTCATGATCTTTCAACACAAACACCCAACAACTCAAAATTTCTTGTGCTTCTTTTAGTTCAAATTCCCAAGAATGGGAGTCTAGTTGACTGAGCCCAGCCTTGGCGGGCTTCATTAAGAGAGGTCTTTGTAGCCTCAGTTGGGGGGTCAGAGTGGGCCAGCTTCCCTGTCCTTTGCCGGGATCTGAGTAGTCAGGCAGTGACAGACATCCAATAAAGGGAAACTCTAATGGGACCTGGGATCCAAGCGGTCAATTCACAGACAGAATCATGTTAAGGGGAGAAAGGATCTCCTCTGTTCCTCATTCTGCTGTTGTCCTCGACATGACCAGTTTGGTGAGACACAAGAAAGGGGCAGAAAGTCCTAAGGATCGATGGGAAGAGGCAGGGAGAAACATATGCATTTGTGAATCTACCTGAAAGTACGATAAGGATCAAAACACACCTTTCTGGTGTGAAAGTTTCAGAATCTAGATTTGTTGGACCTCCCTCAAAAAAACCAAAAAAACAAAACAAAACAAAAAAAAAAAACTTTTTTCTACTTCTTATCACCTGATGTCTTGAGAACTTTGTGTCTAAGTTCTTCATGTAGCACACAATTACTTTCTAAGCATCAAGGAAAAGCTTCTGTGAGCCCTGGCACTGAGTTCTCATCCTAATCTTCTCAGCTGGGAGATGCCACAGCCACCTGCCTCTCGAACCAGGCCAGCTGACCCTCAGAAGCCTCTACTGGCTGAAAACAACAGACAAGCTCCCAGCCTAGGGAAGTTCATGACTCAGGCTAAGTCATTTCCGTCATGCCTGGCCCCAGACCCTGGATAAGGCATCCCTGTTCTAAGCCCCCACAGAGACCACAGAGGCAGAGCAGTGTGGGTCTGTCCCGGGGCGGTTGCTCTGTCTGTCCTCCACCATCCCTGGAGCCCCCATGCTAGGCTGTCCTGGATCCCCTTCCAGCAGCCTGAAAATCCACCACTTGCCACTCTGGTCTTTGCCAGATCTTAATCTCCAAGTGTCAGGAAGATCACGTTCATGTCACAAATCTCAGCAGCGATATTCCTTTCTTATACAAGAGCCGATGTCTCTGTTTCTACTTTGTCCCTTTCCCCAGCACAGACCCCAGGCCATTAGTCACAGGGATAAGAAACAATATGCAATGACTCTGGCTCAGTCTCACATGTGTTTATATACTAGTTGTGGCACACAGCTCATTTCTTCTCCACCGGGGCCCCGCACCTAACCCACTGCCCTCTCATTGGCTTCTTAGGGTCAAGTCCAGAATCCATACACCCAGCTGCTGGATGAGGAGCAGTTCTAGAACAAGGAGTGGGAGTGGGCAGCTGCCTGCAGGATAAGACAGACCTTTGAGTGCAGTGCCTTGGTGGGGTAACATGAAATTACCCTGGAATACAGGAACCCTGTCACTGAGGATGGGGGTGGGAGGTGCCTAGTTGTCGGGCAGTAGGATTCTGATTTCTTGTTTTAGCAATCCAGTGGGGTTTCAATCACAAGGAGGTGGTTATCAAGAACCGTGAAGGGTGTGAGGTGTTACCCTACTTGCAGCTAACAAGTCAGCCTGCCGCAGTTCCACGGATTCTATCAGAAGACAGGAGACACCTGGCTCAAGACAAAGGACTGTTGCTCATGGTAGTAACACCAGCCAGAGTGTCAGCATTTGCACCAAGTCCTCAGGCCCCAGCTTCCACAGGGCAACACAAAGAGGAGACTACGGGATCGATGTGTGCAACTCAGGGATTGAGTTACAGGAGAACCTGGAAGCTTAGGGAACTCAAACCTATTATAACAAGTGGTAAGTCTGCTGGCCCTCTGTCCTAGAGGGCAACGTACTCTTTATTAACTGGAGAGTAAACAGAACTGCCTTCTGCCCTGGAAGGAAGAACTATCTGTATCTGCCAAAGAGGTTTGCTATACAAAAATCCTCAAACAGCCCAGAACAAAAGCTGTCAGTGCTTCTACTCACAAGATGTACAGAAACACAGGAGACCTGTTGAGAAGCATCTCTTAATAACAGTTACACAGCGCCTGATTTCAGGGAAAATTGCTACCAGTGAGGTCAATAAATAGTACTGGTGGCTGACAGTGCAGATAGAAGCTGAAATGTAATCCAGATATGTGAATGTAAAAGCAAACGTTGACCTACAGGTGTACCGTTTAGTATTTGTGTCTGATAACCAGGTGGCACATAACAATTACGAACATCAGGAAGGATGAGTCAGATAAACCTTGCGAAGGTTACATCTGACCACAAGGCATATACACTAGATCACGGGATGCGGTCCCACAGTGTGGCTTATGAATTTTCCCCTCTCTCTGTTTTTCAGATTAGATTATTTCTGTTGGTTTCTCTTCAAGTTCAATAATCATTTCTTCTCGCACTCCAATCTAAATCGCATGTTATGCTTTTTAGTTCTAACCTTTCCACTTGGTTCTTTTTCTTTTCTTTTTCATTTCTAAGATGCCCCATCTGTTCGTGCTATTTTACCTCAAGTCCTTACACATGTTTGTAATAGCCGTGTTAAAAATCTTGTGGCTAATTCCAATATCTGGGACATCTTTGGTTATTTTTCTTTGGACTGCTTTTTCTCTTGACTATGGGTCATATTTTCCTGCTTCTTCTGCATCTGATAATCTTTTATTCTATTCTGGGCATTGCAAATGATGTATTCCAACTTTTGATGTAATGAAGTCAGAGGCTTCACTTCCAAGGAAAAATAGGTCTTCATATTTCCTTTTGTTTCTACTTACCTCATCTTTTTTTTAATTTACAGATTTTATTAATTTATATGACAGAGAGAGTGAGGACAAGCAGGAGGAGCAGCAGGCAGAGGGATCACATGTTTGTTTTTTTTTTAAGATTTTATTTATTTGACAGAGAGAGAGAGAGCATGAGTGAACACAAGCAGGGGGAGCAGCAGAGGAAGAGGGAGAAGCAGACTCCCCGCTGAGCAGGGAGCCTGATGTGGGGCTCCATCCCAGGACCCTGGGATCATGACGTGAGCCAAGGGCAAATATTTAACTGACTGAGCCACTCGGGTGCCCCTACCTTGTCTTTTAATACATCTATCTCATATATTTCATATTGTAAATAATATACGGTTATGATACTACAACTAGGCAATTTATAAAAGATGTACAAACTGTTGGGATATCTGTTCAATTTTACTTAATTCTTTTTCACAGATGGAGTATATGATTTAAAAGTTTAGAGAGTACAATTATAAATAATGCTTTCATTAATGTACATATACATAAATACATAATACATGCATATATACACAGGTATAAACACTTATGTTTATAGATATTATATATATATATAATTTAGGCATAATACTGATTATTTACATAAGATAGTTACCTAGAAGTGGAATTGTTGAATCAAATGGTGTGCACATATTTTTTTCAAGTTTTTGACTCATTTTGTCAATATTGTCCAGTAGTCCTCCAGAAGGATTGTACCAATTCACCCTAAAGCAGGGGAGTAGGAGAGCATACTCTCCCCCACAGCCTGCTAACACTGTCTACATTTGGCGTTCTTCCCCATCTTTAAAAAGGTTTTATTGGTAAATAATAATATTTAGGTTTAATGAGAATATCTTCCTTTAGTCATAGACTTGAACATTTTTCATATATTTACCATAATAATTGCCTTTTTAAATTGCCTGTTTATGTCCTTTGCTTTTTGTATTAAGATGATTCATCTTTTATTTAAAAATTAACTTTAATACTCAGCCATTAGAAACGACAAATACCCACCATTTGCTTCAACGTGGATGGAACTGGAGGGTATTATGCTGAGTGAAGTAAGTCAGTCGGAGAAGGACAAACATTATATGTTCTCATTCATTTGGGGAATATAAATAATAGTGAAAGGGAATATAAGGGAAGGGAGAAGAAATGTGTGGGAAATACCAGAAAGGGAGACAGAACGTAAAGACTGCTAACTCTGGGAAACGAACTAGGGGTGGTAGAAGGGGAGGAGGGCGGGGGGAGGGAGTGAATGGGTGACGGGCACTGGGTGTTATTCTGTATGTTAGTAAATTGAACACCAATAAAAAATAAGTTAAAAAAAAAATTAACTTTAAGAGGGATGCCTGGGAGGCTCAGTGGTTGAGCATCTGCCTTTGGCTCAGATCATGATCCCGAGGTCCTGGGATCAAGTCCCGCATCGGGCTCCCCACGGGGACCCTGCCTCTCCCTCTGCCTGTGTCTCTGCCTCTCTGTGTCTCTCATGAATAAATAAATAAAATATTTTTTAAAAATTAACTTTAAGAGATATTTTTATAAGAAGTATCTCCATTCTTTGTTTGACACAATGTTGTAAAAATGTTTTTCAGTTTATTATTTGTATCTTTATTTGTTGGTGACATTTTCATATACACAGTACATTTATGTCATCAAATTTATTAGTCATTTTCTTCATGGTTTCTACCTTTGGAATTATACTTACAAAATCACTCTGCACTCTTAGATTACATAATAATATCAATATTTTCTCTTAGGACATTTACTTTACATTGAAATCTTTAATCCATCTGGGATTTATTATGATAAATTATGCAAGACAAAAATCTTATCACACACTAAAGTCTTGTGCATATATTTGGGATGGTTTCTGGGTTTTCACTGAAATCCAGTGATCAGTTGAACTATTAATATGTTACTTACTATCACCACCCTCTAATTTTTTTTGACCAAATAATGCATTTTCACATGTGGCGTTACATTCCAAGAATGACATTGACAAACCAGAAAGCATTTAAATGTGGAGTTTTATAACTACTTCGTGTAATAAATATTTTAAAAACTTAGAATGTTTTACTTTGAGAAGAGAGGATTCAATGCCTGTCAAAAAGGAGGAGTTCAATAAGTAACCTAGGGGGGTTACGGTATAGTTATTTTTCAAATAGTTAAAGATCTGTTATATGGATCGGAATAAATCTGGAAAACTCTAGAGGAAGGAACCAAGGCTAATGGGTGGAAATTAGTAGAAGAAAATTTTGTCTTAACAACCATCTCTCCTGACAACTGGGTTGTTAAGCAGAATAGGCTGTCTTGGAGTGGAGGGGGAGGGCTCAGAGCTCAGAGGTGATGGCTGCTGCTCACAGAAAAAGTTAAAAAACAGACAACTAATTTTTCAAGGATGTAATAAAAGCAACATTTACAGCAAATAAGGGCCTGTGCTACTTCAAGGACATTAAAACTCTTAAATCGTGGTGTTTGTGATCTTATTTCCTAAAACAGAAAAAAAAAAAAAAAACCCACTGTCATAACTTTAAGGAATCGAAGCCTGACCAGCTAAGAAACCAGCAGTGAGTGATCCCTAAGGTAATAGGGCTGAGCCATTGTTTTCCAAAACTTTAGAAGCTCTGGTCCATTTCTTCTTTGTCTATGAGGTGGCGGGTGCAGGGCTGGGGCTGGGCTGCTGGTTGTAAAACACATGGAAATTTAATAGGTCCCCACAGAGTCCTCTTTTTTGTTTACAGTTTTAGGCCTGACTCAAGGTGCCCCAGGTACAAAGGGATATTTCCCCAGACAACAAGAAAAAAGTGGCCCCAGAATCTTGAGATCTCATTTTCCTCTTCTGCAGACACCAAAGCACTAAGCAAAGGTACATTCCGTCCTCTCTTCACCTCCAGGAGGTGTGAAGAAGAGAACTCTCCTTTAATTTTCAGGAAAATATTCCAAGGTCCCAAGAGCTGTCCTATTCAACTACAGTGATTTCATCGATTATTCATCTCCTGGCTTGGGGAGAGGAGGTGTCTCAGCCATGCTGGGAGGCAGAGCTTTGAAGCAGCCTTCTTTGGACTGGTTTCCCTGGGATGGAAGCAGGAGCCCAGAACAGGAGGGCAGAGGTTGTCCTCCCTCTGAGGCTGGCAACCCTGTGGAGACTATCTCCTCGCTGAGGACGTTGGCTTAGCAAGTGTCCAGCCACCTAAGCATTACGGCTACAGTCTGCTGAAGACTCACAGTTCTGGCTTCATTCGAGGCTATGGTAGAGGATAAAACACCATATGCCATTGACCGTCCAGCCCTCAGGTAAAGATAAACACTTAGTGGGCATAAGACGTGAGGCAGAAAGTGGGCGGTACAAGGTGTCACAAACTATTAAGATGGACATAATTCACCATTAACGCATAAAGAGGAAAGTGTGTGGGCCTTATAAACATAAGGTTGAGTGAAAAAAAACACAGAAGTTTTGTATTAATCCATTTATATAACATTTAAAATAAACATATTTAGTGACGCCTGGGTGCCTCAGCGGTTGAGCGTCTACCTTTGACTCAAGTCGTGATCCTGGGGTCCTGGGATCGAGTCCCACACTGGGCTCCCTGCAGAGAGCCTGCTTCTTCCTCTGCCTCTGTCTCTGCCTCTCTCTCTGTCTCTCACGAATAAATAAATAAAATCTTAAACACACACACACATTTATGATGTTGAAGTCAAGATAATGGTAATCTTGGGATGGGTGGTGACAAGTGTCTGGAAGGGGACACATGGGGGCTTCTGGGCTGTTATTCACATTTCTGTTTCTTAAACCAAGTGCTGGTTCCTTGAATGTACTCAGATTGTGAAAATTCATTGAGTTGCACATTTGTGATTTATGCACTCTTCTTTATAGGTCACACTTCAATTGAACATAACCAAGAGGAAGGTGATAACTTGGCCCTTCTCAGTCCTGTTCCAAGGACTTCTGCAGGTTTAAGCCATTTAACTCTCCCAGCATCCTTGTGTGAAGTAGGTGATGCCTTCTTCTTCTCAGGACAGATTAAACTCATGTGGCAGGCAAGTCACATCAAATCTTGGTCTTCGAGACTTAAACCTTAGGCTCACATTCTCATTAAATATTTACTACATAGAGAGCAAAGTAATACCCCCAAACTCAAGAAGAAGAGGAGAGCTAGGATTTAGACCCTCTTCAAGCTTACAAATGGAATCCATGACCCTAAGGAGACCTTGCAAGTCAGGGAAGAGTCCAAGAGCTCCCAGGGCCCAGTGGGTCCCTTGTTACTCAAGGACTGATCCCTTGTGGGCTCTGTGCAACACTGGAAACTCGTTTTGTGGGTTCTCTCTCACCAGACCGTAGGGATCCCTCCATCTAGAGACTCAGCTGTTTCACAGACTCCTCCCAAGCCAGAGTAGGGGCGGGGGGGACGGGGCACTGGGGTAGGCATGCAGAAAACGCAGGTGGTCTGTCCCAATTCAGACACTTAATCAGATCAGTTAAGCAGAAACATGGCCTCAGACAAAATTAAATTATGGTTTCTTCATGCCCTAGTGGAAAGTTCATTGCCCCAGGCTTCAGGAAGCTGTTCCAGTTACTGGCTCTGCCATTAAGTATCTGTTCTAACCTCTCTGGGCTTTGTTCTTCATCTGTAAAATGAGAAATTTAAAATATAATTTCTCTACATCCCTTTCAGCCCAGACTTAGGACCTAAAATACTGGGCTTTAAATTTCTGCCAGGAAAAAAATCCTAACCCCAGATTTGAGTATAGGACTTTGAGATTGCATTTAAGTCTTGACTCAAAATGTAGTGCTTTGCAATTTCTCGGCATCTCAGTTTCCTATACCATAATAGAGGAAAAATAACACTTTTAGGAATTGTTGCCAAGATTCAATGAGTTGATGAGTGGTTCTCAAACTTGACCTTGCTACAGAATCACACTGGGGTCAGGAGGCTTATTAAAACCCCCTGCTTGGCCTTCCTCCCAGTACCTTTGACTTATTAGGCCTGGAACAGAGGCCAGAAAGCCGTGTTTCTGTCTCGTTTCCAGGGGATGCTGATGCTTCTAGTCCCAGGGTCATACTTCGAGAACCCCTGAGTTACTGTATTTAGAAGCTCATAATAGAGTATGAATCTAAAATGTCTTGACTTGATCCAAATGGAAAATGGTTCCTCAGTGCTAACACACAGCTATATAGATGATTCATGCTCTTACCTGACAGGCAGTTGGAGGGTAAACCAAATGTCCCCAGGTTCCACCAGCCTGTGGATTCCACTGGGACAGTATTAGCACTGATAACCAAATTTACTGTCTCATAGCCCCAGAATACAAATTCAGGACCTGATATTTGGGGGACTGTCCGTATGTCTATACATGGACCTCATGTTCCACAAGGTTCTCTCTTTGTTGATGTTGCTCCCACACACACACCAAACCACTCAGTGGTGGTCCCTTGTCACAGCCATTCCTGCTGGTATAGTCCGGCTTTCCTGGCCAAGAGCTATCTCCCCACAATGTGGCAGCTGTGACATCCTGAGGGTGCCACACAGGGCTACATTCCCTTCAGCCCTCCCAGAGGTGTCATTTCCTCACAGAAAAGCAAGAATGGCTCTCCCTTCAACCCTACCACCCTTGTCACTGACCCCTAACATCACACATCTGTGCACTGGAAAAACTTCATTGCAGAGAACATGCCCCTTTCATTTCACAGGGCAGCAATGCCAAGCCTCTCTTCCAATCACATTTCCTGGGGGAAGTGACCGAATGGCTTTGGTTGGGGGACAAGCCTACTGCAGAGATAAAAGCATGTTGGCTCTCCTCAATCTTCAGTAACAAGACATAAAGGGACATTGGAATGTCTTACATACTTAATTTCAACATCCTCCAATGGAAATATTCATAATATCTTGCTGGGATCCTAGCAAATGTGCATGGATCCTATTCTGGGCAAAAAAATATGTTCCTAATTCCTGGGCAAAAAAAAATATCTGATTTGGCAAATTCTTAGCCAGGTGGTCACACCAGCATTGAATGATCTTGAAAGTAAAGACAGAAAGAATCCCCAGCCCAACAGGTGAAATGTAAATGAAGGAAACTGTAGCTGGCCTGAGCGCCAGGACCCAGTAGGGCAATGGGGCCAGAGTAGAGAGGTCAGAAGGGAGTACAGGCCTTCCAGAGTCTGGGCCTAACCATGGGTGGGCAAGTTCAGAATTCTGGAAGAGGGCGATAGGCAGACCAGTCATAGTTGGGTCACATCTCTGCTCAATCATCCAAAGTCAATGAAGGCAGCAGGATCCCTAAGACAGATTTTTTTTTTTAATTGCTTACAAGTTTTACACTGGGAAATAGAAACTAATCATTATATTTTAAATGCTTCACTTTGTAAGATAGTTTTCTTCCTTTCCTTCAAAAATTTTTTGCTTGTCCTTATTGTATCTTATCCTTACAACTCTGCTATCTGGTGGATACACTAAACTGAGGAGCAAAAGAAGAACTAACACTTACCTGGCCTCCAACATCACCGGAGACTGTGCATAGGACAAATGAATTCATTTAAACTCACTCTGTTTTGGGGAGAAATATCATCTCTAGTTGCAAGAAACTAAGGCTCAAAAAGGATCCCTTGCCCACAGTCAGGGAGGCTGTAACAGCAGTACCCAGATTCCAACCCAAGTACATGCGACCCCAAAGCTCATCCTCTTTCTTTTTTTTTATTAAAGATTTTATTTATTTGAGAGAGAGTGTGAGAGAGAGCACGAGCAGGGGTGAGTGCGTAGGGGACAGAGGGACAGAGAGAAGCAGACTCCGCACTGAGCAGAGACCTCGATCCCAGGACCCCGGGATCATGTCCTGAGCCAAAGGCAGACACTGAACTGACTGAGTCACCCAGGTGCCCCAAAGCTCATCCTCTTTCCATGGACTTTATTATACGTGTTGACCAACATCACAAAGCAGTCGACGACGGACTCGGGCACAGGAGCAGTTTCTGCCAATACTCAGTACCTAGTTTCGAGTTCTATCCGGCAAGACATAGTACGTAATTGTCAAAGTCTCACTTTAAACAAAACAGGCCCATTCAGCGTCACCCAGAAAATGCCCACAGTGCCTAATGGTGGAGGAGAAGCCCCTGCCCACCTCCCACCATTTCTTCACCCTCTCCCAACACCTGAGCGAGCTCCAGAGTACTCAACAGACATTTTAAAAGCAGTGATACAAAACTGCATGCAAAGACCCAAACCTTAACATAATACAAACAACACCTTTCTATTACACTGTTCAGCTCAGAAGTAGTAGGCTTGGAGAGTAAAGTTCTTTTTTTTTAAGTGAAGGGTTTGTACCCTGATTATTTCCCAAGTTCATTTGAGATGGTTTGCAGAATGAAACAGTATCTGAGAGGCATTCAAAAGATCAGGTAAATGCAGGTTATCAAGCCCTTGAGATGAGCTAATGATTACTGTTGAGCCTAAACATTAGCTGCATCTCCTAACAGGTAAAACATAGTTCTATCTAACGACGATAATTTTTTATTTATTTTGTGGGTTTTTTTTAAAGACTTTATTTATTCATGAGAGATACAGAGAGAGAGAGAGAGAGAGAGAGAGAGAAGCAGAGACACAGGCAGAGGGAGAAGCAGACTCCATGCAGGAAGCCCGATGTGGGACTTGATCCCGGGTCTCCAGGATCACACCCTGGGCCAAAGGCAGGCGCTAAACCACTGAGCCACCCAGGGATCCCCTATTTTGCAGTTTTGAGTCTTTATTTAAGTTCCACTTAGTTAACATGCAGTGTAACAGTAGTTTCAGGTGTAGAATTGAGTGATTCATCACTTACATGCAACATCCAGTGCCTTCCTTAAGTGTACCTCACCCATCTAGCCCATCCCCTGCCCACCTCCCCTCCTGCAGCCCTCACTTTGTTCTCTATCTCTAAGAGTCTATTATGATTTGTTTCCTAGTCTCTCT
Source organism: Canis aureus (assembly GCF_053574225.1). Taxonomy (NCBI): domain Eukaryota; kingdom Metazoa; phylum Chordata; class Mammalia; order Carnivora; family Canidae; genus Canis; species Canis aureus. The sequence continues at coordinate 55,923,890 of NC_135628.1, read as the reverse complement.
CTCTCTCTTTTCTCCCCCTCCCGTATGTTCATCTGTTTTGTTTCTTAAATTCCACATATGAATGAAATCATATGGTCTTTCTCTGATTGACTTATCTTGCTTCACATAATACACGCTAGCTCCATCCATGTCGTTGCAAATGGCAAGATTTCATTCTTTTTTATGGCTGAGTAATATTCCATTATATATATATGGAATATATATTATATGTGAGATACATATTATATGTGATATATATATATATATATATATATATATATATATATATATATACCACATCTTCTTTATCCATTTGTCAGACAATGGACATTTGGGCTCTCTCCATAGTCTGGCTACTGTTGATAATGCTGCTATATATATTGGGATACATATGTCCCTTCAAACTAGTATTTTTGTATCCTTTGGGTAAATATCTAGTAGTGCAATTGCTGAATTGTAGAGCAGTTCTATTTATAACTTTTTGAGGAGGCTCCACACTGTTTTCCGGAGTGGCTACCCCAGTTTGCATTCCCTCCAACAGGACAAGAGGGTTCCCCTTGCTCCGCATCCTTGGCAACATCTGTTGTTTCCTGAGGTGTTAACTTTAGCCATTCTGACATGTAATAATTTTTTAAATAATTAAACAGTTTTTAAAAACTGTAAGTGTGTATGTGTGTTGTATGTCACCAATTTCGAGGAGAAATGTTCCCTGTGATTATTCATATGTAAGAGACAATAGGAACCATGAGTACTAGTATTTCTTCTCTCCTCTCTTTTTTCTTTCTTGCCATCTTGCTTTGCTTTCTCCCTCCTTCCTTCCTTCTTTCCTCCCCCATTTCTCTTCTTTCTTTGGCTTATGAAGTATAGAAAAGTATTGAACAGTAAAGAATAATATGTACCCACTCAACACCCACAAGTAACTTATGCTATATTTTCCAAAGGAAGATAAACATAACAATTCTAAGAGAAAATAATGAAAGCTGCTTCTTATATCATTCACAATTCATTTCCTATTCCCTACCCCCAGGAGTAATCACTATCATCAACTTAGTGTATATTTTCCAGTCCTGTTTTTAGATATTAAATATAAATATAAGTAAGTACATATATATACATATATAGAGATAATATGGGTAAGTCTCATGTAAATAGTATCATTTTATGTAATTGGTTTTATGTAAACAGTATCATTGAACACAGCATTCGACAACTCACATTTTCCACTCAACATTACGCATCTGATCCCTATCCATGTTGACACAAAAGATCTAGTTAATCCATTTTACTTGCTAAATAGTATTTCATCATATGACCATACCATAATTTATTTATCCCTGCACCCATCCCTACTGGACATATTTGTTTCCAATCTTTCAGCATTATGATCAAATTCTGTATGTACAAAACAGCATATGACTGCTTGTATGTATCTCACAGAATTTTTCTTTGAGACACAGACCTAGACATGGAATTGCATATCTATTTCAAATTTTCCTAGGTTGCATACATCAGAATTCACTATGGTGTGTGAAACCAAGAAGTGGCTTAACTGAATGATATTAGATGGCCTATTAAAATTCTGGCAAGACCAGAGAAGTAGGCTGGAACAATATTGCCAAGGATGCCCCTGCTTGGAAAAATACTTCAGTACACCTCAGAGTTGTTCTAACAGAAACACCAAAGTTGCTGTCTAGAGCCCATGACTCTATGGTCTGAAACACCAGAAATTCGAGTTCAGCTACTGCAGAAGAACCAGATATCTTTCCTCCCTTATCATTCTGTAATGCTTCCTTCATCAAATATCAAGGACCTGTACACAGTTGGATCTGTGTTTGGTCTACTATGTTCTACTGACATATCTGTCTATATCAATACTATGCTGACTTAATTATCATGTCTTTATATCTTTATGTTTAGTAAGACAAACCCCCTCTTCTCAGAATTATTTTGCCTGTTTTTGTACATTTATTCTATATGAATTTTAGAATCAACTTGTCAAGTATGAAGATAAATCATGTTGAACTTTTTATGTTATGTACATTGCATTTATAGCCTAATTTGGGAAGAATTGATATCTTTATAATAAAGACTTCTCATCCATAAACATGTTCTATCTCAGCATATTCAATTCTTCCTACATTACTTGAATTTTCATAATACTTATTTTATTATAATGATTCACACCTATGACCTAGGTTTTCTTGCCATTCTAAATTGCATCTTTTTCAAATTAAATTTTCTAGTTTGGCCAGTACTGATGTGCAGAAGGCAGTAAGCCTGGATATGCTGATCCCCTACCCAGCAAACTTGACTTAAGAAAACTATTGATAACTTTTCTGTCATTTGGTTTTTTGCAGAAACAATCAAATAATGTGTAAATAACAATTATGTCTTTAACCTTCCAGTCCTTATCCTCTCTTTTTATTTTTGTGTTTAATTGCATTTGTTACAACTTTACACACAATGTTCACACTAGCAAGGATTAAGAGTGGACATTCTTGCCCTCTTTAAATGAGTGTTTTGGGACGCCTGGGTGGCTCAGCAGTTGAGCGTCTGCCTTTGGCTCAGGGCATGATCCTGGAGTCCCAGGATCGAGTCCTGCATCAGGCTCCCTGCAGGGAGCCTGCTTCTCCCTCTGCCTGTGTCTCTGCCTCTCTGTGTGTCTCTCAGGAATAAATAAATAAAATCCTTAAAAAAAAATAAGAGTGTTTCCAATCTTTTGTAATTAATTATGGTATCTGCCATAAGTAGTAGATACTACTATTAGATTAACAGAGTACTCTTAATTTGCTAAGAGATCATGTTTTAATTACAAATGAGTCTTGAGTTTTATCAAATCCTTTTTCTACATCTATTGATTGATTTACCCCCCTCATTTCATCTTTGAAGAAAACAAACAACAGTCGCAGCCAAGATAGAATCCAATTATCAGATTATCAGAACCAGAAGCATCCTGAGATATGATCCAGTGTTCTCAATGGGACTGTGGCATGCACGGCTGGGGGAAACTTGTACTGTTCAGGATTGTCCTGCATACAGGAGGACTACCATGCCTGGCCTTCTTCGTTCATTAGAAGCAAGATGCACCCTCTAAGTCATCTGGAAATAAAAAACTGTCCCCACGGATTTACAAAGGTCACTGGAGGTGCCGCCATGTTACTTGGACACCAGAAGGGTCCAGAATTGTCCAGAGATCTGCAGGGCTTGTCCTAACCCTGAATTACCAAGTTCTTTCTATGGATTCACTTTAGAGCAGGTTTTGACATCTCCCTGCTGTGAAATCTCCACTCTGATGGCCCCAACCCTTGCTAAAGTGGTGTTGAGTTGTTCAGATGCCTTCTAATTACCTTTGTTCCTGCCCTAAGCAATCCTTCCAGGGATCCCTATTTTCCCTCATTGTAAATAATTCTAAAGACCCATCTCTTCTCTCCGCTCCTGCTTACTCTTCTCTGGCGAGTCATGCCTGACCTGCCACCAACCTGCCAGTCCCACTTCTCAGATACAGTGGATCTCAGCAATAAGAGAAGAAGGAAAGTGACTTCTCAAAATTGAAGAGCCAGAGGTACTGCTTGCATTCTGCCCCCCTCACTCAGCCACGAGCCTTCCAGTAGGAGCAGAGCATCCAACAGCTCCATGCTCTTGCCCCACCTCAGGTGCACACACAGCATGCCAACAGCTACCCAGGCAGGGCTCTGCCCAGGCTTCTTCAAGCCCGACCTCTTGTGGGTGTTAGGGGAGCAGCCTGGAGCCCCTTGGGAAGAAGAGACGCAAAGGTGAGTCCCTACCTTATGTTCTTACTTCCCAAACTACTGCAGCAGGGGAAGTGGGGGCTCTGGGCCAGGACGGGGTAGAGGAAGGGAGACAGTAGTCATGGGCAGGGGTGGGTAGACAAAGTTCTGCTCAGAGGGCACACTTTATTGCCTTCCCATTGGAAAGGAAAGCCAAAGCAGCCACTTCCACATCAGGACCTGGATGTCCACCAGGAGACTTGTGAGGGTCATCTGGTCCAGGCTGCCCGGCCAAACCAGTATGAGTATACCAGAAGCCTTCCTAGTCTCAGGGCACTTAGGTGCCTCCATTCATGCTGTCATCACAGGTTCAAACCTTTCTTGAGGATTCACTTTGTGTTCAAAGGTTAAGAAACCAGTTCCCACTTTCCAGTGCTCCCCTTTCAGCTGGGGAGAAATCCAGGAACACGATTCTAGGAGAGGGTGCGCAGGGCCCCAGCAGAAGTACGTGGAACAGGAGGCAGTGACTGTCATCACAGGAGGGCTGGGTAGGCTCCACCAAAGGGAGTGTCCCTCCATCCTTCTGTCTGTGACTTGTCTGGGGAGCGGGCCGGCAGGTCCAGCCCAGCCCGGCAGACACTGTGGGTGGGTGGCACCCATTCCACAGCTCCCCCATTCCCACTTTGTCCTGCTCCTTGGGGAGACTTCTGTCCCAGCCACACCAGGGCTCTGGACTCCCCCTTTCAGTCAATGAGCATCTGGGGAACAAGGGGAAGAGAACATCAAGATACCACTGAAGATGCCCGTGCTAGGGAAAGGGGGTATGAGCAAACCTGGCTGGCTGGCTCCACAGTAGAGGACTGGCTGGAGGTGGATTCTGAGTCCAATCTGGGCTTCTTTGGATTCTTGAAGGATGTATATTGGAATCACAGATGCCAGTGACCAGAAGACATTTTAGAAATCATTATTCCAAAACTTCAGTATAAAATATGCCCATAATAATTTCCTAAGTTTCAACTGTCTCCATTTTTGATAGTCGTAAAGTTAAAGACTGTCAATGACAAAGAAAAAAATAGAATACCTACACCCCTTACTAATTTACCATATGGACAGCATGACACTGAGGGCATTCTTCTCCTTCCAGTTACTAGCTGTGGGACCTGGTACGAGTAACCTAACCTCCCTGAGCCCTCTACTCACCTGTAAAATGAAGACAAGGCTATATACCATGCATGGTTGTGGTAAGAACAAAACTCATGTGCATTTGGCAGGTGCTTAATAAATGGTACCTAGCACTATTAGTCCTAGGAGCTCAGGAGCAGGAAGACAACTCCATTGTCTACCATTTCTAAGAATAATTTCTAAGCCAGAACTGTAGTACAGACCAACTCCAGTAAAGATGATATTCCAGAGCAGATAAAAATGGGATTCAGTTAATGGAAGACTTGCCAGGTCAATAAGGCAGAGGGGAAAGTTATTATCAATTTCTGTATTAAGGAACTCTCAAAAAAATATTAAGGAACTCTCAGGGGGAAACTCCTGAGAGGAAATGCTGCTTATCCATCCATCGTTCATCCATCCACCCATCCATCCATCCATCCATCCCAGGAAGGAAATGAGAGCAAGAACACCCAAATGCCATGAGTTCCTGGATGTCAAAACCATGCCCCAACCCAAAGGACATGAACAGAAAAGTCAACAAAGACAAAATTCAGACAACCTGTTAACAAACTTTAAATGTTCATTTGGATTTATGAACAATTTAAAATTCAAAAATAGGGATCCCTGGGTGGCGCAGCGGTTTGGCGCCTGCCTTTGGCCCAGGGTGCGATCCTGGAGACCCGGGATCGAATCCCACGTCAGGCTCCCGGTGCATGGAGCCTGCTTCTCCCTCTGCCTGTGTCTCTGCCTCATTCTCTCTCTCTCTCTGTGACTATCACAAATAATAAATAAAAATTAAAAAAAATAAAAAAATAATAATAAAAAAATAAAAATAAAAAAATAAAATTCAAAAATAAAAATCATACCATTTTCCCCTTAACTGTGTGGCAATGGTTTTAAAATGTGAAATCTCCATGTTTATAAGGGTTCTGGGAAATAGTCACTCTCAAGAGTGCTGCTGGGAATCCTATTTGAGGTAGCCTTTGCAGTGGTTAGGAAGAGAGGCTGGGCAGGGTAGGTGTAGGGCAGGTGCTGCCTCACGCACACCACCTCCAGATGGGATCCATCTGTGTGCGGTCTGCTCCTGCCCCAAACAAATGGTCCAACTCTAGAAAAACGTGTATTTGCTTTGACCTCTCTGCTTCATTTCTAGAAATTTACCCTTGCAAATAATAATGCCATGTACAAAACATATAGCTATAAAGATGTTCCTCACAGCTTTGTGAGCAGTATTTAAAAGCCATAAACAGTCTAAGTGCCAGCAATGGGCACTTGGCCCAGGTGGCAGTGCAGCACAGTAGCTCCAGGACTGGGAGCCAGAAAGAATGCAGTAGGGTTCAAGCGCCAATCTTCTGCTCACTCCCTGTGTGACCTTGGGCAAAATATTGCCTAAAAACTTGTTTTCTTATTTATAAAAGGTGGATAGTAATAGGATTTACCTCATAGATCTCTAGTAAGGAATAAATTACATGATGCATATAAAGCATAGCCCACAGGAAGTACTTTATAAATATTTGCTATTATTAAATAAATTACACTATAACCATATGATGAAATTCACTGCACCCATAAAAAAGATGTAGAAAACTATCCAACGACGCTGGGAAATGTTTATGGATATTGTTAAGTGCAGGACGTGGGTTATTTACTGGATGATATCTAGTTTTGCTAAAAATATATTTTTCCAGAAGGAAAAGAGTGAAATAATTTACATCAAAATGCCAACCATAGTTATTTCTCAGTGATGGGATGACAGGAGATTTTTGTTTTCGCATCTGAGCTTTCCTATATTTGCCAACTTTTCCTCAAAAGAGAAGCAGAAAGAGGGCACCATCAGTAACATGACTCTGTTGGCTATTTATTTATTTATTAGCAAAGATGGACAATAATTGATTTTACCCATAAAGACATTCCCGGAAACCAGGGTAGAGAATGGTGTCCCACAAAACTCCTAACCAAGTGTTCATGCCCTGCACCCTTTTGTGGAGGAAACAGCCTAAGAAACCTCCTAACCCAGAGGACAGCAGGTTCCCTCAGCCTGTGGGACCCACGGGGCCTCACCTGAGTCTGTGGGTCCCACCCCCAGTGCCCTTACGGAAAACAGGTAGGGAGGAGGGGTGGGGTGGGGAGCAGAGGGGCAGAGGTATACCCTTCTTCACCCCCCTGCCACACCTGGATCTTGCCATCTTCTTGGCTCCTGTTTTTTATTCAACCCCCCAGGGGCCACCATTTTCCCACTGTGTCAAGTTTTCCTGTGTGTTGCTTGACCATTGGATCCCTCAGGGCAAAACAGAGGCCCCAGAACCCCCCCATAGCCAACCTGGCCCGAGCACACAGGTCCAGGGCAGGACTGGCTACTTTCTGGTCATGTCCCCTCCAGGTCAGGCCATGGCAAGGAGGAGAGGAAGGAAGGACAGAGGGCAAGAAGAGGAGTGATGAGCACATCCTTTCCTTTGGGCAAAGGAGGCAGAAGGTGAGTCTGAGGCCTGACATGAAGTCAGCTGGCCTTCCTTCCTGTCCCCAAATCTATCCCCAAGCCCCCAAGTAAACAACGTTTCTCCAGGCGCACAGAGAAGTGGAGGCCAGTGCCTATGAATGGCATAAGGAAGTGATGTCCCGGGCTTTGCTTTTCCAGACGGAGAGTCTTGCTCATTTCCACGGGCGCCATTATCCTCATGTAGCGTCTACGCTGCACGGTGACCCTCGCAGAGCGCCCTCCATCTCGTAGGGAAGGTAGTCGTGAGGCCGCAGTGGCTCTCTAGCTGCTTGCCACACCCTCCAGCTCTCTCCTGGTATTCACACACGCTGGGATGGCTTTCTGAGGAGGTTTCTAGATGGCTAACCCTGATTGGGTGCACCCGAACAACTGTCTAGAGTAAAAGAGAGCTTTTCTCCCCTGTCTACAAAACAAAAAATGACAGTAAAACCTGCTCATTTGCCAAACCCACAGGACCACTGGGATGAGTGAACAGGGTCATCCCAGAAAGAGCCCCCGACAGAGAGTATTTTAACACAGAGAGAGGCCTGAGCCCCGACTGTGTCTGCCTGCAGAGCCCTGGTCTTAGCTACTCCATCCTACCCTCCTGCGAGTGAATGCGGCCCTCAGACCGGGGGGCTCTAGCTGGAATGAATCAGAGTGAACATCCCCGAATTGGGATGTTACAGTTGCAGCCCTAGCTTTTCCAGCTCTCGTACCTTCAAAGGCCAAGTGTCCCTTTCCGTACTGTCCCTCCTTGACACCTTTGATGCCCACCTGCTTGATCGTTGCCATTGTTTTGTTTTTTTTTTTTAATTTCAGGGGAAACGTGGCAAGGGCTGCCATTTAGGGACACAGATGCAGAAGAGAGAAGGCACTGCGAGCAGAGGGGAGCAGAGCCGGGGGGAGACCAGCGCCAGCCACTCCCTCCGTGTGAAAGGCCGCTGCTGTCCCCTGCCGGGCCCCCCTCCTTTCCAGCAGGGGCTGGGACGCCACATCCCACCCCTGACTCGCAGAAGGCTCCTTCTTCCGGGTAGGAGCTGCGTCTTTTGTTTCGGAGAACTTATGGCATCTTAGAGCGCCAAAAGGTAATGGTAGGGCCCTACCTGGGGCACCCCAGGCCCGGGTCAGGAGCCGTATTTGCCCAACTGAGTTAGGGCCTGTCGGTCACCGCTTAGGCTACAAATACACGGAGAGCTGGAAGAGACTCAGGGACACAGGAGAGAGGAGGCCGCAGAGCGCCAGGTGCCCGTGTGACACACACCCCCATCACCCACAAGGGTCCCTCTCTCTCCTTGCCTGAGGGTTTTTGCAGAAATCAGGCTGCTCTAAACTCCGTGCTAAGGTAACACGGTGTGCAGGAGCCGAAGCTGCTCGGGTGAGGGCGGAGCGGTGGGGACAGGATGGGCTCCTGGGCATGTTTGACTCAAGGTGTTGGCGAACGGGATCGTAGAGAAGCTCCCCTCCCTCAGGGACCCCATAACAGCTTCCCTGTTGCCAGGAGAGGGAGTTCCCGTCATCCGCCCTTCCTCTTGTCAACGGCTGGCACCGCCTGAGCTGGAAGGCGGGCTGACAAGGTTAAGGGGAGAGAAGATCTGATACGCTCTCGTGCTTCTCAGGTCCATGACAGGCAGGCTGGTGCGGAGCGGCCGTGGCTCTCCTCTGGTCCCCTCCCCAGACAACCCTCGGCTGTGCCAATCAGGGAGGAAGATAAGAAGCAGACTCTGAGTCCTGCTCCCACAGCCTAAACCCTGAGGTAATTATTTAGGGGAGCTCCGACGTGTCCATCAACCTCAAGCCTGGGGCCTCCTCTCCACGTGGTGCTCTCCCACATGCCCTGTGCATCGCGCTGGTCACCATCACCTGACAGTGACACCCCCTGGAAGAGCCTGGCCCACTGCCGCCTGCGAGACACACCTGCCCCCAGGGATGGGGTCCCGTAAGCCCCCAAGCAGAAGCCCACGCTCCCACCCCAGGTCACCTGGGGCTGCTGGAAGTGCGTATCAGGGTCAGGCTGCAAATTCCTTATTGCTGGTCCTCAGTGAGGTAAGTATAAAAACTGAGCGAGCGTTTTGAGACTTTTATAGCAATCCGATAGAGTAATTTAATGTGTTTATTCTAGTAGTAAAAGAGGACTTGTGTTTTCATATCTTTTTATTTCATTGTCCCAGAAATGTATTCTAAGGAATACATTTTTTAAAGAAAAATAGAAATTTTATAAAAATATCATTCTGCAAGAAACTGTCAAAGAAAAACCCTGTTCCTTCATCCCAGCTAGTTTGAGAAGCACGGGTCTAGATAGAGTACACTGCTCCAAGCACACGGCGCCGAAGCCTCCAGGCCACTGCCTACTTGTTCTCTTCTAGGAATTTTGAGGGACCTCAAGAGTGGAGGAAGAGAAAAGACAGAGGAAAGAGATGGGCCGGCTGGCCTATAGGGCAAGGGCTTCCTTCTAGTGTAGCCTGCCCCACCGGAACCCGGCCAGTCTGTACTTCACTAACCTGGCATGGCAAATCCAGTCCTTTCTGGCCCTCATTCCTGATATTATGGCTATGGGGCCGGTCAAAATAAAGGCAACACACTGCGGGCGTGGCCCCTCTGGGTGGCCACCCAGAAGGCCCACAGGAGGGCAATGCGCCAGCCTTGAAAACACTGGTCCCCTTGCACCGCCTGGCTGCCCCGACGCCCCTCACCACTTCCCTTCTAGTCTGGAGGCTCTCTCCTTTTAAGGAATTCAGGCAGATCAGGACCCGAGCCCCTCCCCAACCCTCAAGCTGACCAGGACCTCCTGAGAAAATTCTTCAGCTCAAGCGGACTACCTACTGCCTAAAAAACAAAAGCACTGTGGTCACATGCTTGGGCTGGAGTTCCAATTCCTCCACCCCTCCTGTGTGACCTCGGGCCCACCACTCACTCTGTCGGGACCTCAGTGTCTCCATCTATGGAATGGACATAACAACACCGATGTCTCCTGAATGTGTGTATATATTATATGCCAGATGTTGGCCATCACTTTACCTGGAAAGCCTCAAAATAACCCTGTGAGATAGGTGCATCTATTCTCAGACTTCAGGTGAGGACACAGGTGTGAAGAGGTGAGGAGCTTGCCACGTCCCCAGGGTGAGTGAGAGCCAAGGCTGCGCGTTCTGCGGGCCTCCACCCAGCGCTCCCGTGTTGGGTCATTGCGGGAGGCCACCACAGCACCTCTCCCGGCTCGAGGGACCGCTGCGGGGATAGAACAACGCACTTGGCGGCCTACCTTCCTAAAGATGAGTTGCTACTGCTTTCCACATGATTTTCTAAGGGCTCCTCGAGGCCTCCAAATGTCCCCTGGCTTCCAGGCTCCCAACTAGGGTAGCAAAAGCTTGGTGAGTTCCAGAGGTAACCAAGCCAGGGCTTCCCTGGTAGGTAGCCTGGCCCGCACACCCTCTCACAGCCCAAGGTCTCCTATAAATATGCCAACAGCAAATCAAAGGCTCTGAAGCAAATCTCAATAGTTACTTAATTTCAGGCTCTGAAGCATTTTCAGCCTTGCACCTAACATCCAAGCTCTTCCATGTGCCCAGCTCCTGGATCCAGGTGCCTCATCCTTCTAAATGCTGAGCCCCTCTCTGCAGAAGACCAGAGACACCAGCTCTTAAAAGAAGGGAGCAGGACTAAAGGGTAAGGAAGACATTTGAGGAGGTTGCCTGACTATCCATAAATACTGATGACTACTTGATGAGTCCACATTGGAGCCAGGACTCTTGCCAGGGCTTCCCCTGGAGGATGTTTAGTGCAGGATCGGGGAAAGCTGAATACCAACTTCTTTCCCTGACATGCCCTTGAAAGGCAGACCCACTCTGATGGGCACATTCTGTTGAAGGTCAGTGTGCCAAGCAAGGTGTCCTCGGTATCTCTAAGCTGTATGGCATACCGCCGCGGAGGTATTAGCATTCTCACCTGACAGATCAGGAAACCGAGGCTAGAGAAGGTAAGTAGCTGCCCCAAGGTGGAGGCTGCCCAAGCCAACAGGTGGAGGAGCCAGCATATGACCCAGCTCTGATGAGCACTGGTGTCTGAGCTTGTCCCCCTCCAAGAAACCCCATGTGTCCTCCTTGTGGGACAAGATCCTGGATCTTTTCCAGGTTCTAGTTGCCTCCCCTCCTTCCCTCTCCCCTGAGCTCCAGGAAGGGCTCCACTCCACCACCGGCATCCGAAATGATCCTTCCAGAATTCTAGCTTCCATACCACCTTGCCAGGGGGCGGATGTGTGCTCTCTTTACCTTGTCCCCCTTTGGGTCTCATTTGTTTTACTTCCAAGGTGGGTGCTCTGGAGAGAGAAAAGGTAAGCTCATTTATTGGGTGGATGCAGAGTGTCTGGAGCCCTAGCTTATTGGTGCTTAACCGCCTCCCAATTTATAGGAGGAACTCATGTCAAAACATGAGAGACTGGAGATACCCTCAGCACAGCCTTGTTCCAGGCCTATGGGTTTCTGGAAACACAGAGCAGGAAAGTGCCATATCCCTCGCCCCTCAAGGGGCCGTGACGGGTATGTCAGAGACACAGTCTAAGCCTCCGAGTGACTATGTCCCATGGCAAGGTTGGCACAGTGCCCACACCGCCACCAATACCAGAATCCTCTTGGGTGCTTGCTTGTTAAAACATGCATTCTTGGGCCCCGGCCCCCATCTGAACAATGATGCAGTCTGCAGGGCGGTCCAGGAGTTTTCTCAGGCTTCCCTGTGATTCTGACGTTTACAAAAATCATACAATCTTCGACTTAGAGCACGGGTTGCAGAAGCAGAACCATCTGGATTCGAATCCTAACTTTGGGCAAGTTGCCTAACCCCCTCAAGCTTCAGTTCCCTTCTACTGTAGAGTAAGAATAGTGCCTGACTCCTAAGACATCAGGAAGAGACAGAGAACGTGCTTAGTTTGTGACAGCTAAGGAGCCCCTGTAAGCTTGTCCACTTCGGCCCAGACACCCACAACTTGAATATAGTGCCCCGATGTGGTAAGTATTCAACAGGCAAGGCTCAGACTACCTGTTGGCTTTTGCTCTCACAAACCAGGGGAAATTGAGGAAACTCAGCGACGAGAGCATTACAGGTGGTGGACAGTGATTAGAGGGGCAAACTTTAATTCTAAGCAATCAACCCACAAGTAAGTGGTGAGCACCTGCTGTGAGTCCAGCAGCGCCGAGCAACCACGGCTCCTAGCCACGGCAACTGGATTTTTACCTGAGGAGATGAAGTAAAAACGTACAGGTTTAAATAAAATAAGAATTAACTAAAAGAACAAGACAATCATCAAGAGATGCTCCCCTTTGGTTTTTGCATACGGTGTACATGTTCGTTAATTGCCTATTATGTGCCACGGACTCTACTAGAAACCGAAGATAACAAGGCTGACTGATACAGACCCTGCCTCAAGATATTTAAAGTCCAGAAAAGGAGACAAATCAGCAAATACGACGAGCAAATCAATGTTCATGATTAATTTACTTTCTTCTGGTTATGCATATTGAAAAAGGTTAAGTCTCACACGACTCGAAATACTTCATTCGGAGCCGCGGAGAGCAGCCCGAACACTTGAGAAGGCATCTGAGTCTGGTTTCCTCTCTCCCAGAATGCAGAGCTTCCGACGCGATGTCTAGAGCCAAATATAGCGAGTAGCCCACTCTGGGGGCAGGAACGGCAGACAGTGTCGAGACTCTCCTCTAAAGGCAGCCGCAAAGTGTGAGGACACAAGTAAATCTGTCCTAGACCGTTCACCACCATCCAAGAGCGGGGAAATGCAGAGCACACCCAAACCACCTTTAATAACCCCAATATCGTGGGGAGGCAGACGGTTGGGAGGGAATCCACTCACATCCACACTTTCTGCAAACTCGCGGCTCAGTTCCTTGAGGGGAGGAAGAGCATCTGTTTGTTCACTGCCATTTGGCCAGCGCCTAGTGGGGGGCGGGGAGCGGGGACTGAATGACTCAATGAGGCAACTGTCCAGACGGGAGAAGCAAGGGGCCCAGTGTGCAGCCCACCAGCAGACCTGTGGATCTGTAGCAAACAGCCCTTTTTATTTTTATTTTTTTTATTATTTGTAGTTTAAGAGAGAGAGAGAGAGAGTGAGGAGGCAGGGGAGGAGGGAGAGAGAATCCCAAGCAGACTCCCCCACTCAGCGCAGAGCTCAGGGCAGGGCTCGATCTCCCCACCTTGCGATCAGGACCTGAGCCCACATCACCAGTCAGACTTAACCCACCGAGCCGCAGGGGGCCGCATCAAACAGCGGGTTTTGCAGCCCAGGGGTCTCAGAGCTCTGCACCTGTGCCTTCGGCATCTCCCCTGAGATGTCGGGGGGCACCTCAGACTCAGCGGCAGTCAGCCTGTCCACCCTCCCTGCACCTGCTCCCTGCGCCCCGGAACTTGGATCCCGAGGAATGCGCCGCTCTGCCTCTCACAGCGCCCAGAAACCAAGGACGGGGCATTTTGGGCCCTGTCCCCACCCCTCTTCACCCACCCGCCTCCGGCCGGCTGCTTACTGCCCACAATGCCCTCAAACGCCCCTGCATTACTCCAATCCAGGCCGCACTCGCCTCTGAACTAACCCAGGTGCTCCCGGCTCCTGGGCCCCTTGCCATCCCCAGACTCCTGCACCTCCTCTCACCCCCTCCCACCATCCCCAGACTCCTGCACCTCCTCTCACCCCCTCCCACCATCCCCAGACTCCTGCACCTCCTCTCACCCCCTCCTTGCCATCCCCAGACTCCTGCACCTCCTCTCACCCCCTCCCACCATCCCCAGACTCCTGCACCTCCTCTCACCCCCTCCCACCATCCCCAGCACTCCTGCTCCTCCTCTCCCCTCAACACCTTTTCTTTCCATCTGCAGGAGGTAACTCCCTCTAGTTGGTCAGGCCACAGACCTGTTCTCTCCTTCTGGACTAGGACAAAGCCCTCTTGCCTTGACTCTAACATAATTCTCTCCCTCAATGTTCGTCACCGTTGCTATTCTTTTCACAGTCACTGTCTAAAGGGCAACTATATTCGCGCACCTGGTGACAAGCAGGATGGTAGAGACGAGGAGGCAGTTCCCATAGTAGGACTCAGCTTCAGCCCAAGAGCTGGGAACAGAGGGAGGAAAAAAAACCAGTCCTTTTTGTGCTAGGAACGTCTAAAGGAGTGAGCCCCCAGCCCCTGGCCTGCTTGGCTTAAGGGAGGTGACTTTGACTCGAAGGGGCAAGGTGAAATGCTCACAGCCCCCAGGTATGTCCCACCAATGAGCAAAGCTGGCAGGGTGACAAGAGGAGGGTGAAGGCCTGAAGGCACAACCCCCCTGGGAGCTGTTTCAGCCCCGTGCTCTCGGGTCTTGTCTTATTTTTTCAGAGAAGTCCGAAATCAGGATTTTATATAAAGTCTCCTGATTTTTGAATGCTGGCAACTAGTTCAGAAATTATAACAAATAATTTGGGAGCCAAATAAAATATATCTGCGTTCTGGTTTCTGCAGGCCGACGTCAGATGGCCGCCCCTGCACTGGCGATGTTTCTGTCTTCCCAGCCTAGCCACCCACGGCCTCATAAGGGATGCCCCTCACCCTTCCCAGGACTCGGCATAAACCACACCTGCTCTGGCTGCTGCTTGGCACCGCACTAAATAAGCTCCTTACCTCAGACCTCCTGGACTGTCTCCAGTTTGTCCGTCCCTCCCCTGCCCCAACCCAATTCCATTCAAGGGTCCACACTGGAATGTGAACATCACTAGATGGAGGCCAGCCAGGTACCCATAAATGGCTTTTCCTACAAACCACCTTTTAAAAGAGCCTTTCTTCGGTGGGGAGGGTGCTCAGGGGAGCTGGAGCCTGCCCTGGATCTCCACGTGGCCTCTCTCCCCGCCCGTGCCTGTCCCCCTCAACCTGCCTCCACTCAGTAGTCCCTGAGGCCAGAAACCTAGAGCTCCAAGGAATAGAGTTTGAAAGTCATCGCCCCATTCATCCCCCAAGGATTAACACTCAAAATCAGCTCTCAAAGGCCAAGCTAGAAGAGTTGAGACCCTCTCACACCACAAAGTTGGATATCTTCAAATGCCACTGCCAGCAGCCATCCTCTAAACCCACTGATCAGGGACTTCTGCTGGGAAGAGGGGTATGGAGAGCCCCAGATGGAAGTTTGGGGCAGCACCCAGATGGTGCCCACTTCCCAAAGGGGGAGTTAACAGCAAGAAGGAAAGGGACAAGGCTACAAACTGCCTGTATCTGGATGTCCTATAGGAGCCCCATGTACCCTGCAGGTCCTGACTGTGCATCCGAGGCCCCCCCTCATCCTCTCTCCTTCCCAATCCCAAGGATGGCACCACCTAGTCACCAAGTCCGACTCCTGACAAGATGCACTGAAATAGTTACCCCATCATCAAGACTACAAATTCCACCCTTTGAATTTTCCCATATCCATCTCCAGTTTCTCTGTCTTCATGCCCTAGAGCCTCAGTTCAGGCCACTGTCCCTTTCCCTAGGTGACTGTCATCGCTGTGCAGACGACCCCTCTTCCTCCCTCTTCACCCCAAATATAACCCCACCATGCTGCCTGAGGAATCTTCCAAAAGCCTGGAGACGATGTGGCCGTGACCTCACTTCTGTTGTGTCCCCAAGTGCACCCAACGGGGCAGCCTTCCAGGACTGCCTGGGGATGCCCGGGCGCCCTCTGGAGTCCCTGTCACCACACCTGCTATTCCAACTGCCTCAGGTCCCTCCCCCACCTCCCCATGAGCATCCCTGTTGGTCCTTCAGGGGGGGGTCTGAAGAGGCCTCTGACCCTGCAGAAGGTCTTTCCTTGTTCCTCACACCCTCTCCACTTTCCCTGCTTCCTCTTTACCCCCTTCACCTACTGTCATGGGATTTCTTATCCCATGGCCCTGCAGCACTGTCTTCAGGCACCTCTCACCCTAGACTATGAGCCACTCCAAGGCAGTGACCATGGTTCAGACACACGCTGCAAACCCAGTGCCTAGCACAAAGTACTGAATGAATGACTGGAACATTCTACCCTCCACCTTGTGCCTGGCGTCGGCTGTTTCCAGTCTCTCAACACACACGGTTGAATTTTAGCATCCGTAGTTTATCTCCCAGTGAAATTTGGTGCCAGCTGTGGTCACCTGTTTGATTGCTCTCTGAGCTCTGCCTTTAACTAGAAATTAATTTGGATTACTTAAGCTTTCCTTGCCCACCGGAGAACTCTGGCTGGGTAAATCCAAAGCTGCCGGCGATTTTTCTTTTTCCGTTTAATCTCTTTTCTCTCATGCGCCAACTCTAATTTTGTGCTTTCTGGCTTCCTCCCCCCATCAGTGCTTATTTTTAATCTGCCATGTCTGACCCCTCACAAATGGTGATTCACCTTGGATCTCCACCTTCCCACCTGCTCATCTCAGGGAAATTGAGGCCAGCCTTGCCCAGTGGCTCAACTACATCATTTGGGAAATCTGAAGCAACTCTGAGAACAGAGAACAGAAGGGAGGAGTCCTGAACCCCAGTCTGCCACCCTCCCAGCTCAGACTGTGCCTCATTGCTTCGGAGGGTCAGGGATTTTATTTTATTTTATTTTATTTTATTTTATTTTATTTTATTTTATTTTATTTTATTTTTTGGGGGGTCAGGGATTTTAAAGGCCAATTCTTGGGCTAGAAGTTCCGACCGCCAGCAACGAGGGCACGGAACATGCTAAGGAGGTCAGGATGGGGCACTCACTGAGGCCCATTTTTGGTAAGACTGCGTCCACCCCCACCTGGGGTCACCTGTGCCTGACAGAGAGTATGTCTACTTCCCAGCTGACCCAAGAACCTCGTTTCATCATTCATACCCCCTTCTTCCCCGTCCTAGTCCACATCAACTCCCAGTCCTGCTCTCTTGGCCAGAGACCATTCACACTTCACACAAGCTCCAAAAGCAAGACTGGCACGTATCTGCTGAGAAAACTTGCAAAAATCTAGAGGGGGGCATGGGGCTGAGAACCTGCCAGGAACTTCAGTGAAATCAAGAAAAAAAAAATGCTTATCATATAAGTTGTTCAAGGTACCCTTGCCCAAAGACACACAGGAACTGAGCAGAGGAGCCACCAACTCCAGTCTTTGTGCAAATAGCAAATGGTTTTGTACACAAAGTCCACAGCCTCCACTATATCCACCTGCAGAAAGTTCCTGTACAATGCAGGTTCTTATTTGAGGGAGAAGAGTCTGTGATGTCAGATCAGATCAGAGTTCCCTGAGTAACTGGCAGCTGTAAGAAGTCCAGAGAATTTCGGGCACCTGGGTGGCTCAGCGGTTTGGTACCTGCCTTTGGCCCAGAACATGATCCTGGAGTCCTGAGATCGAGTCCCACATTGGGCTCCCTGCAGGGAGCCTACTTTTCCTCTGCCTGTGTCTCTGCCTCTCTCTGTGTCTCTCATGAATAAATAAATAAAATCTTAAAAAAGAAGAAGAAGAAGAAGAAGAAGAAGAAGAAGAAGAAGAAGAAGAAGTCCAGAGAATTCCACTTAGTGATTTGACAAAGCTCTCCTCAGCAACTGTCCGGGCATCCCACCATGCCCAATCCCAAGGCAAGCCTGCTCTCAAGAAGCTTACGGTCCTGTGGGGAAGATGGCAGAGGCAGAAACAGAAGTGCGAACCTTGAAATTAATGTAGAAGATTGATCAGTCAAGCCGCATCTCTAGGTGTGAGGTTATATAATCCTTTGGAGCCCATAAAAAAGAAACCATCAGACAAATCAGCCACCTTGTAATTTTAACTGAAGTGCCTAAACCAGTTTCAGCTCTGAAAACAGAAATTCTAGCATCACGCTTTTCTCTAAGTATGCAAGGCAGCGTGCAATTTACCTGCGCTGGAATTAGCAGAAACGGCTAGGATTTGTGAATTCTCCCTTCATTTATATTTAAAAGAGAGAAATCCATTTATCCCAAATTCATTACCCACAGATAGAATTTGCCCCTTGCTCCAATCTAGCTTTAAAGGTCACAGGAAATCATAGAGGAAATATGTAAACTATATTGACCATGAGCTCACATGGAGCAGGAAATTGCAGAAAAAAGGGTCCCTCCTGGCTCACTGATACTTCTCATCTCCAGCATTTTAACTTTTCTTTTCCTTTTTTTTTTTTTAAAGATGTTATTTGTTTATTCATGAGAGACACAGAGAGAGGCAGAGACACAGGCAGAGGGAGAAGCAGGCTCCCTGTGGGGAGCCCAATGCAAGACTCGATCCCAGGATCTTGGGATTATGACCTGGACCTGAGCGGAAGGCAGACGCTCAACCACTGACCCTCCTAGGCATCCCACATTCTAACTTTTCTGATCAGTGGACACAAAAGGGAGTGAAAATTGGTGGCCTTGATTTGGCAACACTTAATAAGTGTTTAGAATATTCACACATTTTGGCTCTCAATAATACTTCTCGGAACCTATCCATAGGAAATAGTCAACAATGAGTATAAATTTGTATCTGGAAATATTGTTTTAAATAATTTAAAAATCGAGGGCAGCCCCAGTGGCACAGCGGTCTAGTGCCGCCTGCAGCCCGGGGTGTGATCCTGGAGACCCAGGATCGAGTCCCAGGTCAGGCTCTGATATGCCTGTACATCAAACTGAAAGTAACACAGAAGCCATACAAGAAAAGATGAACACTTCTGACCATAAAAATATGAACATTTTCTATGGCCAAACAATATAAATAACATTTACAATGTCAAAGACAAACAGGTAAATTATTTGCTACATATGTGACAGGCAAACTAATTTATTTGATATCAAAAGAACTCTTCAATATCAGTGAGAAAAGAATAACCCAACATAAAAAGGCCAATCACCATGTGAAAACATGTTCAATCTCACACAAAGAAACGTAAACTGTATTAGCAGCTGGATTCAATCTTTCATCTATAATATAGGCAAAGTCCAATAATAACCAGAATTTTTAATTCTGCTTATTCATTTTTGATGGAAGTATAAAGCTGAAGGATAATTTGATAATCTGCCAACATCTGAACTTCTTAAATATTTCCACTGTAGGAATTTATCCTTGTATATACACTTGTACAGGTACATAAAAATACATAGGGTATTTGCAGTAGTGCTGTTTGTATCAAAAACCTGGAACAATATAACAAATAAAGGATGGTACTTCCAGAATGTGCCACCCAATGGAGTGCTACACTGCTGTTTGGCAGAATGTGGAAACCCTACATAGACCATTATGGGAAATGATGCCCAAGTTACACTGGTGTACTGACTGCTAAGTGAACATAGAACGTTGAAGAATATTAATAATGAATAGTCTCATTTGTAAGGTATACATATATTTTTTTCACATAGGATAGAAAGTGTCTTGAAAGATATGAAAGAAACATACATAATGGCAACTTCCAAAGGATAGAACTTGAGGGGAACGGGGATTTTATACTTTACTTTATGTCATTCTCAACTGTTTGATTTTTGTCTTTCAATGGTTATGTGTTATGTTTATAATTTTTTAAAATACTTGACCCATTAATTGAACCATTATTAATAACCTACTCTGTTACTGGAATTCTGTAGACCCTGGGGATACAGCAGTGAATGGATAGACATTACTTCTGGAGTAGTAAAAAATAATGTGAAGGGAAATGGATTATTGCAAGATGGGGAAAGAGACTATAGTAATGGGAAGAATGCTTCCACCTGAAGCCAAGCAAAACGTTTATAGGGAAGAGTAAACAAGAACTGCGGGGAGGGGGCAAAATGAGCAAGGGATGTGATTAGACAGTTGATGTGGGACTGTTTTCCTTTGTGGTCAGCCCATTTGCAGGAGGGGTTGTGAAGGTGAGGCTCCATATTCCATTGTTGGCTCAGACTGAGCATGGGTCAAAATTCAGGGTTTAGTAGGGTGGGAAAATGCCTAACTAAGGTTTGGTCAAGACAAGTGAGTGAGTATTTTGTCCACATTGATCAGGAACAAAGAGTGGAGCTAATCATTTATGAGACAAACAATGGGAATTTGTAGGATCTGTCTGGCCTTGCCCTCGGTAAACAGGGGGTTATCCCTGAGTCTTAGCCAACTCATACTGGGTAGGCTGGTTCTTTGCAGTCAGCATTTCCAGGAACACAAAGGAGCGGGAGATTTCTTGACCATTGCTGTTTTCCAGAACAGAGCTCAGGTAGTATTTGACCTTGTCAAAGACAATCACAGCCCTCAAAGAGCTTTAATTCGTAAGGACTTAACAATGAAGCAATCAAATAATAAATAAAAGTTACAGAACTGTCATCAGATGCTTTCAGAGAGAAATGACTCCCGGCCCCTGAGGAGGACATATCAATACCACGGTTAGCTCCTTAGCTTTGCAGTTCCAAAAATTCATCTGTATCTGCCCAGGACCAGACTGAAAGATCACTGTAACAGAACAGATGGTGCTGAAATGGACCTGATTATGTACAAAGATGTAAGATTCATTACAGCTCAATGAGGGAAAGCAAGGATTACCCAATAAATGGTGTTGGGACAATTAACTAGCAATTTGAAGAAACAGTAATTTTCAAATCTCACTTTATATTATGCACTAAAATAAATTCCAATTGAGTGGAAGAGTTGAATGTGGGGTTTTTTTAAACATCAAAATCTCAGAGAAATAGAATTGAGTGTTTTCCAAACCTCTAAAGGAAAGATAACTTTGTAGGCTCAGAAGCAATACAAGGAATAAAAAGAAAAAAAAGAGTAAGATCTGTAAGTCTGACTACAAAAAAAAAAAAAAACAGTAACATATAAAAGCAAATGGCAAATAAAAAATATTGCAACAAATGTAACAAGAGGCACTATATTTAGTATTTAAGACCTCCTGTATATGGGTCAGAAAGAAATTAAGACTGTAAAAGACAGGGCAAGAGACACTCACAAAAGAAGTTACATAACTAGCAAACAAGGATTTTTTTTTCTTTTTTAAATATTTTATTTATTTATTTATTTATTTATTTATTTATTTATTTATGAGAGACACAGAGAGAGAGGCAGAGACACAGGCAGAGGGAGAAGCAGGCTCCATGCAGGGAGCCTGACGTGGGACTCGATCCTGGGTTTGCAGGATCACGCCCTGGGCTGAAGGCGGCGCTAAACCGCTGAGCCACCCGGGCTACCCAGCAAACAAGGATTTGAAATTCTCACTTGTCAGAGAAAAAAATAAAAATTAAAACACCAAGTTACCATTTCCCTCTGTTAAGTTAGCATAAATTGAAAAATAATACCCCTGGGACTTCCATTTCTGGTGAGGATGTAGAAAGGCACAAGTGACTGTTGAACCTACCCTAGCAATGAGAACTAACCAAGTAAGCCACAAAATCATGGTTTTCCAAACCGTCAGAGTGCTCAGGATGCAAAGAAACCTAAATAAACTAAATTGCAGAAATGACAAGCTCTTCCTAAGATAGAAGAGATCCATGGCTGCTTCTACATGTGAGGTGACAAGGAGAGGATATCTGCCATAAACTCAGATAAAGAAACAGCAGCCCAACTTGTTACAACATCTCACAGGTCTAGGCGAGCTCCTATGACGGGTCAGAATTCCAAGAACCCCAGCCACGGAGCAGGTGTACACCCACCCACATGCCAAAGCTTTCATATAGGTCTCTATCAAGTACACAGGTAACAGGCCGAAGGCAAAGGACAAGAACCCAGAGATTTCCCTTCAGTCAGGCAGCATCTTCCCCAAGTGCAAGACCAGTGAACAACTGGATGGTAAGAGCTGAGAAGTCCCTTCAAGGGACCCAGGGCCTCCCCCAAATGCAGCACGATGGCCTTCCTAAGACATAGAATGGGGCAGAAAATGAAGAGAGGCCCCTCAAGTCGCAGAAACCTGGGGGAAGGACCTAAAACTCAAGCCGGCACCCAACTGCCAAGCAGAGAAAGAGAAAGCCTCCCATGGTTCAGAGAGCTGCCAACAGAGCTGTGAAGCATCAGAAGATCTCTTGGGTCTCATTGGTACACAGAGCCCAAGCCCTAATGAAGAGAGTGTTGACAGCACTCTCAAGCATTCTGAAGACAGGGGTGAACTGGACCAAACTGAAAATTAAATGCATTCATACCCTGCCCAGCTAGACCTTTGATGGTCCCGTCCCTCACATTAGCAGGCTCATAGAAGGGACATAACCTTTCCTGGGGGTAAATATTCTTTATGTCCTTCTCCAGTGATCCTTTACACACAATGTCCAACATAAATAAAGAATTAAGAGACCATAAGATACGAGCCAACGTGATAGGGTCGAGAGAGCAAGAGTAAACAGAAGAAGACCCAGAGATGGCTCAGATGTTAGAATTATCTACACAGTGACAGTGAAATAAACAGAATTAGTATGTATGAACGAATGCAGAATTAGGAGAGGGATGGAAACTATTAAAAAGAACCAAATGGTCATGTTATTAATTCTTTCAAAAACCATGAATTCTGTTTAAAACAAAAATTATAACAATGAATTAATAGAGCTTAGAGCACATATAATTCGTTATTATAGCTTTCATTTTTATGAAGTCCAAAAGAGGTAAAAAGAATTTTCTTGAGTAATTAAAATATTCTATACTTGGGGGAAGGGGATTAAAGGTGTATATAATTGTCATAACTCATCAAATTGATTTCTTAAAATATGGGCATTTCATTTCATACCACGTATACTTCAGTAAAAAAATTGTAATATTATCTTAGGCTGCTGAGGGCATAGCAAAACCAATACTCCTGTAAATCGGACAATTGTTTTGGAAAACATTTTGGCATTATTAATCAAGAATTATTAAAAGTCCAAATGTTCTAACTTGACAATTTCATTTAGCCAAATATGGTCTTAAGAACTAATTCAACAAAAAGGGATATGCACAATAATGTAACCCATAGTGCTCTGAAATCCAACACTGGATAATAATTAAACAATGTGCAATGAAACATCCTTATAGAATATATTTTAGCCACTGAAATTATATTGTCATGGGGTGCCTGGGTGTCACAGTCAGGTAAGCATCCAACTCGGTTTCAGCTCAGCTCATGATCTCAGGTTCATGAGATCGAGCCCCAAATAGGCTTCCATGCTCAGTGTGGAGTCTGCCTAAGTTTCTCTCTCCCTCTCCCTCTGCACCTCCCCCCCCACTCTTTGCATACACAGGCTCTCCCTCTTATTTACTATTAAAATAAATAAATAAATTTTCATGTTAAAAATTATATTGTCATGACTACATAACAAGCTGAAGACAGTTTAGACTATAAACCTCTTCACATCCTTGAAAAAACACATAGTGAGAAAAGCACTAGAAAGAAAGAAACTGTAATGATAAGTCATTCTTATGTTGAGCATGGGAAAGTATTTTTTCTTTTCAGCTTGGTTATCTGCATCTTGATATTTTTCTTTCCTTTAAAATGTTTTCAATTTTTTTAGCTTTCCTTTTTTTCTTGATATCTTCACAATATTGCATTTTCCTAAGAATGTGGTTTTTTTCTGCAGTGATTCTCGTATCATTTATGTCCTTCCATCATTTTCTTTGTTTAAATTGTTTTTTTATTGCACAAGAACCCCACGATTATGTTTTCATGATTTTTCCTGTATATAAAAAGACCTCAGTTTTACCCAACAGTTTTTAATTTCTAGAAAATAAATGGGAATGGACTTTCATCTCTGAATATAATGAACAGGGTAGGCTTTCCCAATGACCCAAATACTTAGGCCTACCTGACGGAATCATGATACACAGCTACACGTTATGTCGATTAATATAAAACATTAAATCTATTTCCTTGGAAAGCATCTGAAAACACTAGCAGTGGTTAGTCTCTGGGTAGTGAGATAAGGTCAAACTGCTTTTTCCTTGTCTGCTTTTCCTACACTGAACCTGTATTATTTTGTGACAAAAAAAAAAAAAAATGGTGAACTCAGATCCCAATTTCAGGCTCAAGCTTTCCTGAAGCTCTGGGCCCGAGCCTGACCCAAGTCAAGGGCAGGGAAATGCAACTGGAAGCTTCCCCTTCAGCATTTCATCCAGCTATCTATGCTCTGCTTCCCATCCCTTGACCTTACACCCATGAGTCACGCTGTCCACATGCCTCTCACCTGAAATAAGTGAAGGAAGCGGGGACCCTCAGTCTGGTCTCCCTCTTGGTCCCTGGGCTCCTTGGTGTCACCTAGGCAGCTGAAGCAATAGCTATACCTACGTTTCCTCCCCAAGTCCCCGGCACCAGAGCCTGCTAAGCCATCCTAGCTCTGGTTCCTGCCAGACCTTTATTAACCGTGACAAGGGTTTGGAATGCCTGAGAAACATCCTAATCTCCCCGTCTCCCTGTAGAAGCAAATAGAGTTAAAGGAGGCTGTGGAGGGTGGAATGGTGGCAGATGCATCCCTGGAGAGCCCAGCTCCAGCCTTCCTGGCCGGCCTGTGTCTCCCCCTCTCGGCTCAGATCTCCTCTCAGGAGCCTGGCCAAGCCTGCTCAAGGGGAGCTGAGGAGGTGACTACAAATCGAAATGAACATCCTGCTGTAAAGAATTCAGGGTGGTGACAAATAGCTTTATGGGGCCCTGGCATATTGCAGACAGCAGAGAACTCTCGCTTCCCATCCGCCCCTGAGTAAATTAAAGAGACACCCCTTGTCCCTCCCTCTTTCTGACCCCCACAGTACTCAGAAAAAAGAAGTGTGACCATGCCTAATGATGAGGGGGAAAGGAACAGTCCAAATTAGCAGGAACCTCATTAAAATATGTGTCTCCTCATAGCTATTCAATCACTAATTGAGTTTTCTTGCTCACTTTAATTTTGACGTTGGTGTCTTGATTAATTAACTCTGTCACCAAAGCCCCAAGGTGTCACAGAAGGACTCACCAGGAGTTTATCTTACTACGTTCCAGCCACTTGACAGGTAGGCTGTCCCTGGCTAGCTCCATGGGTGATGATGACCTGAGCCTGTCATGGTCCCTTGAGCCCTGGAGGAAATGGAGACACATTGTCATTCCTTAACTGTTGGCCACAGGGCCCAGCCAGCAGGAAGAGAATCAGAAGGCCCACCTTGTTGCTTTCCCCTCTCTGACAGCATAATAAATGTCCTTCTCTCCATCTGCATTCTCCTATGGATACGAAGTTCATCACGCACACCATGGCCAGTGGGAGAGATGGATCACAAGTGTTGTTTCTGGATAAGCCTTCTGGGAAATCACGTGGTCACTCACTCATTCCTTCATAGAAGTATTTACCTGTTTCTGACTGGCCTGCGCTGGACTTGTGGGGAAGGAAGGGGTCCTAAGAATTATAAATTACGGGCACTGCCCATGAGGCATTTATAATTTTAGTTGAAGAGCTGTGACATTCTCTTATAAAAACAGAAGCCAAGATTTGGTGTTCAAAGGAAACCTCCAGGTGGCAAAACCTGTAGTGGTGGATATTTCAGCCATTCCCCCCCCCCACCCTCCGCACTTCTGGGACCCCCTGGCTTGTTTCGCACATGCAGAGTAACCACAACAGAGCCACCAGCAGGGGGAGCTTTGGCAGGAGAACTTAAAAAGTCAAAGTTCTCTTCCTTCGTCTGGCTTTCTCCATTCTCCCTCTGGGAGTAGAGGGATTAGGTCACAGGGGACAGGGGTGGGGGAAGGGAAACTCCCCTTTCACCTCCCCCTCGGCCCACCCCACAGAAGAGGAAGACTGATCCAGACTCGTCGTTGCTTTGATAGTTTGGACTGGGCTACCTGTGAATGGAGCCGCTCCACCCTACAGGTGGGCTGGGGGTCTGCTCCTGGTCTACACGACACTGGGACCTCTTAGCCATCTTGCTTTTTTGTCTTTCTCTGTTATCTTCAGCTTGGTGGCGCATTGTCCCTGAGCACACCGTGCATCCTGCCCTTTTCTCTCTCCTTTCCAAGCAGAAAAGAAAGAAGATTCATGACCAGAGATTGAATCTTTTCCTATGGTATTTGGTGTGGGGAGGAGGAGAAATCAAAAGCCACAGCTGCTTCTGTTTCCTCCAGCCTAATTTACAAAATCCTCTCTGTTGTGGCTCTGAGTTCACCCTCACTAGCATTTAGATGCTGTTTTCCCTACAAGTTTCATCCCATGAGCCTTTCTCTAGGAGACTCCTGATGGGGCAAGGGCAGGGGGAGGCGGGGGAGGGGAGGCTATGATCTTGGGCAGAATACTGCTATGCCAGTTACCTTGTCCAAAGTCCATCCACGAGTGCTTGACACACACGGGGAGCCAATGAGGCCAAGTCAGCCCCACAGCGTGCCTAGTATTTCAGGGCTCTACTTGAAAGAACTCCCTTACCACATGCTCATATCTGATACATACTTTCCCAGATTGTCCTGCTTCTCACATCTCCTACTTTCATTCTTGATCTACTTTTTAGCCTACCTTGGCAACCAACAATAATACCTTCTGCTTAAAAAAAAAAATCCTAATGGCTTTCTATAGTCCTTGGAATAAAATCGAATCCCCTCACCATAGACTACTCGGATGGCTGCACTGTTGATCTCAACACCCTCTGCTCCTCTCTATGGAAGGATCATGCATCCCTATCCATGATTACATCACTTTTGGCCACATAACTTGCTTTGGCCAATGGAAGTGGCACATCTACTTCCATGCAGAAGCTGTAAGACCATCACATGATCCTCTACCTTCTCCTTTCCCTCCACTAAGAGACCAGAAGTGTCCCAGGTAGGAGTTGTCCCATCGTTCTGGGTCTTGGCATGAAGAAGTTTTGCAGCCAATCCACACCAGACATGTAGTATGAGTGGTAAATAACCTTCCTTACTGGATGTCATTGAGATTTGAGGGTTATTTGTTACCATTCAGAGTACACTGACACATTCTATGGTGCAATCCAACCCCTGGCCACTTCTCCAGTCTCCTGTCCTAACTTCCTTTCCCTCATCCACTACATTCCAAATGCCCTGGCCCTCTTTCTCTTCCTTGAACATGCCATGTTTATTCTCACCTCAAAGCCTTTGCACAATGCTGTTCCCTCTGGCTGGATTACTTTTCCCTGAGGTCTTCACATGGCTGGCCCTTCTTCACTATTCAGATCTTGGTTTGAATACTAGCTTCTTAAGAAATGCCTACCCTGAACCCTATCTAATGGGGTCCCCCATCTATTCTTTGTCATGTCATCCTGTCTTATTTTACATCTGTCCACTAGTTTGTTATTGGTCTTCCCTCCTTGGGGATGAATGCTTCGTGAAAGTAGAGATCTTGTCCATCACAGTCACAGTGCTATCTCCAGACACCACAAGGTCACCTGACACGTAATAGACACTCAGTAAGTATTTGTGTTATGAATAAATAAAAGTCTCTCCCAAACTTTAAACCCATTTTCAACTGCCCACTGGACACTTCTTCCTAGAATTCCTGACTCCACAGATCCAAAGCAGAATTCACAATTCTGTCCCCTCTTCTCCCACTGCAAACTTGTCCTCATCTTATTCCTGATTAACCGACTCCATCCCTCACTCTGCCACCCAAACCAGACTCCTCAAGTACTTTTGCACTCCTCTCCCTCACTCGCTTCCCCCATTCCCAGTCACTGGGCTTATTCTCTTTCTTAACTCTCTCTCTAATCCACTTTGTCCTCATTCCTACACACCTGCCCTCACTCAGGCCCTCATCATCCGTTGCCTGGATTATCACAATCTTTGCAGAACAGGGTTCCCTGTTTCCAATTCTCTCCCCTCCCATCTGTGCTGCACACTGCCACCAGAATTATCTTTCTAAAATCTGATAATGTCACTCCTCTGTTTAGAAGGATTTAAAAGGAGCTCCAGGATAAAGTTTAACTCCTTAGAGGCCATGAGATACCTCTGTGTCCTGACACCTACCAACTTCCCAATGTGTCTGCCATGCACAGCCAGACCCCTCACCCCATCCGGCCACACTAACCAGGTCAGCAGATGCAACATGCATCTGCACTCACTACTTCCTCTCCCTAGAATGCCCTTCTCCTTTTAGCCCCTTGCCTTCCCAAATACACACACAGGAACATGCATGTGTGTACGCATTCCCATCAGGACTCACCTACTGAGAGCCTTCTCTGCTGCTCTTGCTCCCTCTGTGTAGCCTGTCCCAACTCCTCCCTGCCCTCCTCCTGAAAACAAGAAAGTAGCTCTAATGAGGAGCTTGATGCCAACGTCTCTTATAAGATCTCATAGCACCGTATCCTCTTTGGGTACAGATCTGTCTGTGAGATTCTTAGGGGCTGAACAAGCAGCCTTTCGTGTTTGAGTTCCCAGTACTTTACCCAGCATGTCTTTCCCGATAGATACATAGCACGTGCTCAATAAATCTTGTTCCAGTGAATAGATGGATAGCTGGTATTAAGTATAGGGAGAGAGAATAATGGATGAACTAAATTACATTACAAGCCAGAGCACTCGTCTGCATGATATGACCAGGAAAAGAATGCAAATGATAGTTGAATCAACTCTTAGTTTCAGTTCTGCCCTAATAAAGCTATCCCACAGAGTGGATACATGCCTGGAATAAGAATTAAGAGGATCCCATAACTTAAGGAGTCCTTAGCTCCAGACCTCACCAGTACATTGACCTCTGGTATGGATCTTAAATTCTTGTCCTTGGTGTCCTCATTTACAGCTTATCTAGCCTTCTCCCACATAGGTATTATAAGAAAGGGCCTTCCTAATGTTGCTCCCATTTCACAGAATCTAAAAAAGGTATATAGTAATGTCTCCAAACCACACAACTGGGAAATCAGCAAAGTCAGAACTTGAACTAAGGGTCTCTGTTTCCAAGCTGTGTGTCCTCCTCACCCAACTGGGCTGTCTTCCCCTCCAAAGACAGAGCATCAGTAAGTGGATTGTCTCTGTTGCCACCACCTCTAAAATGCTTTAATGCCAGTACCTTCTTCCCTGCAGCTATCTTGAATCACTTTCCCCACCCAACCTCCCACTGTCCCAAGGTGCCTATTAGGGTATATTAGATCCAAGCCTCTGGGGAGTGGGCCAGGACCCCTGGCTCCTTGCCCAGGAAATGGAGGCTCCCCTCCAATGGGGAGCAGCAAGAGCTCCAGCAGGAACGTTCAGAAGCCAGCCTGTCATTTTAGAAGATTCAGGTTCCAACTTAATACTATTTGAGGCTCAAAATAGCCCCTCCAGTCTTCCTGCTTATTTCTTAAATGCAGTTCTTAACAGTAATGATGGCACCTGTGGGGGAGGAAAAAGAAGGGATTTAGGCTGTGAGTTGGTTTCAAGTCACCTAAAAGGATTATTTTTTACCATCAGAAAGATAATTCCCCTCCTACCAGGGGGGAGGATGGATTAGGTCTTTACTTCAGATGGCACTTTATGAAAAGATTATTTAAAGATTACAGGACAAAATGGATGCATTTGACAACATCTGCTAGGGCTGGGTTTTTTAGCTGTCTGAGAAACAATTGCTAATTTATACAATTAATAGATTGTTGGCATTGGTGCATTGTTCACATCTAGAGGCTGTTTGCCCGCAAATGTCCACACACTCCTGTTTCTTTTCCCATCACCCCACTGATTTTTGATGAAGAATGACACAAAATGCCACTGCTTCCATGAAGTCTTTCCTGATCTCTCCATTTGGAAGTGGACACTCTTGCACCCAGACTCCCTCCCCTCTTCAAAGGTATCATCACCACACGGCTTTGGGTAGGAGATCTACTTGCCTGAGCCTTCGCCTCCTGAATCGGAAGCTTCTTACACACGTCATTCCTCAGGCCCCATAAAACTGTGTGTGCACTTGGTGGGGAGAAATATAAAGGCTACTCTGTGCTCCCAGGTCTCAGCAATGCCCCCAGGAGTTGTGGGGAAGGAAGGTCTTGGAGGCTTCCAGGGGTCAGGCGGGCAGTGGTGTTGCTGGGGCAGGCTTCTGTCGCTGAGTCTCACCACCTTGTTATTCACACAGAGGCTTTGGGGCTGAGGGCCCCCAAATTCTCGTTTGCCCTCTCTCTCTCTCTCTCTCTCTCTAGTTCACCCCACTCCTCCTGCCAAATCTGCTCTTGTGAAGTCCACGTGTGCCCACAGGCCATCACCTGCCATCCTGAGGGGCCTCTAGAGAGCAGTGCAGCCTAGAGCTTCTAGGTCAGACACCCCAGGGCTCACATGGCTAAGTTATGCATGGTGGGGCAGTTTGGGAGAAAATATTGAGAATAGGGACTCCTGGGGGGCTCAGCAGTTAAGCACATCTGCCCTCGTGGGCTCAGGGTGTGATCCTGGGGTCCTGGGATCGAGTCCCACGTCGGGATCCCTGCATGGAGCCTGCTTCTCCCTCTGCCTGTGTCTCTGCCTCTCTCTCTCTTTCTTTCTCTCTCTCTTTCTGTGTGTGTGTGTGTGTGTGTCTCTCATGAATAAATAAAATCTTTAAAAAAACAAAAAGTATTGAGAGGAAGTATGGAGGATCCTGGATCACTCTCTGGAAAGCCTTTGCACAGTACAACAGAAGCAGGTCTGCTTTACTCAGAGCTGAAAGCTGTCTCCCAAATCCCCAGAGATCTGGGAGTGGCACCTATATTCATTCACAGCATTGCCATCCCCAGGGGCTATCCACTCGTTCAGCCTCTCCCCTGTCATTCATTGCCCTTTGGTCCACACCAAACTAATGCCAGCCCCAACCCGCTGGCCTCAAACTCCTCTCTGCATCCAAGGAACAGTTTCTCCTGCCTGGACTGCCTCCCCTCAGTCCTTCTCCACCCCACGAATCTCTCCTCCACACCTTTAGACTCAGCTCGGATGTCGGCCACTCTGTGAAGCCTTCCCTGATGCCTGATAGACATTATCTGAGATACAGAGAAGCAACAACCACGTCTCTGAACGCATTCACTAATAAACGGCTGCTCATAGTAAATACTACTCAACAACTACTTATTGAGGGCCCATTGCATCCCAGGCACTGATCTCCACATTTGGAATACAGCAGTGAGCAAAACACACAAATATGCCCACACTTGTGGGCTTACACTCTCGCCAGGGGCATTGTGTCGATTGTGTGTTATTATACACAATATATTTACTTCATAAATGTAAATGCATACATTTACCATAACAAGTAAATTACACAACATGTTAGAGGTTGATACGTGTGTGCAAAACAGGAAAAAAAAGGGATGCCTGGGTGGCTCAGTGGTTGAGCATCTGCCTTCGGCTCAGGGCGTGATCCCACCGTCCCAGGATCCAGTCCCACATCAGGCTCCCTATATAGAGTCTGCTTGTCCCTCTGCATGTGTCTCTGCCTGCCTCTCTCTGTGTGTCTCTCATGAATAAATAAATAAAATCTTCAAAAAGGAAAAAAAGCAGAGGCCAGAGTGGAAGCCAGGTGGAGAGACTGTGTGGAGGAAGGAGAGGCCATCCCTATCTACACTGCTGCCAGGGCCACAGGTGGGCTTCACAAGAGCAGGTTTGTTGGGGGGACCGGAGTGAACTAGAGAGAGAGAGAGGGCAAATGAGTATTTGGAGGTAGCGGGTGTAGACAACACTTTTGAGGCTGGTTGCAAAAAGGAGCACAGGAAAGGGACACGAGCTAGAGAGGAGACACCTCTGCCTGTTTGTGTGTGTGTGTGTGTGTGTGTGTGTGTGTGATGAATAAATAAATAAAATATTTGTTAAAGGTTTATTTATGTATTTATTCATGAGAGACATGCAGAGACACAGGCAGAGGGAGCAGCAGGATCCCTTCAGAAAATCCGATAAGGGACTCGATCTCGGGACTCCAGGATCACACCCTGGGCGGAAGGCAGCTGCTCAACCGCTGAGCCACCCAGGCGCCCCCTAACAGTTTCTGACACAGGGAAGAAACTTTTGAAATGCTTGCTGAATGAGTACTTGACACCTCAAAAATGAGAGAAAATTCTCATTTCGGGTTCCTCCATAAAATTCACCCACATGAGTTACCAAGCTGCATTTTCCAAAAACAAAACATCCCTGTGACATCGAACACCTTTATGCAAAACAGTGATTCATACTGAAGTATGAAGCAGTTTCCTTGGATACTTTTAACAACCAGCGAACATGGGCCATCCCTTATCAGTTGGACTTTTCCATGGAGTGGGACAGAATGGAGATCTGGGAGGGATAATTTGGAAACTGAGGTACCACGAGGTAACAGAAGACTAGATGTCCCAGCCCAGTGGTTGGTCCTGCTTCAGCATGGCCACGCCAAATACTACTGGAGAGGATGTGGGGGTGGGACACAAGAAGGAGTTCAGAGGGTGAGAAGAGTTTGTAAAAGGGCTCCTCAGTGTGAGGACACTCGGAGCCCCCGTGGCCGACAGTCTTGAGCTCCATCCCAAGCTCCCACCCATTTCCACATGGCAGGAAACAAAGCGTCTAAATCTAAATTGGTGTTTCTGATTGTTTTAATTAGTAGGCCACCTGTGTCTGATTCATTTTTTGCCCTTCCAAACTTCCCATCAGTACATATATTTGGCATCATGCAAAAGCCACTGGCCTTGTAGTGGCTTGAGCTCTGTGAGTCTGGAGATGGGCAATCACGGAAGAACGAGCAAGAGAGCCATGCTTCAAAGCAGCGAGGGGGAAGCTGGTACTTGATCTTCTTACTGCTGACCAATTTCCTGCCTTCTCTTTAGAAATAAGAGTTCTAACTAGTTTAAAGTGAAGTGGAATCGTTTTTAAATTGTACCTTCTGGGAAATGCTGCCACTGCAAGAGTCCGCTGGCCTGGGACCCTCTGCCAGCTCCACCTCCAGGTGGTTTGAGCTTCAAGCCTCTTGTAGTCCCGAGGCTCAGTTCCACTTTCCCCACGTTTCTGACCCTTGGAACTTCAACAGGTGGACATCTGTGCATTTTGGGACCAGTCAGCACTGTGCCCTAAGAGACAAGAGAGAAACGTGATACGGAAGACGATGAAGAAGCCAATAAAGGAAACTCTGGAGCAACTCGGCGAACTGAATAATTTCACAAAAGAAACTCATGTTGGAAATAGGACTGTGGTAGATGAGCCCAGAGGAAATGCAACCGGCCGTCCAGGCAGCTATCAGCCAGGCCTTTAAGACCCCAGATGTCATCAAAGGATTTGCAAAGAGACAGCCAGGTGAGCTCCGGACAAGGTCAGCAGGGATGCACGGCGATCTCGTGATGGGAAGGCCCGAAAGAGGCCTGAATACTCCACAAAAAGTAGAGATACCAAGAGCTCTCGGGAGACCTGGGGAGAAACAGACTACAGACGTGAGGCCTTCCTGTCACCAAATACAGGTGCTCTACTCAGCCAGTTTGAGAAAGTCTCTCCAAGACCTTGGCTCTGGAAGCAAAGTCTGGCAATAACAAGCTTTGAAGTTGGAAAAAAAAATGACGTGGCATGGAAGTTTGGGATATTCTTGCTATAAATGGCATCTGTCTTCTAGGGATTTTTGAATCTTTGCAAAGAAATCAAGAGACTCTAGAAATGCACTGATAACCTAAGAAAAGGTGACTGAAAAACATAGTCATGGCTTCCGGTTATACCCTTCATCCCTTCATCATCGTGCTTTGTGATCCTAGCCTTGGGATGAGGGACCCTTAGGACCTGACTTATTATGTCTTTATAGTGTTTGAGAGAGACAACAGGTCACAGCTCCTCTGCCTGTTTTTATTAAGCCTCCTTGTTTTTAAGTGCTTACCAGCATTTACTAACGTAAATGAAAAGATGTGAACTAAAAATGAAAATTGAAATTAAAAAACTAAATTGTACCTTCTGTGATTTTTATGGCTAAACATTCCTGCATTATATGGGCATAGCTCCTGTTTATCCGTTCATCTGCTAAAAGACGCTGGGTTGTTCCCACCTCTGGGCCGCTGTGTACATGGGTGCAACAGCATTTGTCGGGGTCCCTGCTTTCGATCCTTTTGAACACAAACATAGAAGTGGAATTACCGAATCACAGAGTGAGTTCTACTGCCCTTTTGAGACACTTCCCAAAAGGAAAGCAACCGCACAATTTTGTACCCCACCACCAATGCATCAGAGTTCCCACTTCCCCACATTCTCACCAACACTTGTGATTTTCTGCTGTTGTTGTCTTCATAGCCCCCCTGTAGGGTCGTGTGGGGTCTCACTGTCCTTTTGACTTGCAGCTCCCTGATGACTAATGCTGTTGGGCACGTCTGCAGAGCACCAAAACGGTAACAAATACCTGTTCTGCTTGCTTCAGGGCTCGGTAACAGGGGCACATGGCACCGGGGATGTGAATGGACTTTGCGACGCTCGGTGCAACTTATTAAGATGATGATGTTTCCACCAAGGCACTGACGTGCGACTTTTACTCAGAGGTTTGAGTGCTTCTGAACAGGAGCATCACTGCACGATGCGTGGAGGTGGGAAGAGACGACAAAGGTCCTGTTCTCACCAGGGCAGTCCTTGCCACTCCCACGACTTCCACCACTCAGGGGTACATTCTGATAACACCCTCTTGCAAGTGTTTCCAGCTGTTTGGGGGCCCTCGGACTAAATGTTATCCCCCTCCTTCAGCTGCTGCTCCCATGTGGAATTGGGAGTCTGCTATGTGGAATGGATTGCGTCTAAGAAAGATTTTGACATTTTTTTCCATGTACATTTGTGTGTGGATTTGACCTTAGGGTTTTATTTTCTTTTTTAAGATTTATTTGAATGTTTTTAGAGAGAGAGAAAGATTAAGAGAGCGCAAGTGGGAGGAGAGGCAGAGGGAGTGGGGGAAAGAGACGTTCTCCCCATTTTTGCTTCAATCAGAGAACCATGTCGGCTCTGAGGGCATGGGATGCCTGGTGGGATGATTCTTGTGGGTCTGGATTTCTAGAAACACTAGCGTAGGGGCATTTGACAGTGTTCTGAGCTTCTGAACAAGCTCTAGCCAGTGAAATCTGAGTCATTACTGTTTGTGTGACCTCATAAGCCAGAATATAAAATTCTTCTCAGGTCACATGGTCAGATTGGTAATGGTGGTTTAAAATCATTTAAAGCCACAAGGTCAGAGGTCCCTGGGTGGCTCAGGCAGTTAAGCATCCGATTCTTGATTTTGGCTCATCAAAATCATGATCTGGTCATGATCTCGGTGTCCTGAGACTGAGCCCCATGTCGAGCTCCATGCTCCAAATCCCACCCTGCTGGCACCATGCTCTTGATCTTCCAGTCCCTAGCACTGTGAGAAATAAAGTTCTGTTGTTCATATGTCATCCAATCTATGGCATTTTGTTATGGCAGCTCAAAAATACAAAGTACTTAGCACTATACAAAATTATACCAGTTGTGCATTTATTAAAGGCATAGTATTTATTTTATGCCATATTAATATAATGCACATTTATTTTATGCAATATTGATTGAATGCATAAAATAATAACCTCTTAAAGGTTCCTATCCCTTTACTGTGCTTTATTCATCCAAATAGCACCAATCTCCACCCACATGTTATTTATTTATGTGTTTGACCTACTAGTAGTCTGTCTCATTAGAATGAAGCTCCCTAAGGGCAGGAATCTGGCTGGTGCCCAACAGTTCTTGGTATGGCATAGGCCTCCAGTAAATATTTGTTGGATCAGAGCATCAGTTTGTACCCGCTTTCTGAAACAACACGTTGCCTCTCCAGATCCAGCAAGGAAGGGAGGCTCCATCCCCCTGTCCTCTACATCCCATTTCTCACTGTGAGGGAGGCTGGCTCATCTCTGGTTTAGAAGGCCTTTCTAACCTCTGGGCACCAGCAGTGCAGATTTCTTTCAAGTAGTTGACACAGGCCATGACGGAGCAGCCGGTGAGAAAATTCACTGCTTGTTCAATGCTCTGGGTTCATGGTCATCATCACAGGCCAGCCCTGTGGACATGCAGTGTTCCCCAGGGGCCACTGAGGATTCAGCCCCCCAGGTGTCAGGAGAGCAGACTGCCGTGAGAAAGGAGGAGCCTTCATAGAGTGGCCTGGTACCTCTCCAGGATCTAGACCAGCGTGACCAAGGGGCCCCTCTACCCTGCAGCTCCTCATGGACTTGGGATAGCCTCTCCTCTTCAAGTGTGCTTGGGACTGTGGCCTTAACTTTTGGCCCATTCAGGCCCTTCAGCTTCTCCATTTTGAGCTACTGACACGACATACTTGCAGACAGCATAAATCACACAAATTGCTACTGTTGCATGTGCGTGTGTGTGGTAAAATATACACAAGGTTTATCACTTTAGCCATTTTAAGTGTATAGTTGAGTGGCATTAAGTACATTTGAGAACTTGGTCCTTCAGCCTCATTTGGCTCAGGTAATAACATCTTCTTCTGCCTTCCCCTGGGTGTCCTTCTTCCACCCTGGTCACCTCTTAATCTTCTTTGTAAGCCATCTCCTCATCACCTGACCTCCCAGGGCTTAGCCTACTGCTCTTGTGTACACACTCTCATAGGTGATTATATATGTTCCCACTGGTTTAAGTAGCATCTGTAATTTGATGGCCCCCAAATTCAGATCTGCAACCCACATCACTCCCTGAGTTCCCGATTCATATACACCATATTCATATGGTGGTTATTCATATAACCACCTCCTTAAAATGCCCACTTGGATATCTCCTGAGAATCTGATAGATTTTCTTCCCCTCAAATCTTCACGCTCCTCCATCTATATAAATGGTACCACTATTCCCACAATTGTTTAACTAAGAAAATGAGGACACCTCCTTAATTATAATCTCTCTCTGCCTCCAATTCAATTCATTACCTCATCCTGTTGGTTTTGTTTCCCCCTCCAAAATATTTCTTGACTCCATCTACTCTTTTATTCACTCCCTAACATGTGATTCATCCCATCACCAGCTTTCACCTGGATAGTGTCCTCACTAGATATGCCTGCTTCTGGTCTTGCACACCTATAATCCATTATCTCTGCAGAAATTAGGTCATGGGACATGCCTCCTCCCTCAAATATTTAATAGCTTCTCATTGTATCTCAAATAAAACACAAATGTCTCATCATGACCAATAAATCCTAAATGATCTGTGCCTTGCCTAATGCTCCCAGCTCATCCTATGGCTCCTCCCCATTACACTCAGCCACCCCAGCCTCCTTTTTTCCTTGAATATACAGAACTTTCCACTTGGTGGCCTTTGACTATACTCATCCCTTTCCCAAGAGATACATACATTCACCTGCTTTTTCCCTGGTTGCCTCTTTTCCTCCTTCAGAACTCAGTTACATGTTATGGCTTTAGAGAGGTTTCCCTGACCGCCCTAATTAGGTACATTTCCTACTTCTGCATTCTAGTAATTTCTTTCCTAGGATGTATTACAATTTGTGCTCAGCTGATCATTTGAAAATATTTTTTACACCTTCTTAGTGTCAAACACTAAGGTAGGCCCAGGGGATATAGCTGTAAACAAAATCTGGTATAGCCCATACTTTAACAGAGCTTTTAGCATAGTAAACATATATTAATTTCTTTTAAAAATCACAACTGTGAGTGTATAATACAAAATGGCATGAGTACTACAAAGAAATTTTTATTTCAGAATATAATTAAAAAGCTAGCACTGGACTAGAATGTGGGTAGGCTTCCCAGGGAAGTGATGCTTCAGCTGGCATCTGTGGGATTAGCAGGGGTCAACCAAAGGAAGAGATTAGCATCCCAGGCAGAAGGAAAAACTTACGCAAAGATCTTCCAGCAAGATAGAGCAAAATTCTAGGAAGGTCAGGGCAGCAGCTGCAGAGAATGAAGCACAGAGAAGTGCATGATGCGACCAGGGAGCTAGCCAAGAAACACCATGCCCGGGCCTTGTAGGCCACGTCAAGCAACGTGGTTCGGTCTCAGGAGGAAAAGCGAGCTATTCAAGGGTTGTAAGTAGGAGGTGGGTTAGAGGTTGGGACTCACATGATGGCATCTGCTTTTTTTTGGAAGATCACTCTAACTACAGTGTGGGAAGCCACTTGGGGAAGCCACAGAAGAGCTGAGAGGCCAGTGGGTAGCTTTGGGCTAGCCTGGGGGGCCGTGATGATAGCAGGCTTGAGGGCTGGCAGCCGAGACAGGCAGAAGAGGACACACCAGGAGGGTATTCAGAAATCAAATCAATAAGAATTCATGGTGGATTCCATAGACATAATGAAGAAGAAGGAAGTCTCAAAGAAAACTCGATTTCTGACTTAATGGACTACAGATCATTCACTGAAACGGGGAACACCAAAAATGAAAAACAGAAAATTGGACGTGAATTGGTCAGGGGTTCCCTCAGGGAGGGAAATCTTGAGTTGGTCCTAGCCCATTGAGTCTGAGACGTTTGGGAAATTCAAAGGGAGATACAATAGGATTTTGAGAAACAGTGGGTCAAGAGCTCAGTACAGGGTGTGAGCTGAAGCTCTAATTTAAGGGTTCACTGATATATATGCAAAGGACTAGATATTTTCATTCCCCCCAAAATTCACATAGTGAAATCTTAAACCCCAATGGGGCTTTCAGGAGGTGATTAGTTCATGGTGGAGAGCCCTCATGAATGGGACTAGTGCCCTCATAACCAAGGTGAATTGTTTTGAGTCTGAGGAGACAAGAAGGTGGAGTTTATCTTTAGCCAAGATGAGAGAGTCTATGGGAGAAGAAGGTTCTGGGTGAAGATCACTAGCTCGATTCTAGCCTGTAAAGTTGGAGGTGCCTATGAGAGCTGTTGCACAACTGTTGGGAAGAGTCAGTGCTGGAGGTAGAAAATGCTGAGCCAGCAGCACATAGATGGTACTTAAATAGATAATTCTTTAAAACCAACAGGATTACAGGAGGTCACCTTGAAAGTAAGGGTTAAAAAGAGAAGAGGTCTGAGCATGAGGCCCTGGGACACCCCAGGTTTAGAGGGCAGGAAGATGGAAGAAGCCAGCGAAAGAGACTGAGAAGGAGGGACCAGCGAGGAAGGAGAACCAGAGTAAAAGGTTTCCCTAGAAGCCAAGGGAAGAAAATGTTTCAAGGTGGAGAGAGGTAACCACTGAATTAAATGCAACTGATAGGTCCAGTTAGATGAGCACTGAGGAATACGGCCACTGGATTAGCCGTGTGGAACTCACTGCTGACTGAAAAGATTCATTTCCGCAGTAACCCACAGAGGAGAAAGATGGGAACCAGTGGGTATGGACAACTCTTCTAGGAGTTTCACTGTAAAGCAAAGGAGAGAAATGAAGTGATAACTGGAAAGTGCTTTTCCTAGTCACACTGCCAGTTAAGGGCAGAGCAGGAGTTACATCTGCCCACATCCCACCCTGGGCTGCACAGGCTGTTTACCCTGGAAGCTCACAGGATTTCGTTGCTTCATATGACCCCACTGCCGTTTGAATTTCTCATCTCCCTCTCGTATCTGCTCACACAATCTCTTTCTCTCCCCTCTCCAGCCTCCCTCCCAGGAATATACCTCAGGCCTAGGAATGGGGGTTGGAAAATCCAGATCTCAGGGACACGGCTGGAGACAAATTGGCAGGACACGTGCCCGTATGACAGTTCAGCAGCTCCAAATCCAGGCAATCACTACTGAGGTTCTCCACAAGAAGTAGAGTTTCTGGGCTTGCACCTTTGGTCACCTGGCCCCAACTCCCCAACCCTACCAAGGGATTGGATGGCTGCTGACATCTCTTCCTTTCCTGGAATCCCATTCTAAATGCTGCTTACCACTTCCTGTGTGATGACTGTGTGGGGCCGCTGGATTAAATACCACGTGTCTTACAACTTTTATTCTTTTACACTGAAAACACTGCAAAAACAAAACAAAAAAATGACACTTGTGCTATTTTTACACATGAGGAAACTGATGCATGAGGAGGTTAGAACTTGCCAAGGTCACACAGCAAGTAACTGGGACGCCTGAAACTGGAACCTAAGTCTGAACCCAAAGTCCTTGCTTTAACTGCTCTTACGCCATCTCTCAATTTCTGCTGAAGAGCAAGACACAGAAGCAACTTCAGTCAAAATTTTCACGTTAATTACTGTCTCCTCCCCTCCCTCACTGCAGAGCCAGTTTTCTCCAAGGTGACATCTCAATCCAGCCTTGACAGGGAAACAGGTCTACATACGAATGGCAGGTCCTGGTTGGAGATAAATAATTGAAGGGCTAATTCCTGCCACTGCAGGAAGCAGGAAGAGAGGGAGAGAGGAGGGAAGTTAGGGACCAC
Organism: Canis aureus; assembly: GCF_053574225.1. Classification (NCBI taxonomy): domain Eukaryota; kingdom Metazoa; phylum Chordata; class Mammalia; order Carnivora; family Canidae; genus Canis; species Canis aureus. Next base: position 55,883,500 of record NC_135628.1, on the reverse strand, counting down.
CACTAAGGTCCAGGACCCTAGCGAGGGAGGTGGAAAACACTGGGAGGGATAGACGCTTCCACAGTCTCTTTCTCCAATGAGTGCACCGTCACTGTACTTCCCCAAATTACCTCCTGTAGTAAGGTATTTACAGCTTGCCACCCCAAACCAAGATGTTAGTTGTGACCATTATGACAAAGTATTCCACTCTCTCTAATTGGTCTTGTCCTGGCATGGATGGCCATCTGGAGCATTGTTTTCAAAATACGCCACAATTCCAAAACTGAACTGTCAGTTTTGAGAGAACAAGGAAGGAGAGGTAAGCTTAACAGGCTTACCTGGAGACTCCCTGCGGGGTCCATGAGGCATTTCTAGGCTCTTCCAGGCACCAGGGCAGGGACCAAAAGGGCTACTGACATCACATTTTGCTGACTGTCCCTCAAGATGCACATATCCATGGAGGCGGGGGAGAAAGATCCCATCCCCTTTTGAGTAAACACATACATTTGATTCCCTTTCCTATTAAGCCACATGACCTCAAACTGCATTTTATTTTCCACAATTTTCGATATTTCTGAAGCTTTCTGCAATAACCCTGCATTACATTTATAATAGGAATGGGTATTAAACTTTCATTTGTTTTTCAGGGACAATCTGGAAATAAGATGCCCAAGAAGGTAATGAAGTGGTTGGTGTGCAGTAAGAAAGATGTCAGCTCTAGCAAAAATGCCTCTCCCAGGTTGGAACCCTTCTCACTGGTGCGTCTAAAAGTCATAAGCACAGATGCTGTGGTAGCAGTTTGGATCATTAGTGGGTTGTGCTAGGGGACTGCACTATGCTCAGAGCTGGTAGGAAAGATATTGGGCTGGTCTTGGGGAGCCAGGAAGAGCAATTCTACTCATCTCGGGCTACTTAGTAAGGAAAGAATTAACCCACATGGGGAGCCAGCCTACCAATGAGTGAATTAGTCCTTGCCTTGCTCTCAAAGCCCTGCTAAGCAGTTGCTTTTCTTTTCCTTTCAAGGGGAGTAGTGGATTTCTAGGCATCACAAGGCAATCTCACTGTATTTAAAGAACACATATGTTCTCGAAAAGTTGTTTTCTGTAAATTAAATTTTCATATACTTAATCCTACTTTCCCATACCTTTTTTATTATCAAAATAAGTAACCTTCTGGAGAGAATACAGTCAATCTGCTCTTGGGAATATGACACAAGGCGAAAGGCAGCACACTTGTTTTTTGAAACAGGAGTATTTTTAATAAGCCTCTAAAAATAAGGTATATGTGATAAGTTTCTCAAAATAAGTTATAAAATATGAATGTAAGTAGCCAGAAATATCTGTCCCCTTGGCCAGCAGCTTCATGGTCCAGAGGAAAACCCATAATGATAGCTGAGCTGAAGAAAAGAGACTTTAAAAAAATCCAATGTTTGAATATTAAGCTCTTATCTCTCAGCTCCAAACTTACCCTTCTGTTCTATGCTTTATGACAGGGGTGCTCTGGCACCCAAAGCCACCTTCCCTGCATAACCAGCTAGATTCTCAACAGACTAGTCGATAGGGGGCACTAGAGGAACGCTAGGTGGCTGCTGGAGGAAGTAGGGAACTGATCCTACTGGTTTGCCTCCTAATCCTTCCAGTGTCTCCCTAGCAGAGCTTCTCCATTCTGGAAGTGGCAGCTTGGTTCCAATTTCCAGTTTTCATGCTCCCAGAATGAGGTTCATTGGGGTCCCTTACTTGCAATGGTGTATTGAAGCAAGCTTGCTCAAGAGAATTTCAGGATTTTTTGCAAGCTAATCTTAAGCGATTACTATTAAAAATTAAATTGCATCAACTTACTATAACAGAGCTGTACTGTTAGAGCGGTAGTAACAAAGCACCCCAAACTGGGTGGTTGAAACAGAAGTATATTTTCTCACAGTTCTAGAGGCCAGAAGTCTAAGATCAAAGTGTCTTCAGGATTGGTTCTTTCCGAACCAATGGAAAAATCCCTTCAGTGTCTCTCCCCTAACTGCTGGTGGTTCATTGGCAATCTTTGGCATTCCTTGTCTTATAGAGGAATCACTCCAATCTCTGCCTTTATGTTCATGTGGGATTCTCCCTGTGGTCATGCATGTCTCCAAACCTCCCCTTAGGACACTAGTCATGTTGGATTAGGGCCCATCCTACTGATCTCTAAATAGGTCAATTCTGAGATACTGGAGGTAAGAACTCCAACATACATTGTGGGGGACATAATTCAATCCATAACACAATTAAACAAATTAAAGAGAGAGAGAACAGACAATGGTTGCCAGGGGTTACAGAAGGGGAATAAAGGTGTGACTATGGTGGGGCAGCAAGAGGGAGTTTCTTTGTGATGATAGGAGAGCTTTGTATCTAGATTGTGGTGGTGGTGGTGGTGGTTATACAAATCTCTATAGATGATACAACGTCATAAAATTATACACAAAGACATTAAAAAATGAGTAAATGTAAAAACCAGTCCAAGTCTGTAATCAAATTAATCATACTGTGCCAATCTATTTCCTAGTTTTAATGATGTATGAATGTCACTATTGGGAAAGCTGGAAGATGTCACAATTGGTACAGGGGTACTGTTTTTTGCAACTCCTTTCAAGTCTATGATTATTTCAAATTAAAAAAGGCTTAAAAAAACAGACACAAAAAAACCCCCAAATAATCCAATTAAAATTGGGCAGAGGACCTGCACAGACATTTCTTCAAAGAAGACATCCAGATGGCCAATAGACACATGAAAAGATGGTCAATATCACTCAACAATCAGGGAAATGCAAATCAAAACCATAATGAGATATCACCTCACACCTGTCAAAATGGTTAGTGTCAAAAAGACAAGAAATAACAAGTATTGGTGAGGATATGGAGAAAAAGGAACCATTGTGTGGGTGGTGCAGCCACTCTGGAAAGTAGTATGGAGGTTCCTCAAAAAAAAAAAAAAAACCGAAATAACATATGACCCATTAATTCCACTACCAGGTATCTGCTTAAAGAAAATAAAAACACTAAAGATATATGCACACCTATGTTTATTCCAGCATTATTCCCGTTAGCCAAGATATGGAAGAGCAACCTAAATGTCCATCAAAAGATGAACAGATCTTTTGATGATCTGTTTTGATGTTCTGATGATCTGAACAGGCAGCCCAGGTGGCTCAGTGGTTTGGCGCCGACTTCAGCCCAGGGTGTGATCCTGGAGACCCAGGATTGAGTCCCACGTCGGGCTCCCTGCGTGGAGTCTGCTTCTCCCTCTGCCTGTGTCTCTGCCTCTCTCTGTTTGTGTGTCCCTCACGAATAAATAAATAAATAAATAATTTTTTAAAGATGAACAGATAAAGAAGATTTATATAATACATATGCATAATGGAGTAGTATTAACCATAAAAAAAGAGTGAGATCCTACCACTTGAGACAACGTGGATGGACCTTGAGGGTATCATAGCTACTGTGAAATAAGTCAGACAGCAAAGGACAAATACATGATTTCACTTATATGTGAAATCTAAAAACCAAAACAAATGAAAAACAAAGCAGGAACAGGCCAGTAAATACAGAGAACAACCTGGTGGTTGCCAGGGAGGGGGAGTAGAGTGATGGGAAAAATGGGTGAAGGGGAGAGGAAGATAGAAGGCTCCCAGTTATGGAATGAATAAGTTACGGGAATAAAAGGCACAGCATAGGGAATACAGTCAGTGATATCGGAATAATGCTGCCGGTGACAGATGGTAGCGACACTTGTGGTGAGCACAGCATAACTTACAGAGTTGTTGAATGTTGTAACACGTGAAACCCACGTAACACTGTGTGTTAACTATACTTTGATAAAAAATAAGTAAAATTTTTAAAAAATAAAATTTTTAAACCAACAAAAGTCATTGGTACCCCAAACTCATTACTTCCTAAATATTTGCATTTCGCTGTCACCTGTGCTCTGAGTTCCCAGCCCTGCAGATCCCTTGTTCCCAGCTTCTAGCTTCTTCCCTTGTTGCCTCAGCCCCTGAGATGGCAGCTATTTTCTGCAGTTATTACAACTCTGCACTACCTCCATGTTCCCTTCTCGCCTTCTGTTCTCTAACACCTGCTTAAGGAAATCCTTATATTAAATTCTCTCTGTTAATTATGTTTGTTTTCCTGACTGATATAACCAGTCAACACAAATGTTCTCCAAACGATGCAAATGGCTCACATGATGGTAGAAGATAAAGCATTTTCATTTTCCAAAACCACAAAAGGCCGAGCCTAGATGCCTCTTCTGATTATCCTAGGATTCTATTTTGGAAAATTGGCATTCCCAAAGGATGCTGGGAAGCAGAGCTTGCGTGACCCTGAAGGTAGCATAGCAATAGCCGTCTCAGGAGCCCAGCTTCATAAGATTATAAAGCAATCTCAGAGAATAATACTTTGTTTTAGAAATTAATAATGATTTTCTTTCTGATTATAAAGGTAACCTATGCTGCATTGTACATTACAGAGAGTATAAATAAATACACAATCCCAATATCCAGAAAGATACCACTCTTAGTATTTTTATGTGCCTTCTTCCATAATTCTTGTGATATGTAATATAAATAATTTGTATCTGTCTATAAATATGTAGCTTTTAAATATGTAAAATGGGATTGGATTCATTTATAGACCCTGCTACATTTTGAAGCTAATTATCAATCACCCGTCTTCCCTTTGATGAATAAATATAGGCTTTAGGTAAGGATTCTGGCAGGGGACATGCCTGGGAATCATGGCTAGGGAGAACATGGCTGGGGTTTGTGGACAAACAGACTTCTAACTCTCATCCCACGCCCACCCCAATCTTTAGAATGGGGTTCTTAAGGCAGACCCTTCCTCAGCCAGCTGCCTGTGAGATGATTTTGCTGCTTCAGACTCTCTGATCTCCAGAGCAGGGGCAGCGAAGACCTCAGAAGGCAGGGCTGGCCCCAACCTTCTGCGCACACACTTGGAGCAGGACACTTGCCACCTGTTGGGGAGACCTCTCCCCAGCACCCAGGTCTGTCTACTGGAGAAGAGCCACTGTACCTTCCAGCTCCCCCAGAGAAGGAATTATTAGGAGCAGTGAAATCTGAGAGCATTTATCTCACCAGCAAAGTAAATCATTCCTCTGTCATGCAGAGAAGCAAATGAGAAAAAAACATGGAGAGAAAAGCTGAATGTGTTTTCTTGCCAAAGCTCCTTCTTGAAAACACAAGCTCCAAGGAATAGGAACACCCTCACACACAGTGTTTATAGCACACTTTTTCAGGTAATGCTATATAGCGAGCGAGCCTATCTGACATCCAAATGTCTTCAAAAACACGATTTTATATTTCGTGGGGGGTTTTCTTATTATAAAACAATACAGAATCATTGTAGAAGTTTGAGAAATAAGGCAAGCTCCAAGAAGAAAATGAGAAGCACAGTTAATCCCATGATCCAAAATAACTACTGCTAGCATTTTGGCATGAATCGTTCTTCGTACTAGGCATTACTTTTTTAAGTGAATTACACAGTATATATTGTTTGGTAACATGTTTTTCATTTAATGTACCTAAAACACCTTTACATATGTTCCCATTTGTCTGTTGCTGTGTAACAAAGTACATCAAAACTTCATGGTTGAAAACAATAATTTAATTTTGCTCACAATTATGTGGATCAGGGCCCAACCACATTCCAGGAGATGGAGAAATAGTCTCCATCCTTCCAAGGTCACATAGCAGAAGAACATGTAGGATGGAAGATGGCCATCTTCGGAAAATACAATATGCTGCATATTATTAAAAATTCTTCAAGGACGCCTGGGTGGCTCGGCAGTTGAGTGTCTGCCTTTGGCTCAAAGCGTGATCCCAGGGTCCAGGATCATGCACTGAATCAGGCTCTCCGCCCAGCGGGGAATATATTCTTTATAACTATAATTGCTGAATAAGATGTATTTTTAAATGTGTTCATCATTGATTTGATGAATTTCAATTTTTGCAGATATTAGAAACTATGTGATAAACGCCTCCATAATGAATATTCCTGTACAAAAAAACTTTATCTGCATCTCTAAAATTTTTATCAGATTAAAGGTGGAATTACTACTGGGTGACAGAATTAAAGCTGCTTGATATAAACGGCAAATCAATTTCCAGTAAAACCCTAATTTAGATCCACTTCACTTTAATTTTTTTTTCCACTTCACTTTAAAATATTTTGCTCCCCAAAAGAAAAATAGTTCCATCAATACCTTTCTTTAAAAACATAGTTGACAATTTTCCTCTATTATTTTTCCAGATATTTTCAGATGTGAAAGCAACTCCCACTGAAATTTTTATTGAAGATTAATCCAACCTATCAATGAACCTAGGATGAACTGGCCTCTTTCAAAATTGTCTTCTGGTCTGGAAGTTTTGCATTCTGTGCTACCTTTATCCTCATCAGTGGAAATTTACTCCTTATTGAATCATTCCTAGCGTGTTAAGCCTTTGTAATTGTTTTAGGTAGGACGGTGTTCTCTATTTTATATTTAAACAGATTATCAATGTTAAATTGGGCAAAGTGCTTACTTTGTATATTTGTTCATAGTCACCTGTCTTTCCAATTTGTTATTAGTTCCAAGAGTCTGTGGCCTGATTCTCTTAGGTTTTCTGAGTAGACAATTGTCTTAACTGTAAGTAGTGGAACTTTTGATTTTCTTTCTGGTCACCCATCTTACTTCTGCTTCCTATCTTTCTCTGTTGGCTAGAATATCCAGGACAGTATTAATATAGTGAGACAAGGTATTTTTTATCTCATTCCTGATTTTGACTAGACTACATCTGGTATTTTCCCTTTAAATATGATATATGCGGGATCCCTGGGTGGCGCAGCGGTTTGGCGCCTGCCTTTGGCCCAGGGCGCGATCCTGGAGACCCGGGATCGAATCCCACATCGGGCTCTCGGTGCATGGAGCCTGCTTCTCCCTCTGCCTGTGTCTCTGCCTCTCTCTCTCTCTGTGTGACTATCATAAATAAATAAAAATTAAAATAAATAAATAAATAAATATGATATATGCTATTGTTTAATATAAATATTCTTTATTACTTAAAGAATCCTCTGTTTCTAGTTTACTACACCTGTTCATTCATAATTGGTACAGAAGTTTTCTGAAATGCCTTCTAGACATTTACTAAGATGGTGGAGATATAATCTTCTATTTTCTAATATTAAATGATTTTTGTATTCCCAGAATAACAAAACAGAATCATCATGAAGTGCCCTTCTTCTTTACCTGTTGAAATTGATTTGTGCACACCTCAGAAATCCTGTGTCTACATAGGATTGTAGATGTGAGATTGTAGATGTGAGAATGGTTAGTAACTTTCTATTTTATGCTACCTTTTCTCAAAGTCTCTTACAGGGGTATACGTTTTATGTAGAGTGAATGGAAAGGTTTTCATATTTTCTCTACTCTGGAATAGGCTGAATGGTAGAGAGATTATTTGGTCCTTTAAAAATTAAAAGCAAAATCATCTAAAAGCAGAGTATGTTTAGGAATCAATTCTTTTTCTTCTTGTTAATCTAATCAGATCATCTAAATGTTTTTAGTTGCATGTCTTATTCATTCCAGGTAGCTTTTTAATATATTAGCATAAAGTTGCCTTTCATTATCATTTGAAATTATTCTATCTGTTAATACATTTCCTTTCTCCCGTGCATTTTTACCTCTGCATTTTCTCTTGCCATCATACTGTCAGCCATAAGTTGTCTATTTTGTGATTTATTTATATTCATTCTTAGATTTATTTGTCTACTATTTTTGTTTTAAAAAAGAATTAATTTCTAAAATATTTTCTAAGTACTGTGGTCCTTACATTTGATTGACTGTTATTTTTCTTCAGAAAAATTTCTTCAGAATATTACTTAATTTATTTTTTCTTGTTTAATTTTTTTGAAAGCATTTTTAAAACTATGTGTATGCCTTGAATTAACAGTGCTAACTATAACCCACGAATTTAAGATAATGTTTTTATTTTTGAATTGCTGAATGCTTAAAATGTCCTCTTCTCACTTAGTAATATTTTGGGGGAATACTTTTAAATTTCCACGTGCTTGAAGTGTTTCTGTGACTTCTGAGATGATTTCATTACGGTAAGAAAATACAGCCTAAACAATGTCTGCTTTTGTTATTTATTGATGTTTATTCTATGATCTAATGCTACGTATTCTTTTATGTTGTCAGCGCACCCCCAGAGAACAGGAGGAGGCCAGAAAGGCTCCCTCCCTCCAAAGTATAAGGTCATTTAAGTCTATCCATATCCCTCTACTCCCACCCCCTCTTTAGTGCCCCTCCTAGAAAGGAAAGCAGAAGTACAGGAATAAATGTGAAAGAGTAAGCACCCCAAATACCTTGAGCTAAGTTATTAGGGCAGACTCATTGCTATTATAAAAATATTATATACTGTGTTTCCCTGTTCTATCCTACTCTTCTGGATGGCCTCAAATCTGAGGAAATGATAAAGACAGAGAGAGCAATGGACTGCTAGATCAATATGAACCCTTGAACAGAGCACCACGGGTGTGAGCATATGGTTTTTCCTTGTCCTAGCTTCCTGAGTATCTGGGGGCTTCCCTCCAAGCAGGAGTCCTTGGAGATTCAATAAGCAATGTATGCTTTGTCTTGTTAAGAATAACTTCTACCGAATTCAGAAGAAACAGATTAGTATCACTCAAAACACTGTATGGACTATGTGGGTTCTGCATGACATTTTTACAGCCAAGCCACATCCTTCTTCTTTGTGACATTTGGTTGTTGTTGTCTCATACAGACTCTTCACTAGACTATTCCCCAAGATGGAGCTGAGTAGACCACACAGAATCTACCCTCCTTAGTGCTTAATTCACTTACCTGTGGGTTTTCATATCATAATGACATTTCTTTTTTTTATTTTATTTTTATTTATTTACGATAGTCACAGAGAGAGAGAGAGAGAGAGAGAGGCAGAGACATAGGCAGAAGGAGAAGCAGGCTCCATGCACCGGAAGCCCGACGTGAGATTCGATCCTGGGTCTCCAGGATCGCGCCCTGAGCCAAAGGCAGGCGCTAAACTGCTGCGCCACCCAGGGATCCCATAATGTCATTTCTTAAAGGCCAGAGTAACCATGCATAGCTTTGCACAGGACAGTCTGAAGATGGTACAGATTTCTTTCTTGTAAGACAGCACATGCTCTCTTCATGATTTGCACCCAGTATCCCTTCTGACCCCCAGACCAATATCTAGAGACAGGCTAGAGCATAGCCCTTCCAGTAAAGTATTGGTCAAGCTAAGGGAAGAAAGGAACTGCATCTCACAAGAGCTGCAAGACCTGATAGAAGGATGGCCTATTTAGCATTTGGCAGAGACCCAACTTGAAGACCTTACCCTGCAAGGATGATGTACCATCCCACTCTGCAGGATACAGACTATGTCTTAAATAATGATCACTATGTGGGTCTCTGAGGTGCTTTTGGGTGCTGTTGAGGGCCATGGCCCTCAAGAGGTTCAATATATGCCAGGTTTTTGCCAGGCTTCTTATCACTTTTAAGCAGAAACAGATTTTTGGAGGTTCTTACTCTGCCATTTTGGAAGTCAAAATTGTCTCCATCCTTTCCCCCTGCTTTGTTTGATTAAGATAATCTGAGGCTTCTGCTAATGTGTTTTCTTCAGAGAGAATACATTTGCTTCTGGCAAGAGACACGCAGCACTACCAATCCCAGATCGCATCAATCCAAACCAGGGATTGAGGTGACTTGAAGCTGGCTTCGGCCCCTGCCAGGGACAGACTATTCCTGTTTCACGTTACTCCAGTGATGTAACCACTCATGGTCTTAACCCAGATCGTGGGGTTTTATCAGGGCCTCCTACCCCTGACATGCGCCTAGTTCCCTGAGTCTGCCAAAAGTTCTGCTCAGCATCTTAGCCCCTCAGCCATGTCGACTGGAATTGCCAGACGTTCATAGGAGAAAACTGGCCAGAAGATCCAGGTTCGCCTCACTGGGTCTCCCTCTTCTCAAAGAACTCAGCCCAATGATTCTTCATTGACTTGTGATTTCTCAGATTTTTTTCAAATAGATTTTTAAAGATGTATTTTGTCTAGCTTTTCTAGTAATTCTCAACAGAAGAATAGGGCTGAATTGCCAATTTGGACCCTAGTGGAAACAGCACAGTGTTGCCTGTCACAGCGGCAGGAAGCATAAAGCAAGAAGATGACAGGAAGGGTTCACCTCCCGGATGAGTTAGATATTCTATTTTTTTTTTTAAGATTTTATCTATTATTTGAGAGAGAGACAGAGAGCACGAAATGGAAAAGGGGCAGAGGAAGAAGAAGAAACAGACTTCCTGCTGAGTGGAGAGCCCAACGCAGGGCTTGATTCTAAGACCCTGGGGTCATGACCTGATCCCAAGGCAGATGTTTAACTGACTGAGCCATTCAGGCTCCCCAGAGTCAGATACTCTTGGGGAAACTTCTCAGATGGTCCACACACAGTCTTGTTTCTATCCCATCAGTCAGAAGTTACTATATGGCTACATCTAGCTTCAAAGGGAGAGCAGAAAATGTAGGCCATTTGCATCGCATGCTGCCACCCCAAATAAACTCTGGGTCTTGTTACAATGGAAAAAAAGAGAAGAATGGATTTTGCTCAGGCAACATAGTCTCTGTCACATTCCTCAACTATAAAATGGGAATAACAGGGCAGCCTGGGTGTCTCAGAGGTTTAGCACCGCCTTCAGCCCAGGGCCTGATCCTGGAGACCCTGGATCAAGTCCCACATCAGGCTCCCTGCATGGAGCCTGCTTCTCCCTCTGCCTGTGACTCTGCCTCTCTCTCTCTCTCTCTCTCTCTCTTTCTGTGTATGTGTGTGTGTGTGTCTCTCATGAACAAATAAATGAAATCTTTTTAAAAAGGGAATAAAATTAATTACTTAACTTATAAATCAATTAAAGGATATATATATAAAATGCAGGTAAACTTCTTAGTACAGCACCTGGTACGTGATGAACATCAATAAATGTTAACAACAGTATTATTTATATAGTACAGTATTTTGAATACAATAGATTATTTCATGATAGACACAGAAAGGAACAATCTCTCACACTTCCTCTCTCTTTCCCATAGTCACCTAAAGCCTCTTATAAACTCAGTCAGATAAACTTGAGAATAAAATCCTTATTATTACTGCTTTGTTCCCAATAGTTGAGTACTTGCTTGATTTCTAACAGCTGATTACAGATTTAGCCATAATAGGCATTAAAACACATGTAAACCTCCCTTATAATTCCACTCTGGAATTTTCTTGGAGTGTCCATATTTTTACATAGTTTCATCCTTTTCAATCTAACAGATGTATAAACAGATATGGGGGTTTTCTGCACCTTCATAAAATGAAGGTCCTGATTTTTAGCTGCACATACAGCAGGGCTCGCCATGCTCATTAAGAGCTTCTGTATGATATTTAGAGACATTCTGATGGTTCTCCGCTCTTATTTCTACTTCTTATGAAAACCACACTCCGAGTGTCTTATCCATATGGTAAGGGATCAGTTATGGGGGTCACAGAATTTTCACTCCAACTACCACAACAGAACAACACACTCTCATATCCACCCTTCGGATATGAGTGAGTGTGTGTGTCAGTGTGTGTGTCTGTGTGTGAATGAGGGAATGTGTCAGTGTGTGCACATGCGCGTGCGAGCGTGTGCGTGTGTGTGTGTATGTGTACTGGAACCCCAGCATGGCAACAGTATCACTGTTGGTGATTATGAGAAGGAGAAAAATTACTGGAGTGACACAAATTACTAATTACTCTATTATGCAGTGAGAAGAATAAGAAGCTGGAAGTTGTTTCAGCAAATTCTATTTTTAAGCAAATAATTGTTGGGTTTCCAATGCTCTAAATTAAGTAATTCTCCTCGAGACCTTCCTTAAGTCTCCCTCTTTGAACTCCAATGGCTGGCAAAGAATTGCAGCTGGCTCTGGGATGGGCTTCGGATTTCATTTGTAATTATTTTTTTTCCAAACATGCTATCTTCAAAATGAGATATCTTCAGAGGTGTTTTTCTTCCTCAGTAATTAGGAGTGGTCTTACTGAGTCATTCACCGCTTTCCCTCCCATTCTGTAGGAGGTGGAATTGAGTAATAGAAGATATTTGGGGAAATAAATAAATAAATAAACACTTGGAGCCAAGTTTAAGACCAGGCACTGCCTCCTCCTGACTTTGTGTCCTTGGGCTTTGCCTATAACCTTCACCCATGTTGAAGAAGTGAGATAGTATATTAGCACTTTTTAAACTGGGATGCACTGTACATGCTATGTGTTGTTATTAAGATGGCCAAGAACGGCAATAGCAAGAGAGCTGCATAATCAGAATTATAATAATAGCTCATGTTTTTTAGGACATTTTGAGGATTTATCATGTGCTTGGCACTGGTCTAAGTGCCTTATAAGCACCCACTCATTCAGTACTCTGACACAGGTACTAGCGAGTCCACATTTTACTCATCAGCTACATAGAGCGGGTGAGTAACTTGCCCAACATCACAGAGCGAGGGAGTGGCAGAGCCAGGTTCAAATCCAGACACCCTGGATCTAGAGTCCACACCACCATTTGGATGGGCTGGAAGGACCTACTGGCCCACAGGCCTGAACACAGTGGCCTAGTTCCCTGCCCTCTGCTTTTCAACCATAGGGTCAAGCACCACCACCCCGTGCCAGGGCATCACAAAGATGTTCTTCTGCAGCGGCAGTTACAAAAACGGCCACTCTTCACCAGAAGTAACCAAGATGACAGAGCAGGGGGGACTTGTATGAACAAGCTGCTGGGGTGCGGGGCAGAAGAAGGCACTGGGCTGGCGAGTATAGACAGGAGCCCAGAGCTGCTCATCGCCCCCAGTCCGCCATCAGTCCCTCACAAGAGGGATAGTGTTCGGGACAATCTGCCTCTCATTCTTAGATCCATCTACCTGGTCACCAGCAGACTCTGAGAGGATGGATTGGATCAGGGCGGGCAGGGAAGGGAAAGACCGTCCGCCAAGAGGCCCACACAGGTGTCCTGTGAGGGCAGGTGTGCGTCGGCGGGCAGCTCTGGAGACGGCCTGTGTGAGATGAGATGACTTCAGGGGCGGAGTGGGCAGTGGGCAGAGCAGGAGGCAGACAGCGGTGTGTCCCCTTCGGGGTCCCGTCTCTGTCATATCTACACGATTCCTTTAACGAGAGGTGGTAGAGAGCACAGGGGCCGCGGGCAGAGGGCCTGGGGCTGTGCATGGCCTTGGCAAGTCGTTCTTCCCCGGCCTACGAACCGGAGCTAAGAATCCCCGGCTCTCTACGAGCTCTACAAACGAGAGATAATAACTGCCACACACGGCCACGAGTCACCACCAAGACAATGTCCTTTGTAAACAGCCTCGGGGAGCCCGGTGAGGATGCCGACCAACAGGGGTGCCCTGGTCCCAGTGCCTGGACCCTGCTGCTTGGCACGGCTGCCGAGCCACACTTGCACTTAGCTAGCAACTTTTAAGCTTGAAAGACAGAATAAAGGAGAACCACGTACGCGAAGCACGTGCATAGAAGAGCACACTGCTTGGATCCCAAAGTCAAGGGAGCGAAAACCACGTAAGGGAGCCTCTGCGACCTCTGGCAATTTGATCTCATTCAAGGACAGCATTAAAGAGAAGAGGTGTTCCTGGGCCCCAGGCAGTTCAAAATCTTGGCCAGATTGGCAAATATTTCAGCAGGAGGCTAGCAAAATTGATGCCAACTTAAATGAATCTCCTTTGTGGCTCTGCAGGGGTCTCTGTTTGCTCTGCAATATTTTCCATTGCTATGTATAGAAAACAGAGTGTTCTAGTGTCTCACCAGGGCAGGCTTAAACTAGCAAGTGCCTGCAAGGGAGGCGGGCCACACATGGAAAGAGGGGCTTGGAGGCATGGTCGTGTAGGTGAAGCTGGTAAATCCCAGCAAGGCTGGGGGAACATTCCCCCGCTTGCAGGGCACTAAGAGCTTGCATTTCTGCAGCAGCGTGGGCACCCTCAGCGCAGCAGCCACCCCAGATCGCCAAGATCGTGTGAACATTGCAAAGTAGCTTCCCCTCTCTGAGCCTTCATTGCCTCATGTCTCAAATTAATATAATAAATCTAATCCTGACCCTACAACATTCCTCTGGCTCGTTAAGGAACAGATATCTGGGTTACAAGGTGGTTGAGTGGGGTGATGCATGAGCCATACCCTAGCACGTAGGACATGCTCCATCATCCCTGGTACCTGTGTCTGTCCCTGCCCAGACCAACCAATGCTATCAGAGATGGTTTCTGGTCAGTAACTGACCGGCTGACTCTAAGGAGGTCGAAGCACCCTGGAGTGAGGGGATGTGCTTCAACCCTAGATCCTTTGGAGAGTCTGAACCTCCAGGGAGTGCTGCTGGGCAGGTGGGCGTGCAGGAGACTGAGCCCAGGAAGTCCTGAGCATTCTCTGTGCCTCTGACTCCCTTCCTTAGTCTCAGGAATGAGGCCCAAGGGACAAATGAAGAAGGACAAGGAGGGTAAGGAGTCAGGGGCTTTGGGGGCCACCAGAGATTAGTGTCAAGCATTTGGAGGCTGAGATCAGAGTCTCTGCCCAGAGGCCCAGAGTGTGCAGACAGCCCCCCGGTGGGAGGGGGGAGCAGAGGGGAGTTGGTGGGCAGGCACCAAAGGGCAGGGGAGGGAGACGGGGAGAAATAAATCCACCCACCAGCATTTCAAGGACTCCCCCCACCACCCTATCCCAGAGCACCTTCACTTCCCATAGCTCAGCGTGCGTTGTTGAGAAGGTAGCCCTTTGGACAAATCTGGCAAATCAACGGGACTGGGGAGACCGGAGGGTTCGGGGAGCAGAGGGCTAGAGCTTTTATATCCGACACAGTAATTTCTTTAAATGACAGAGCATAGGTGAGAGAGACCATCAGGTGGCCACGTGTATGTACGCAGTGTCTGTCCTCAGGGCCAGGGTCTTGCGGGGCAGGCGTCTGCAACCCCAGCACCACCACAGGAGCTGGAGCATAGCAGGTGCCACAGAAAACGTTCTGGAAGAATGAGTGAGGGGCACCTGGGAGGCTCAGCTGGTTAAGCGTCCGACTCCTGGTTTCTGCTTGGGTCATGAGCTCAGGGTCATGGGATCGAGTCCCCACATCACATGGGGCTCTGCGCTTGGCGAGGAGTGTGCTGGAGATCCTCCCTCACTCTCCCTCTGCCCTTCCCCTGCTCGCTCGTGTGCTCGCTCCTCAAGCCCAGGTATGGGCGGCGTCCAGTCATTAGCGCGTGGAAGCGGCCTGAGGTGGAGGGATGTGGGGCAAGTCAGAGGGCAGCAGCCCCTCTCGCCTCTTTCCCCTTCCCAGTCTCTCCTGCTCACCACTTTCCCCACACCCAGATGCCTAAAACACAACTTCATCCTGTTTCTCCCTGCTGGAGAATCTTCCATGGCTTCCTATTTCTCATGATATCAAAATCCCGTTCCAGCTCTTAGGCCTTTGCTCTCTCCCACCCCTCGGCACTGTTCCCTGGTCACCTCGGCCACCACTCCTGACCCCACTCAGACTGTCTCCAAGACTGCTCATCCGAGGGCTCCAGCTGCTGGGAACTGGCCTTGCCTCTGAAACTTCCAGGTGTCAGTGGTCTGGGCCACACGCCTGGCAGATTGTGGACCGAATTCTCTGGGCCAATCCCAGCTCACCACAGAAACTAGATTCCCAGAGGAGGAGGAAACTTGCCACACATTTTCTATATCCCTCCCCATAGTATTCGGTTTGCAAATGACTGACACCCACGTCTAAGATTGCAATATAATCCATCAGGTTCAATGTAACCATCTACTGAGCTCCAGCTACTGGGGATTTGCAGATGGGTGAGACCCAGCAGCCAATTCTGACACGGGGGTCACACTCAGGTGGAGGCGGGCACCAAGGAGGGCCCCCTGCTCACTGAGAGCCGGAAGACGCTGCCCTCCCTGAGCAGGAGTTAGCAGGGCAAGACGCCTGTCTGTGGGCAGAGGCCGCTGCTTGCATAAGGGAGGGGGTTGGGGCCAGAGACTGCCACTGAGGCAGGTGACCAGCTGACACAGTAGTCAGAAGCCTCACAGTCCCACCTCAGGGTTTCAACATGATCCTGAAGCTTATGGGGTATTAATGAGGGAAATGGACACATTGACAGACACATGATTTACCCACGCCTTTAACAGGAATACACCATCTCTTAGGGTTAGCAGGTAAGTAACAGGCCTGCCAAAGAATATCCAGAAAAGTGTCTCTGGGCATCCCGAGCTCAAAGAAAGGATTTCCCCGTCTCTATTTAAGATTAATTTTTAATCTCAAGAAACAAGCTTTATGAAAGACAATTCGTTCTTACAGATTACTAAAAGAATACTAAGACTAAGAGTGGCCCCCACCAGAGCTGGGAAGCAGCCACCTGCCCTTCTATAGGCCCTCTGGATCCCCTCACCCTGTGCCCCCTCAGCTCAGCCCCCATCTCTCCCTCCCTCCCCAACCCGCATCAAAACTTCTTTCTCCTCCCACTTGATCCTGCCCTTGATGCTCACAACTCTCACCAACCCCCACAAAGGGATGTGGGTAAGTTGTTTATGTCTCCGGGGCTCTATGACCTCATTGTGAAATGATTACAACAAACCTAGCCCTAATCCAAATCCTGTCCCTCACCCTAGTGCTCAGTTCAGTCTGGACAGATTGATGAATGATTACCAGAACCATGTGGTGTGTAAGCCACGTAAAGCACCTGCCATACTCAGGACATAGAAGTGTCGACCATTTCTGGCTCCTCTGTCCTCCTCTGCTCAGATCACACGCACAAAGTTCAGTTTATCATGGGTGTGGACTCGGTGTTCGTTGGGGAGGGAGGCCCTAAGAGTAATTGTTCAGCTAAGCAGATGTTCGAGTAAACTGTGGTTGGTCTGCTTATGGACTATCATGCATACAAATTCACTTAAATACATATCTCCAGGAAAGACAGAACATTTATGGCACACCTACAAAAGTATCAAGGACTTTTTGTACGTTTTCTTGGCTAATCCTCCTAAGAACTGTGACAGTAGTTATTAATCCCATTTTACAGATGAGAAAACTAAGGTTCGTAGGGGTTAAGTGTATCTCAGTTAAGTTATTACTTCAGAAAGGCTCATTTAGAATAAAAAGAGAGAGTGCATGAGTAGATATGGGTACCAGTGCCCTTTTGGTGACCCTTGGATCCCAACAGGGAGTCACCATCGACTCTGTCCTTTCATTGGTTGGCTGTAAGACTTTAGATAATCTTATCCCCCCTCCCTAGGGAGGACCTCAGGGTTATTTTTTGCGGTGTGTTTGTTTGCTTGCTTTCCAAAGCAAGGAGGGGCAACATCAGATAAATGAGCTCCCCATCAGCACCCACCTTACTGGGTTCTCTGCAAGACTGCGTCTAATTTTTACACAAATCACATCTCTCATTTCCAGAGCCCGTTTCTCAAAAGCCATCAACCAAATCAGGCCCTGAGCTGGATTTTTCCCAGCTTTGCAGTCCACACCTTCATTTGTAACCGACGCTGCCAAGTTCATCTGGTAGTTAGCTGGTCAGGGCTCACTGCCTTCTCACCCTGAGGACAGTCATCAACGTTGGGAAAGGAAATCAAAAAGAGCGTCGTGGCATGTGAGGGCCGGGGGCACCTCCAGGACCATCTCCAGTCCCCTCATTTTACAGGGGAGGAGTCGGCATCCTGGAGGAGCTGAGGGACTCACCACAGCTCCACCAGCAAAGACGGTGCCCACACATTGGCTTCTGGGCATTTACAGACTAACCATGAAATTAGGTGGATCGATAGGCAGTAGGAATTGAACCCAGTAGGCTACAGGCATTGGGGGCTGTCAGGAAAGAAATGCTCAGGGTGATAGAGGAAGGCTTTCTGAAACACATGTGTCGCGCAGCAGGCATCGAAGTGTGTGACAAACCTGGGAAGGAACTTGTCCAAAGACTCTGAAACAGAAATATGTCTCAAAGGCTGGAGCACAGACCGTCGTTTGTGGCTAGTTCTGCCAATATCTGATCCCCACTTCCTGAGAAATAGATTTTTTTTAAATTTTTATTTATTTATGATAGTCACAGAGAGAGAGAGAGAGAGGCAGAGACACAGGCAGAGGGAGAAGCAGGCTCCATGCACCGGGAGCCCGACGTGGGATTCGATCCCGGCTCTCCAGGATCGTGCCCCGGGCCAAAGGCAGGCGCCAAACCGCTGCGCCACCCAGGGATCCCTGAGAAATAGATTTCCTGATTTTTTTTTCCTCTGAGCATATGAACACTCAGAACAAAAACTACATTTCCCAGGCTCCTTTGCAGGTGGTTATGGCCAAGTGACTAAATTTTGACCAATGAGATATAAGATAGGAGTGCTGTGTGCAATTTCCAGGAAGTGTCTGTGCCCTTCTCCCTTCCCCTTTCAGCCAGCCCTTCTGGCGCAGGTGTGATGGTTGGGGCCGGAGCAGACGTGCTGGACCATAGGATGGCATGCTGACAACGGCAGGGCAGCCAGGTTGGGGCTACCTATCTGCATGGTACGTGCTGGAGCTAGTTTGTGCAACCACACCCTGAACACCCCTATTAATCACATCTTGAGAATGTAGGGATCCCATCCTCCCTTATATTTGCATCAAGCAAAATGTGCAGAAGAACATGTTCAGTGTTTAAGGTCAGGGGCTCTGGAGGTGGCCAACCAGGAGTGTCTCCCTTGCAATGAAGAACGCCAAGTTGGCAGGCCTTGATCTCCTTGGAACCCTGGCCGTGCACAGAGGGCGAGGCTAAGTTGCTGTGCCTTAAAAGCTTGTTTCACACAGATCCCAGCGGTGGACGCTCTGCCTTCTCGGGCAGTCCTGGGCTCCCTGTACATAAGTTCCCCCAATAAACCTTTCTCTCAATTTCTGTCTCTGGATCTTTTCTTTGGCTTCACTAGACCATCACCCACCTTTGGCTCAGGGTGTGCTGGCATTGGCTACACACTATCCCCAACTTCTTTACATGAGAACTTCTATCTTGGTTAAGTCACTTACATTTGTCCTTTTTTTCTCCCCAGTTGAATCTAATTCTAGCTAAAACAGAAGTGGAAGGGCACCTGGGTGGCTCAGTCGGTTGATTGTCCACTTTCAGTTCAGGTCATGATCTTGGGGGTCCTAGGATCAAGCCCCACAACAGGCTCCTTGCTCAGTGGGGAGTCTGCTTCTCTCTCACTCGGCCCCTCTCTCTGCCTCCCTGCTTGTGCTCTCTGCTCTCTCTTTAGCACGCATGCACTCTCTCTCTCTCTCTGTCAAATAAATAAATAAAATCTTTTTTAAAACCTAAAAAATAAAACAGAAGTGGAAGAGAAATTCAGAAGCCCCTAATAAAATCCAGAGATCAAGAAAGGAGAGCTGGTCTTACAGAGAGTTAGTGACTTGAGAAGAATTCTGACATGGACATGCTGGTGGACCTAGGGAATGTTCCAGGTACACTAGTGGTCCTCAGATTTGATCGTGCATCAGAATCTCCCAGAGGGCTTCTTAAACCATAGACTCCTGGGACCCACCCCCAGTTTCTGATTCAGTTAGTTTGGGAGATGGGAGCCTGAAAACTTGCATGTCTAATGGTAATGAGCTACCAGGATGCTGATGCTGCTGGTTCAGAGGACCACACTTTGAGAACCATTGTTCTGGGCTTTTCAAAAATACATACCCAAACTCAGTTTGGGTGGGTCCAGCTTTGCATCTTGAACATGGAGATGTGATGATTTTCAGCTGCTTTCAAAGATCTAGGAATGTGGGGAGCCAGGAGAGGGCCTGAGCAACAGCTTGGCCAAGCTGAGCATCCAGCAAAGAGATTTGTGATGCAAATGATTTACTGGTGTTCAGCTGGGAGCAGAAGGGATTTCAATATGGTGAGCCAAATCGAATTCATTACCTGACAATTAGCTCTAAATTAATGCAAGACTGTGCTGCCTGAATGTGCTCTAAGGAAGAGGGTCCCTGACAGCTTGAGATGGGCAGGAAGAGACATCGATCTTAGCTGGATGCAGAGATGACATTTTCCCAGTTTGCCAGTGTACCCGGAGCTCAGAGAAGGGCCAGTGTCCACTTGGAGGCCTCTCTAATCCCCCTCCCTCCAGATTTAGCCCTGAGTGACCCAACTTAAGCCCATCCAGAACGGACCTGGTCTCCCAATGCCCTTGCACCACCAGATTTGTTCTTCTGAAGGCTGCCTCAGGCTTGCTCACAGGCTGGCTGCGGATTCTTTAGCAATGAGATGCTGCAGGATGAAGCTCATTATGTAGTAGAGGAGCAAACTGTCAGCATTGTACGAATATATTTGACTTCCTCAATGGAAGTTGCAAATCCCTGAAGGATAGGAATTATTTTCCTTATTTCTTTAATTATCTCCCCATTCCTTCCCTCCCCTCCCCTTCCTTCTCTGCCTCTACTATGGGGCCCCTGAAACGGTGCATACAAGAATACAACCACAGTAAATGGGCCAGTGGATTGAACATCTTTAGCATTTTACTTATTTATTCATTAAACATTGCCAGGATACAGATCATGATGGCCTCTGACCACATAAAACTCGTAGCCTAGTGTAAGAGACAGGCAAGCAAGGAGTTAAACAACCAGATGGGTATGTCATATGGTCCTAAAGGCCTGCATGTAAGGGACTTGAGGCCTAGGGCACTTTGTTTGCCAAATGAAATATCCTGTAAGCATCTCAGCTCATGATGTGGACCCTCCCCTTCCCCCCAGGACAATCCTCAGCCCTGCTTAGAGCCCCCACCCCCTGCTTAGGGTGCAAACAGATCACTATCCAAAGGCATTCTCTAGAGTCCTATCATGCCTCCAAATCTTCAGGATCACTGACTCTGAAAAGCCAAGGTAAACAAGGTAAATGAAGCAAGCCAAGACAGGAATGCTAGGGGCTAGCTCTGCCCCTCCTCCCTCTAACACCCCCAGCCCAATGCCTGACCAAAGCTCCTTCCAGCTGGGTCTGCACTTCCCAGTGTTGCCTATGACAAGTTCAGTGGCCTCAAACCTGCATCTCTGATATGCCTCATCTAAAGTACTTAACCATACGGTGCCTGGGTAGCTCAGCTGGTTAAGCGTCCAACTCTTGATTTCAGCTCAGGTCATGATCCCAGGGTTGAGAGATAGACTCCTGCTTCGGGTTTCATGGTCAGTGTGGAGTCTGCTTGTACCTCTCCTTCTGCTCCTCCCCCCTGAAAGCACTTGCTTGCTCTCTCTCTCTCTCTCTCTCTCTCTCTCAAATAAATAAATAAAAGTCTTTAAAAAAAAATAAAGTATATAACCATTTTGACAAATGGTCCCCAACTGTTTTTCTTCTGGTATGAAGACTGCAGAACTGTCATTCAGAGAAAGGAAAACCAAGCCCATAACCACCCTTGGGCCATAGTCTCTCCAAGCAACAACTACTTAGGCAATTTGTGGGCTACATGTGGGTTTTAAAAAATTAAGAGATGCCAAATTACATGTGTATATTGTGTTACAAAAATCCTTTGACTTCCACTACCCGTTTCTTTATTTTTCTTTTAAAATTTTTTCTGACTTTATTGAGGAAAAATTGACAAACGTAAATATTCAAAGTGTACAATGGGATGATTTGATCTATGCTTGGGTTATGGAATGATTACCAAGATCAAGATAATTAACACATCCATCACCTCACATAGGTAACGTGTGTGTGACGACAATCCTTAGGATCTACCCTTAGCAAGTTTCAAGTGCACAACCCCACATTATTCACGATAGTCACCATGCTCTACATTAAATCACAGAACTTCTACTTCTAACTGGAAGTTTTGTACCCTTTGACCTACATCGCCCATTTCCTATCCGTTCCCCTAAGCCCTTGGAAACTACCATTCTACTCTGTTTCTATGAAATTGTCTTTTTTTTTTTAAAAAAAGATTCCACATTCAAGTTATCCTATACAGGATTTGTCTTTCTCTGTCCATAACTTTATTTAATTACCCTAATCCTTCTTGGAGTTCCCTCCATGTTGCAGAAGAGTCAGTCATGGAACCACGTTCTCAACCCTGGCCTGACTCTCTGCCGTGAGCTCTTCCCACACACTGCACCTTCATCACCCACAGGAGACAGTGCATCCACCACGTGCTAATAAAACCGGTATGTGTGTCTGCATGTCAGCCTCCCCTTCCACCCACCCACTCCGCCCCCAAGGTCATCACAGCTGCTTGAACCAGTGCATCAAAATTGTTGTCGCAGAGAATAACAAATGTTGGGACAACATGATGTACTCAGGGTAGCATCTGTTTGGGCAGCATTCTCCAGGGAAGCAGAACCAACAGGAGATGTGTGTGTGTGCATGTGTGTGTGCGTGCATTTAAGGGACTGGCCGGTGTCACTGTGGGGCCAGTAAGTGGAAAATCTATTAAGCAGGCTGCAAACTCAGGCGGAATTTGATGCTGCCATCTTGAGGCAGAATTTCTTCTCAGGGAAACCTGTTCCTACTCTTAACACCTTCGACTGATTGGGTGAGGCCCACCCACACGGTTGAGGGAAATCTACTTAGTTAAGTGTAGACCTGCTGCCAAATAGGCTCCGAGACCTTAAAATCTGCTTTCTGTCCAGTGACCTTGAAGTCCTGGGCACTAGTGAGCTAGAGTTCCACACTTTCACTACCCCACTCCCCACACCTACCCCCTGTAAACACCCCACCCAGGATTGATTTTCTTAACTTATTCCTTACCTTTGATAAATAACTCCTGCCCTGTTCTAGTGCTTTCCTCTGACTCTGTTTATTAACAACGTTCAAGATTTTTCTTATCCTATGATGGGTACTAAAGGCACAGGAGGCAAGCTAATCACACAGAAGGGAGGTCCCCAGCCAGCCCTGGCTCCACACCAGGCAGGGACACTTATTTGTCAAGGGCTGATGGAGGCAGTACGGGCTTAATGCAAAGAGTTCTGGTTCTGACGTCGGGTCTGAGGGCCATCCTAGAGCTGCCTTGGCCTCTACGTGGCCTTGGGCAAGTACTTAATCTCCATGAACCTTGGCTTGAAGACCATCTGAAAACAGGGTGTTCCCACCTAGAAACTGAGATTTGTTGGGAGGTCAGCGGTATGGAAAAGCAGCTTTACAGTGGAGAGAGCAGCACGGGCCTAGGTCGAGCCATGTCCCCACTGTCCCTCAAGCCTTGTCACCCACCTGCCCTCAGGCAGCCCCTACGTGGGACCCGTTCTGGGTACTGCGGCTGCGTACGTACGTACCATCACAAATGCACCCGCATTGAAAACAACCCCTTTATCATGCCCAAAGATCCTGCTGGCCAGGAATTAGAAAAATGTTTAGCAAGAATATCTGAGGCCTCGGCCAGAAAGAGTCTAAGACCAGAGGGGCTCAGTGACTGGGCACTGGGGTCACTGAGGACCTGTCCACTCACATGCCTCGTTGTTGGCCGGGCCTCACCTGCAGCAGCCAAAACACCTACCTACACGTGGCCTATCCACAGGACTGCCTGAGACCCCGCACAGTACAGCGGCTGGGTTCCAGCAAGTGTCCCAAGGGAGCCAGCTGGAGGATGTGCCCCCCCGGAGAGTCACGTAGCATCACATCAGTTGTACTCACATGTCGGCTCAGATTCCCGGGGAAGGAACACAGGCCCCCACCTCGAGCTGAAAAGTCCCCCTGTAAGAAGAGCATGCGGGATGGGACATGCTGTTGCAGCCATTTCTGGAAAAAGTCAATCTGCCAGAGGGTCTGAGTCACTCGATGAATGAACAAGCTGGCAAGTTCGTATTCTGGACCAGAAATGAAACTTGACAGATGTTGTACCCCTCCTGACTCCAGGTGTCCACTGAGACAAACACAACCTGTACCCACGCCAGGAAACAAAGTTCAAAGCAGGACGTGTCTGGGAGGGTCGAGGGCGGGGGGCAGACTGCACACCTGCCCTCTCCTCCCACCCCTGAGCTCTCTGCCTCCCACAAGGCCCTATTTTCCAGAGTAATCTCAGCCTCCCATTCTGTGGGGTCGGCCCCTCTGAGGTATTTGCCGTGTCCCCTGCCTTCTTAGCGTGTGTTCCACGGGGAGCAGCAGGGGCATTACCTGGGAACTTAAGAGTACCAGGGTAGGGGAAAAAGAACTTGACTTGAAAAATGCATGCAAATGGGTTGGGCAAACTCGGGCAAATTCTTTTACCTGTCTAAGCTTCAGGTTCCCTAATAACTGAGCGTCCTAGCTACCTCTGCCGGGGAGTGTGTGTGTGTGTGACGGTGACGCCCAGGGCTGGCAGCCCTTCAAAGCTCCACTCTGAGGGCCAAGTGCAGCCTTCAGCCCTCCCCGACCCCAGCTTGGCCCAGGCCTCTCCCTGAGTCTCCCTTTTGCCAGGAGGTCCATCAGGAGACAGCAGGAGTCTGGCTGCTTTGTCAGAACTGCAGGGAGATGGAAAGACAGACGTCCCTTCAGGAACCACCAAAGCGAAGGCTCGGGGAGCCCCCCTCCTAGGAGACATCTGCCTCCTTAGGAGAAAAGAGGGGTTCATGGGCCTGCTCTCCTATAGAGATGTTATTTATTCTCTCTAATAGACACTGTTTATCACCCACTTACAGGAGTTCTGGCTGGGGCCTCTGCCGCCCTTCAGACTCTGGAAATTAGGTCAGTCCTTCCAGAACTTACTCGCACTGGGCGACCTGCCAGGTAGGGACAGCGAGGGTGCCCTCCCAGGGACAGGGGCTTGGTGAGGAGTCACTGAACCCAATCCCTGCACCTAGGGACAGTCACCAAGGTCAGGAGCTCCTCCCAGGGCCACTGCCCAGGCCTGCCAGGCTCCAGGTGTGTGTTTTGGGAAGTGCAAGGAGTTGGGGGAGGGTAGTTTTACATAGAAATCATACATCAGGACCATCCTGGAAACCAGGAGAAGGGCTGCTAAAAAATGTTAACAGGATAATAAAATATTCAGAGTCTCTAAGCCTTTATTTAAAACATGCGCCAAAAGATCCCATCCTTCCCTCACACTAGAAGCTCTCAAGTGAAGTTTTAGAACAAAACAAAAATTATAAGTAAAGAGTATGAAAAGAAAGCTCAGTTGTCACTCTGTCAGCCCTGGCAGCTGCAAGTCCTTCCTTCAACCTACCTTAAGTCTCACTGCCACGTGTGACCCGCAACTAACTGCCCAGCACCATGAGCGCTAACTTCTCAGCAGGCACCCCGTGGGCTGTGGTTCTGGAAGACGAGCCCCCAAGGGGGCAGAAAAATCTCTCCATAGCTTTTGATTTTCATTCTTTAGGGTCAGGTCCAGGTGTGTTAATGGTCTTGCCAAGCCAGCCAGCCTCCTCCCCAACCTAGAGTGCAGACAATCAGCCCTGCTCAAACTGACCTTCAGAGGTGGGTGCGGCGCTGCGGGGACATTTGATATATTTTCCCCCAAAGGAAATTGGCATGGAGGCTACCTACTAGGGAGAAGTAAAAACTGGGGAAATACTAAGCCATAGAGATCAGGGACTTTCTAGAAGGCATATGTCATGGAAAAGGCTTCCGCTATTAATTGGCAGGATGACCAAGCTTCAATTTCACTTCTGGACCTTGGCCTTTGTGTCAACATCTAACAGGTCTGCCTGCTAGCTGTCCTCTACAGTTTGGAGGGTCAAATCTTTGCGGTTCTACAGACACTGTCCTCCACAGTCATTTATCAGGATTTTGAGAACATTCCAACTGAGAGTGCAAGCACTATGTAAATGCTAATAACAATAATTCACAGCAGAGCCACCGGAATAGCATCCTGGGAGGTCACCCGAGGGTCCTTGGAGTGGGGACACAGAGGTCCAAGCTCAGCCTTCTCTGACTCACCGTGGGGCTGCGGGCCAAGCTCCCTCCCCAGCCCAGGCTTGTGAGAGGAACCCATTATCCCCGCCTCCCACCTGATGGAGACCTGCCAGGGACCCACTGACAAGGGAGCTCTGGGGGCTTGGAGCCGGAGATGCTGGCGGCAGATGCCCCGCGGGGGCGCCAGGCCTCCTCCACTCCATCTGGCTGATTCACAGCCACATAATCTGGTTAATACAGATGAGTTCTGATGGGTGGGTCCTCGCAGAGCTATGTAAGGGCCACCCCGGATCCCCTGGGACTCGGAGAAGCCCATCTTAACAGGAAGGGCTTGCTCTGGGCACTCGCAAAGCTCATCTGGCTTTGGATTTAAAGGCAGAGGTTGAAGGAGTTTCTGATAGTGGGGTGGGAGCTCTCAGGTCCCATCTGTCTCTAGGCAATTCGGGGGACATGGTAAACTTTCATCCCAAACCAGGGGCTGATTATGGTCTACAGTCTGAATAGGCCACATGGACTGGCTAAGGGGTCAGCATTCTTGACCCGTGGCTGACCAGGCCCCCCTCCTGTCTGATCCAGAACTGCCTCCACCTTCCCGAAAATTCTTTCCTACTTTCTGTCCTAACTTCATGGCTCACCATCAGTTCCTCCGGAGAGTGCTATCTATTCTTCCAACATGCCGAAGTCACCCATCCATTCATATGGATGTGCCAACAGGTAGATGTCCTCTTCCTTCCAGGAGCCTCCATCAGAGGCAGAATAGGACAAGGAATGAACAGGTGGGGAAGTGTTTGCATGACCAGGGACCCGGTGCTGAGATGACTGGAGAAGAAAGGAGAGGAATTCTTGGCAGGCCCAGAGAGGTGGTGCTTAAGACGGATGCGGACCTTCGCAAGGTGACATCTGTTCTTCACAGATGCCGAGTCAGAGAGTTGGGGTATCTGCCCAAGGACCCAGCTCCTGAGAGCTTTCCTAAGAGATGCCCTAAATCCTTGTGTGTCATTTCACACAATTGCTTACATGTGCATATGTGTGATGCAAGAAGCAGATAGTTCACACCTGACCACTACAGGGGTTCCTATACAAAATACGCCCACAGAAGTTTCTAGAACCTCAGCCTTCCCACCTGGCCTGTTCAGGTGGGAACCTCTCATGCCAGGGTCTGTTCTCGTGTTCTCCCCACCCCACCACCCCACCCCCAATCAAAATTTCCAGCCCTGAGTTCTCCAGCTCACTCTCATCTGCAGCTCTCCCCGGGGCCTTCCTTCCAGGGGTCTCTGTTAGAGCAAGCTCGTGTATACAATAAACGGAGTCACTCAGCAGCAGCTGGTGAACGTTTTCAATGAGTTGGAAAATCAGGTTGAATGTATCATGAAATATGGTGCTTACACCGAAGCCCAGACGTGTGGGCTAAGTGCTTTGTGATTAGGCCTGCCTTTACCCATTCCCATCAGCCCCTCCTGCCTCACCCTCCGCCTCTCCTTCTCCAGAGTTTTTAAAGTTAAAATCTGCCTAAATATTTTATTAATATCTTGGAAGAGATGCTTCTTCAGGTAAATGGTTCTTTGCCTTGGGGGCCAGTGTGATCTTTTGCTTACAGCAGGTGTGTTGCCTTGTGCATGTGCATGACTGTGAGTGTGTCCTTGTGCGTGTAGGTGCTGAATAAATGTTTATCGGCGATGCGAGTGTCACTGAGCTTGCACCTTGGGGCATGTATGTCGCATCACACATGGCTTGTCCTCCGAAGCTGTATGTGCTCAATTTTCAGTGCCTGGATGCCTTAGGGTGTTATATTCTATCCAAGTAAATGGACAGAGAGGACGTTCAGATTGCTACCAAGATGTATTTTCTTAAAAGTACAGAACCTCTTCCCTCAGCCCCCCACAGCCTCAGGATTTGGGGTCTGGGGAGATCAAGTCTTTGAACAGCAGCCCCCCACTTCTGAGTGCTGCAAACAAATCCAGCACATTCCTCCTTCTTTCCATTCTCTCCCTCCTCTGCCCTCCTCCTAAACTGTCTCTTCCCCCTCAGCCTCCTCCTTCTTCATTTCCCTTCTCCAAAGAGCCAGATGTGAGACATGCTTGACAAGGATCCACACGGTCCCGACATGATTACAGGAGAGGGCCACAGAAACCGTCTCCAGCCTTTCATCTCATGATGAGACGACCGACGCTCGGAGATGTGGAGAGATTTCTCCCGTGTGTCCAGGGGGGTAACAGAGAGCCCAAACCAGAGCCGCGTTTCTCCAGCCTGGTCCACGCCTCTGCCCGGAAGGAGGAAAGCCATCTCATGGGGTCTTCCCCACCCCTAACTCAAGCCCCACCCACATCAGGGCGTCTGGAAGAAGTGAGTGAGTGTGGCCCATTGAGTGTCACCAGTGAGTGAAATGAGTCCAGCATCTAACCTTGGCTGACAGTCAACCAATTGCTCTCCAGGATGTAAGGACTTCGTAGGGATTCTTTCTCCGGTGAGCAGGAAGGAGTGGGAGCTGAGACACAGGAGCATCAGTCCTGCTGCCCTTGGACCTCTTGTGGAACTTAACAGGGGCCACCTTGGTCCCCACACGCCCCCAGCTCCGGCATGTGACCATCAGAGTGTCCGCGCCAGCACAATGCACAGAAGGAAATGAGACACTGAATCCCAGCCCTTAGCCCTAAAGGGGTTGAAGAAATGACCCCCTGCTTCCGACCCTCACGTTGGGCAGGAACTCAACACACAGAGGCTGGACGACGTGCCCAGGGCCACACAAACAGGCCCAGTGCTTTGCACTTCTAGAGCACCCTTCTGTCTGCAAACCCTTCCCATCCCTTCTCCAACTTACAGATGGTCCCGTGACACTGGCTTGAGCGCACGGCTGGGCGAGGCTGCGGGTTTGACCTGCTCGCAGATAGACACCACTGGAGGTGCCGCACCCACCCAGCAGTGTCTCCCCGAAGCCAGCTCAGCTGTCTCTCCTCTCGCTGCCACACCCTACACCACTCCTCTACCTCACGGGGGACAGAGCAGATGTCAGTCACAGGAAGGAAGCAGGGCACACAGGTGTGCCAGGCTTTTCAGTTGGCCTAGGACTCACCCCCCACCGCCCCCAACTGAGCACTGCTCCCCTTTGCCTTTTGCACCCAGCCCCTAAAAAGCCAGACGGACCAAGGGGCTGCTGCAGGGATAGGCCTCTTCTCCAAAGTCTGGGGCGCCCTCTGCTGTCAGCACGGAGAATTGCAGGGCTCCCGCGGGGGGCGGGGCGGGGGTGGTCAGTGACTGTCCCTTGAAAATCAAGCACCTGGCTCACGTGTACACACACACACACACACACACACACACACACACCCCGCCCAGAGAAAGGACTTACAGAAAAGGGTCGATGGACGTGGAGCCAGAAGCCCTTCCTTCCCCCTCCTAGGCGCCTGAGCTGAGTCTGTCCTCTGAGGACTCAGATGGGGAGGGTGTGGGAATCTGGGAGGAGAAAGAATAGAGGGGAGGGAGGGGAATCCTTTCATTTGGGATTTAAGGCAAAGATGGAAGCCCTGGCCCCCTCTCCCCTTTGTCCTCCCCATGTATTTCCAGAAGCTCCTCTGAGTTCAAAGACCGAACTGTACTGATGGAGTGAATGGCCCAATAAGGAGCCCCTAGGGGCCACAGCATCTGTGAAATCTTTTCTGTCACTTTATGGCCCTAAATGTTTAAAAAAATGTTCATTTTGGTGACTTTGAGCCTGGGTCAAAGCATCATGTGTCAGCAGGAAGAGTACAGGGCTAGGAACACAAGATCCGCTAGTATTGCTTATCACTTATCCTTACGCCCATCTCCTCACCTGCTAAATGGGCCTTATAATCCCTGCCTCACATCTCGGAGCTCTGTCCTGGAAAATTCAGTTACGGGACAGCCATGCTGCAGCGTTAACTAATGCTGATGGTGTCACCCTGCTCAATATTCCTTCCCCAAGAATGGGCAGCCGTGGTAGGAAGGGGTGGACAGAGCCAAGGCCATCTTCCCTGTGCTTCTTCCCTGCCTGGACTCCAAGGCTGAAATGTCCACGGATGTATCCATCTTAGCACTTGACAATATCACCAGATTCCCACCTTAAGGTAAGGCATTCTTAAGGTTGTGTAAATAAAAATGCTTGTGGGAGGGGTGGGGAGCAACACAGTCAATGAAAATCAGGTGATCCTCTTAGGCATCAGTCTCCTGGCAAGCAGGGCTGGGAGCCGCGGACATCGCCCAGAGCTGGTCTGGAGAATCTAGAAGGACTGGGGGAGGGGGATGCTGCTCTAGGCGGAAAGGACAGGGTCGAGGTCCTGAGGACAGCACAAGGACCCTAGGATGGGGTCATAGGGGTAGGGAAGGAAGGGAAGGACAGCTTTCTCTGAGTTTAGAATTTTCCTGGGGCCGGTCCTGAGTTGATCTGACCTGGCACAGAGGTCAAGAGCATGGGCTTCAGCGAGAACTAGCTGCAGGGTGGACCTGCTTCTGTCCCTTGTGCCTGGGCCAGTCACTGAAGCTTCACCAGCCTCATCCATACACTGGAGCCATCACACCTGCCTTCATGTAGGGAAACGGCTCATCAGTAAGCAGCATCGAGTAAGTGTACACAAATTATTATTATCGTTATTGGTGTGATCATTGTCATATCTTATTATGACATATCTTCTTTTCTACATCATGTTCCTTTATCTGAAATTCCGTTTTCTCATCAATAAAAATGAGGATGAGCTTTGCCCCTGCGTAGCGTCCAGGGTTGCGGTAGGGAGAGGGAGAGAGGTATCCCAGGTGCATCTGCGGAGGAAGGTTCCGGGGGGACCCAAAACGCTATTATTGAAGGCTAAATGTTCCGTGGCGAAAAGCTGCTGTAGCAATCTTTGCATCCACTTGATTTGAATGGGCACATTACTGTAATGTCCCAGTGCTGCAGTCAGCATGGGAAGGTTGAGCTATTTGTAACCACGAGACGCATGAGCAGCATAAAGATCAAATGGTGGAGGGAAGCTCATCTGGCTTACCTGAGAAAACAGGGCTATTTGCTTTGAACACGACTGGAATTGATCCACGGCCACCTGCCTCAGACGGCACTGCCCAGGGCTTCCTGTAGGGAGGGCAAGAGAGACGAGGTGGGGGTGGGGAGAGAGGACAAAGACAAGCACCCATGCATCCTGGCCGGACACCAGGAGAGAGAGAGGGAGGGAGGGAGGGGGAGAGAGAGCGAGTCCAGCTATACCAGCTCCAGTGCCATAATGGATACTAAAAGTCCTGTCTCCCACCTGTTGCTCTGAGAACACCATCTGCCCTCCGCAAAGCTTCCAGACCCCCTCAGCTCTGGATGGAGTGCCTCATCCTTGGATTCAAGCTGTTGGGCACACAGCCCCAGGCTGTATCTCTCCCTGCCCTCATCCAGAGGATGGAAGACCCCAAGGCAGGAGGTTCGACCAGTATGGGAGGGTAGTGGGGGTCCAGGGCGATGCCCCGGACTGGACCTGGAAGGTGGCAGGAGGTGGGAACAAGATAGGTGGGGCAGAAATATGTCGAGACCCTCCCAAATGTGCCCTGAAGCCGAGGGCTGCTTCGTCGTTACACGGAGCCCTCCCCCACGTCAGGGAGTCCCTTCGTGGTCTGCTGGGTCCTCCAGCTTCCCCTGCCAGTGCCTCTCTTGGTGTTCACTTCAAACTGTCTCCAGTATTGAGAGGGGCCTAGGAGGGCCATCATCTGGCCTAAATCTAAGGCCCCACAGGATGACCAGACTCCCCTTGGTTTTGTCATTTGTAAGAGTGGTTGTTGATGTGCTGCAAGGACCCCACTGACCCCTAATGTACTAACCTTCTCAACCACACCCCCCTTCCAACCCCACGCACACGCAGGGCTCTGGGCTCATCTCCCAACCTTCTCTCTCAACTTTGTGTTCCTCTGCCCTCCGGGCTAGCAAGGTCTGTGCCCTGCAGCGGCGACATTCTGATGGTCACCTCCTTCTCCCCTCCCTCAGCCCCATCACACTAGGAATTGCCTCCTCACCCATCCCCACCAGACTTGCTGCTTCATTTCACTCACTGCTTTCCTTGTGGCAAAATATACAGAACATGGTACTTAACATTTTAACTATTTGTAAGTACATGATTTGGTGGCATGAAGTACATTCACAGTGTTTTATATGAGAACCACTATCTACACCCAAAAGTTTGCCAACCTTCCCCACATAAACCCTATGCCCACTCCCCTTACCCTCGTCTACTTTTTATCTCTATGAACCTACCTATTCTAGATGCTTCATACAGGTGGGATCATACAATACGTGTCATTCTGTGCCAGGCTTGTTTTGCTTAGCATAATTTTTTCAAGGTCCACCCGTGTTATAGTGTATATCAAAACTGCACTCCTTTCTGTGGCCGAATAGTATCCCATTATATGTATATCCCACATTTTCTTTTTCTGTCTGTCTGCTGGTGGACAGAGGGTTGTTTCTATCTCTTGGCTCTTGCGAACGGTGGTGCTACGTGCACGGGCACACAAATCCCTGTTTCCCATTCTCTGGGGGTATCACCTAGGAGCGGAATTGCTGGGCCATATGGTAGCTCTCTGCTTAACTTTTTGAAGAACTGCCAAGCCGTCTTTCCCAGGAGCTGAACCACCTGATAGTCCCACCAGCAATGCACAAGGGTTCCAATTTCCCCACCAACATGTTATTTGGGGGGTTTTTATTATAATCATCCCAGCAGGCATTCAGCAATTTCATTCCACTCTTATGTCTCCTCAACGCCCACGACACCAGCTCTGCCATCCCCGAGGCCGCCATGTTGGGCCCCACACAGGGTGCCACAGAGTGGGCATGACAGTTTTGCTCATGGCTGCCTGCCTTAGGTCCCAGAGTCCAGCTGTGTCAGCTCTTCCCATTGACAGAAGCTGGAATGCCAGAGGACTTGAAGGTAGTTTTCGATGAATAGGGAGGAAAAGGACTTTATAAAAGAGGATTAAAAAACAACAACAACAGTTGGACAACCCCAAGGTTAACAGAGTCGCCCCCAAGAGGGCAAACGGGGAGGGAAGAGAGATTGACGGAGAGGACGAGTTGCACAGTCCAGTCTCGGGAAAGGCAGATTCTGCAAGGTCTCTTTGAACCTCTGATTCTTCTGCCTCACGGACCTGAGCTGGAAAACTGCAGAGTCTGCTGCTGGAGTCCCTGCCCCCTCGGCCCATATCACCACAGGGGCTGACAGGGTGGCTTCCCCTGGAGCTCCTGCTGGGGCCAGGGGCAGCCTCAGGTGCCCCCAGGGACTCCAACTCACAGGCAAATTGGAGAGTGCAGCTGCCGTCCCTGTCCCTGCGGGTCCTCTGAGGGTGCAGACGACCCCGAGAGGGCGGGCGTGGGAACGGAGCCGCAGTGGGCCCCGTGCGGGCCGGTGACCTGCGCCATGGCTCCGGCCGGGTTCCTTCTTGTGCAGACCGCCGTGGGCACGGCCGGAGAGCTTCTCAGGAGCTCGGCGACCGCGGGGCAGGCTGCGACCAGCAGCAGGACAAGAGCAGGGATGGAGGGCAGGCGTCGGGCAGAGCCTGGAGTGGCACACGGGTCACATGCAAGTCGACAGGGTAGGTCTAAAGGGCCAAGCTTTCTCTCTCTGGCTCCTTCTCTCTTTCTCTCTCTCCGTCTCGCTTCCAGTTCCTATCAAAGCAAAATGCATGAAGGGCTCGAGGCATTGGATATTCCTTGTATTTCAATCTAACTTTTTGCAATCTCAAGTGAACAGCTTGGCTGCTTCTGCCTGTCGGGGAATTTAAATTGCAGATGCGCCGGTGTGCCCCGCCGGCCCCCACCCCACACAGGAGCAGCCCCATCATTGCCTAGCAACCGGATGGAGAGAAGCAGCAGAAAGTTCCACTCTGGGAGGTGACCTTGACCCAAGGCACCTCGTGGGGAGGAGAAGGGGTCTCCAGAGAGGAGACGCAGCCAGGTAGGTGCCTGCTCACCTTACCGTGGGGCTCAAGGAACGCGCCCCGGGAACCAAGCAGTGCTCCCCTCAGCCACCATCCTTAGCGTGTCTCTCTTTGCCACAGAGTTCCCACTGGTCTCCTGGGCTGGGGGGAGGGTTGACATTCCACTGTCTTGGAGATTGTTTTAAAACCAAAAGATGCCTCCCCCTTCTCTGTGCTCCTCACACCTCACTCAGCAGTGGTGACTGGAAAGGGACAGGGATGAATAACACCAACACACTGACCCTCACCCGACACGTGGACGTACCCACAATCACGAGCACACATAGGCGGGCACCTGTGCTGCCAAAGATGCAGCCACCGGCAAATGCCCAGATCAGGCTAAGAGGAGGAGCGAACCCATTAAATCCGCTTCCATTCGGACCTCACCGGATAGAATGTATATGATTATGGCCTTCGGCCTGATTACTCAGTGTTGACTCAGTAAAGCATTGGCTGCATTTAGCATCCTTGTCTGAAAGGAAAACACCCCAAATGTGTTTAAGATCGTAATCAAGGCATGCGCTTCTACTTCAATAATCAGCTTTGAGAATAAAACATAAATAGTAGGGTGTCTGTTTGGCAAAGTGAGCACATACCCGTGTTCCACCAACTTGGAGGCCCAGCATACCCTCCGCACACACTCGTAGAGAGACGCTCCCACGTCAGACACCTCTCTCTAACCCCTCTCCTGTGTCCAGGAGACAGCTAATGTACTCACTGGCTTCCTATTATGGGTTGAACTGTGCCCCTCTTCAAAAAAAAAAGAGAGAGATGTTGAAGTCCAAACCCCCCAGAACCTCGGAACATGACCTTATTTAGAAACAGGGACATCGCAGATATAATTAGTTTGGATGAAGTCACCCTGGCATAAGGTGTCCAATAGGACTGGTGTTCTTCTAAGAAGGTGGGACAGCCACGTGAGGAAGCAGGGGCACAGGGACAAAGTCACGTGAAGATAAAGGCAGAGTTAGGAGTGATGCACCTGCCAGCCAAGGAATGTCAAGGCTGGATGGCCACCACCAGGAGCCAGGAAAAAGCAAGGAAGGATTCCCTGCTCCAGTTTCCAGAGGGAGCATGGCCTTGCCTGTACCTTAATTTTGGACTTCCAGCCTCCAGAACTGGGAGATGACACAGTTCAGCTGTTTTCAGCCACCCAGTTGGCAGCCCTAGGAAATAATACAGTTCCCTTTTAGTTATGCTGCTGAAAGGGATCAGAATGGCCCGTTTGCTGACAGTTGACAGCTTGGTGTGACATAGGAATGAGTCTGCACACAGGACAGAGCTCGGGCCTTCTGGATGCAGATGCTAGCATGGAGCTTGAGGGCTTGAAAATCTTTGTGACATGAACCAGAGACACGGATGTTGACTTTTTGGCTAAGCTGTTATTTTTTCATTAAACATCTGTTCAGGAGATGATCTGGGGCCTTTAAGCATACTGTAGGGGAGCAGAGCTTTTCCAGGTGCTGAGGCGGGTGGAGGGCTGGGGGCCCTCACCCTCCTCTTCCTCGGACCTGTCCATCCCCCTCATCATGTACTCCCCAGATGCTGCCCGCTTCTGTCATTTAGCTTGTCCCGCTCGTCCAGGAGAGTGAACATGTTCCAGGGCCGACACCACGCTACGTCCTACAGTGGATCCCACAGAGTGTTGGGCACTTAATGGGTGCTCAATAAATGTGTGGTAAAATGATACATGAGGCAGAAAAACATGAAAATCATGATCTGCACAAAGATTCCTAGTGAGCCACCAGTGGAATCAGCACCCAAACCCAGTTATTTCTGAGTTCTTATTACTGCTATATTATCAGTACCCCCACTCAACATGTATTTTTGTCTTTTAACTAATTCAAGGTATGTTCACATTGGACAGCTGAGGAGGGGATAGCGGGTATGACCAGCCCTGAGGTCAGAGACCAAGACGTGTGGGATCCAAGCACCAGACCAGAGAGGAAGCTGGATGTGGAGACAACCAAGAGTTGGGGGAAGATGGTTCTAGACCCTGTCACCTCCCCTGCCTGAATACCTGTGTCGCCAGCCTGGAAATGAAAGTATTTGTGGCTTCAGCATTCAGCACACGACTCTTTGGCCTCCGGTCTCCCAGCTGTGGTAGACACAGGCAAGTATCACCCATGCTCTTGTTCTGGGGTCCACAGAGCCCTGCCACAGCCAACAGCTCCTCCAAGGTAAGCCCCAGCTAAGGGGACCGAGCAAGGTATGGAAATGGAAGGCCAGGTGCTTTGTCCCCATGAGCAGTTTTCACTCTAGATCCCCCAGCATCTGGGGACCCACATCCCAGATTCAGTCCAACTTGTTCCTTTTCTCAACCTTAATTCCTCCCCCTTCCTCCACAAGTGCTAATCCCTAAAAATCATCTTGGAGCCCAAAATCCACCCCAGCGTCTGTGTCCAGATGGTCCAAACTGCAGACCAACTCACTCCTCTATAGCCTTTTTTTAGTCAGGGTAAAATACACATAACATAAAAGTTACTGTTTT
The DNA here is from genome assembly GCF_053574225.1 of Canis aureus. Taxonomy (NCBI): domain Eukaryota; kingdom Metazoa; phylum Chordata; class Mammalia; order Carnivora; family Canidae; genus Canis; species Canis aureus. The sequence continues at coordinate 55,847,245 of NC_135628.1, read as the reverse complement.
AACCCCTATTAAGTGTACAGTCGGGTGGCAGTAAGTACATTCACATTGTTACGTGACCGTCACTTCCATCTATCTCCAGAAAGTCTTCCTCTCCCAAAACTGAAACTCTGTCCCCATTAAACACTAACTCTCCATCTGTCCTCCCCCAGAAACCACCATTTGACTTCCTGTCTCTATGATCTTGACTACACCAGGTGTCTCCTGTGAGTGGAATCATACAGTATTCGTCCTTTTTGGTCTGGCTCACATCCCTCAGTGCAATATCTCCAAGACTCATCCAGGTTGAGGCATGTATCAGAATTCCCTTCCATTTGAAGGCTGAATGATACTCCACTGTCTGTATGCACCACATTATGCTCACCCATCCATCTGTCATGGATACTTGGGTTGCTTCCACCTTTAGCTATTGTAAATAATTCTGTGTGTGCTTTTCATCTCACACCACCTCACCCCATATACAAATGGGCCTTCCTAGCCCCTTTGAGGACAACCAGAAGCCAAGAGGAATGACAGGCATTTTCAGAACATCCTAATCATGAGGTAAAATGGCTCGTCTGATGCCTCGACTGATGGCTCCAGTCCCTCACTGCCCCAAGGATGGTTAGCTGGCAGCATCCTGGGCAGAGGCACAAGTGTGGACAAACAGACAAGGCGATATCTGTTTCCCAAGGCGTAGAAGTAGTGTACATAAGGTGAGAAGTGAGGAACGATGGAAAAGCACTGGGGCAGCTCAGAGAGGGCTCATGTCCTCAGTCCTTTCTGAGCCAACATCCCCCTCTAACATTGCCTGCAACACTCCCTGCAGAGGTGACAAGAGGGGATGAGGAGCTCCCCACTCTTCAGTTTGCCTTGCCCAGCACCCCCTAACCTCTTGGGGAGAGACCAAGGAAGACAGATATATACAAAATAATAATCCCTGACCTAAAGAAAAAATGATTGAATGCATTAATCCAACAACACGGAATGCCTAATGTGTGCCAGGCACAGTGCTAGGCATATGCCACTTTGCCACTGAGCTCACCTTTCTACGAGCTGGGGAACCCACTACCGGTGGGTGTTCTCCAAATAGAACGGGGTGGAATAACTTAACCCTAGTATGTGTTCTCCCTGGGAGGTAGACTATCCCTGCACAACAGACCTGGGTTCCTTGACTCTCAGGGCACTCCCCAATTCCTCTGTCCCACTCGTTCATCCATCCAGTCATTTCACAGTTGTCTTTTCATCCGCCAGGCCCCATGTCGGGGAAGAAAAGGTAAGAATGCCTGCCCGAGTGGGTAAGAGGAACTCCACATACACACATTATGAAAAATGCTGCTCAGTGATGACGATCTGCTCTCATCTCAAAATTCAAACAGAGCCTCTGGGCCAAGTTCAGGAGTGTTAGCACATGGTGTCCCCTGCCCAGGTGGGGTCAGCGGCCAGCAGGTTCGGGAGGGCCACTTCTGGCCACCTTCAGAGACCTTGGGCTGGTCAACACTGTTCAACCATCCCCAGAGCAGTGGGCCGGCCCCAAACTTCAGAGAGGCTCTCCACTATGTCCCTGATGGCCACCTCTACTCTAAGTGGCCCCTGCTGAAGCCTCAGGGACCACCCATCCGAGCAGGGACCTGGCTGCCAGTTATCAACTCCAAAACAGGAGGGAAATTCCAAACTGAAGGCGTCTGAGCTTCCCCTCTGTCCCAGAAATCCCGCTGCTGTCACATGTCAGGCATGATGTATAGGAATAATAAGGCCCCTTGAATTACCCATTAACTGCTGTCAGCAAATCACATGATTTCTTTTTTTAATATTGCACATATCTGGCCCCTGGAAAATGATGACGGTGCCATCTCCGCCCAGCTGGATGATAAACAGGAAGGCACGACCCCTCCCCCAGAGCCATCTCTGAGTAAAGGCAAAGAAAACATGAGGGAGAGACCACCCGCAGGTACATTCATGCCTCTGGGGCTTCGTGCCATGCTCCTCTGGCCGCCTTAGCAGAGAAGCGAGGGATCACAAACTTCCCTACCTGGTACCTCCCTCCAGCCAACTCTCCTGGCTTCCCTGAGAGAGTGGCTGCTGCATAAACATGTTCAGAGTTACCTTCCCGACTTCCCCGTCTAGACCAAGTACCCTCCAAACCCCTGCATTTCCAACCCTGGCATCCCACCTGTCTGCTTGTTCAGGGCGTCACTCATGAGCACCATGGCCTGTGAGCACAGGAACCATGGCTGTCTCATTTATAATTCAACCTGCAGGGCCTAGAACATTGCCTGGCACATAGTAGGCACTCAGGAACCATTTGCTTGGTAACTTCATAGAAATGCTCAACAAACCCTGTTCCCATGAGTTGAGCCACATTTCCTAGAAAATCAACGAATCTAGAACTTCAGTGTTGTAGAATTACCCGGAAGTTTGGGGTCACCAGTGACCACTGGGCCCTACCTCCAGGTTCAAATTCAGTAGGTTTGGGGTGGGAGGGTCTGTGTTTGCATTTCCAACCAGCGCCCAGGGGACTGCAGGGCTGCTAGTCCAGGGCCCCCACCTTGAGAGACTGAGCCATAAACGCAGACACCCTTCTGTTGCTTCTGGTCAGATTTATTGGCACTGTCCACACGAACACAAGTGACAGAAGCAGGAAACTGGGTTCTCGGGGACAGTCTGCCCAATCAGAATAAAATGATTCTTATCCCCAAGAGTGGGAAGGTAAATTGAGGCCAATGGATGCAAAGTGAGGTGAGTTGTTTGGAAAGTCGTGGCAGAGAAGACACAGAACCCTGTGTACCAGATACACAGCTTCCTGTTCCAATCACCGAGCTGCACTTTTCTGACACCAACTGTAGAAATGAGTTGGCTTCCAAGTGGCTTATTAGAGAACAAATTATTCCCTGTTTTGCCACTCTTTCCATTTGAGTTAATCTGCAAGTCTAAAGTCCAAGCAGGTGCCAGAGCTATTCCTGCAACTGGCACCAAACTGCATTCAGAAAGCACAATTAGCACTTCGTTAATGTGCCTCAGAATGGGATAATCTACATATTACCCAAAGGCGGCCTTGGTCCCCACTGCACTTTACCTTAATGTGCCAACGTCCAGGTTGCCCTGCTAACAGGCCTTTGCAAAACCCAGCATTGGCCAGGCACCAGTCCTGGCCTCCTCAATTGCACAGAGCAAGAAGGACGCCCTGGTAATAGAGGATAGGAATCCAGGATGCATTCTGTCTTCTTCCTCTTCCTGAACTATTCAGTCCACACCCCCGTGGGGGCAGGAAGAAAAGTAGACGCCTATGCCAGGGCAAAGGGGATCCAGAGGCCTAGAACGGAGTGGGGCCCTAAGAGCATCAAGAAGGGCTTCGGACTAGGTTGGGGGACCAGCATGGCAGGGTCCAGGAGGCCTCGTCAGATGAGGAGGGCATCCATGCCAGGAAAGGGCATCAGTAGCGATGGAAGACTGATTACATGTGGGGCTACTGATCAAATAAGAAAATATGTCAGAGATAACAGGAGCCAGATTTCTGACTGTTAGAGAAGGAAGCTACAAATATAAAAAGGAAGGAAACTAAGTGAATTCGGAGGCATTAGGCTGGAATTTGCGGTGGCTCTGTGAACCCGTGGATTTCAGTAGATCGACAGATAAATATACAAATACAGACAGACTGTTGAAGTACAGACACCTCCAGACAAACACACATGCAGATATTTCTCCACTCTGTCCACCGACAGGGTCCGGGAGCTGCCCCGATACCCACGAGCACACGAGGCCCCACGTTTCTCAATAGCATTCTCCACTGACAGGAGCCGGGGTGCCTGGACAACAGGTAATTCCAGCCCGGAGCAGGGAAAGCATAAGATGAATGTGGACACTTCACTCCAGCAGAAGTAAGGAAGCACTGAGAAGCGCAAGGAAGCCAACTTGAAAGGACTCCCACTGGGCAGGTCTAAGACAGTGTGAGTATCAAAATAGATACGGATAGTAAGTTGCAATCGATAGTCTAAAATGTGAAACCACAGGGTCATACTGATACCAAAAAATGAACAAACTGAAGTTTGACGAGGAATGGGCTATTTACCAAATCGCACAATATCTCTATGCACAGCTATGAGGACGGAGAAGAGAGTCCCTTTGCATTGGAGAAGGGTGCCAGACACACGTCAAGCAAGAGAGAGCAGTTAGGATCAACAGGACTGAGACGAACCAGGATCGCGTACCACCTGCAAAGATGCAATGTGTCTTCTAGATTCTCCCCCTCAGAGGCACATTGACCAAGCCCTAATTGTGCTTTCTGAACACACAGCAAAAACTGACTCGCGGCATCACTTCATGGAACTCCTGCCAAAGATGCGTGATCTGAATCCAATCACGAGGAAACAGCAGACAAACCCAACATGAGGGACAGTGGTCAAAAGAGTTGGCTTACAGTCCTCAAAAGTGAAAAGTGTTAAGGTCTTAAGAGTTTGAGAATAAGACTGGGGGTCTGCTCCAGATTCAAGGAGACTGTGGAGACACCACAGTGAAATGCAGTGTGTGAGCCTAGATTGGATCCTTTTGCTGCAAAGATCATCACTGGGGCAGCTGGCAAAACTTCACCAGGCTCTGGGGATGAAATGTTAGTGATGCATCCATTTATTTCCTGCCTTTGATGACTGTTTATGGCCATGTGAGAGGATGTCCTTGTTTGTAAGATATATAAAGTGTTCGTGGGTGATAGGCATTATGTCAGCAACAAACTCTGATATCACTCAGGAAAAGGAGAGGTTTTTTTTTTTTTTTTTTTTTTTTTGCACCGTACTTGGAGCTTTTCTGTATGATTAAGATTGTTTCCAAAAACCATTCAAGAAGCTACAGCAAGGATGACAGCAAAAGATCTGAGTCTCCTTCAGCCAACATTGTCTGGCCATGCTCTCGATGAGCTCAGCCTGCCTGGGGACACTGAGTGAGTCAGCCTCACGCCACTGCGGTGAGGTCATGACGGTTGTGCCCATCATTTCAATACCCTGAATGGAAGACAGGCTGAGGGGAAGTTGGTGGACTCTGGCCTTCCTGAGCCCTGCAGTGATTCTGGGAAAGGTTCAGGCTACTCCAATTGGAAAGATAGAAGCCTCTATCACTGGCATGAGCCCTGGGTCTTGGGAAAGACAGCACCGTGCTGGCGTCCCGGCCCATGTCTGGTCCTCATGGCTGTTCCCCGCTTAGGGCTCCACCCTGAGACGCGGTGCCTCCTCCCCTTTCTCCTGAGGAGGCCGGCAGGGCGGGACTGTCTATGCTGGAGCATATGCTGGAGCATATACTGAAGCCAGGGTGCTCGTCTCTGGGCTCCGACCTCCTGCATGCCAAGGAGGAGAAGCCTCTTTCCGCGGAGACTTGAGGTCACCACAGGGTGTGTGCCGTAGTGGGAACACAGCAAAGACTGACTAAGCGACTCACACGGAGGCAAGGCCAGGGGTCTGAAAGCCATGTGAGGGAAGAGAAGACGCAGGCGAGTTGGGGCATCTGTCTCTAAGTATTTAAGGAGATGGCTGGGAAGAGGCTGCATTGTTCTCAGAAAGCTCCAGAGCCGATGGAGGCAGATGAAAGGAAGGAATTTTCTAGTAATTTCTCTCTCCAACACAGCCATGTGCCCTCTGTGAGCTGAGACCCTGGCAGTGGGCAGGCATGCACAGAAAGACCATCTGCGAGGGGAGCTGCAGCTCTGACCTCTCCAATGTCAGGATTCCAGGGAAGCCCAGCGTATCCTGGCAGGGCTCAGAGTAGGAAGATGGGCCAGAGGTCCAGGGAGCAGAGCGAAGGTGGCCACTCCTGGGCTTTGCTCGGGTCAGGAGGACAGTGTCACAAAGCCACAGCACTCCCCTCTTATGGGCAGCGCACCCTCTGTTACCCACTTGCCACCCCCAACCCCGATTCTCCAGCATCCAAGTAGACAAGACATAAATGTTGACGTCAAGATTTCTGAGAGCGGACCGGGATCTCGCAGCACCTCGATGCATTGTGTCTAGGACTCAGTGGCCTCCCAGATGTGTGGCTTTCTCTCCTCCCCCTCACTCCCACGGAGGCTGCCCCGAATTCCAGTTCGGCCCATAGTCCCACCTGTTCCCCAACACCTCTGGCCTCTCCGAAAGACAAGGTGGATCATTTGCCTCGTAAACCCTTGGCCCCATCCTTCCATGACCAGTTTCTCCTATTTCGATCCTTGACTCTCCATTCCCTTAAGCGTCACACAGGGGAACCAGGTTCAGGCTGCAAGTTCCTAAGTGGGGCAGGAGGCTGTTCTTCCTCCCACTCCACCGAGCACTGGTGAAGGGATAAAAGGACATCTGAGCCCCTGGAAAGAAAGAGTAGCTGCTGCCGGTTTTGTCATCATCACGGTGGTTCACTCGGGGACCAAGTTTCGGCCAGCATGGAAAGTCTTCCGCGGAACAACTTGTCACCCATTGGCAAGTCCCGTATACACAGATAGGGGTGCTTTCCGATTTGCATTCACTGATTCGGTCAAGCTGAATAAAAGAAGCAGACACCATGATTTTAAGGAGGCAGAGGAAGGGGCTTTTCGATAGCACGCGGAGATGATGGGAGGGCTTATTGGATTGTCACATTGGATACGTTATTCCCCAGGGGCCTGAATAAAGAATTAGAGCAGCAGCGAGATCTTATTTGACATTTGATGTTTCAATTTCCCAAGCAACATTATGCCTGCTGAATTTTCAGCTTGGATGCACTACTGAGCTGACTCACTGGCCACCCCTCCCTTCTCAACACCCCCACTCCGAGTTTTAAGGAAGGCCAGTTCAGATTTAGACAGTTTTATTATTCAACTCATACCCCACCCAGATCCATGGGTACAAATAAATCACTTTTACGTAACCTGTGTATTCGTGTCACATATAGTTGGCAGGTTTGTCTCTCAGAGTCTACCTAGCAGCAAAGCCCAAAGTTGAGAACAACTGCCAGCCAGACTTCTTTTTTTTTTTAATTTCTGGAAACTATGCTTAATTTACTTATGTACTATTTCTGCCACACATCACATTGCACAGTCTGCTCGCTGATAACCCCTCTCTGTGGCAGCATCTGCCCCAGGTGGGGGTGCCCAGGGCTGTGCCAGTGGCAAGAGAAGACAGCGGCCTGGCCTGGCGGACCTGGGCCCCACCCCTCCCACCGGCTCTGTGGCTTCTTCATAACCTCTGGAAAACTCCCTTGACCTTCCCTGCCCCTGTGATCATACCTGTTCTATTTATTTCACAGAGGAATGGGGAGGAGGTCATGAGATCATGGATGTGAAAGTGCTAAGAAAAACAGGAAGTGCCTTAAATCTATAAAGTTAGGCATCGCGGAGTCAGGATCAGGTTTAGAAAATGGGGTTTGAACACTGGGCTATCTAAGGCAAACAGAGATCTGGGCCACGCTCTGGCCTCACTCCTCATGTTATAGGTTAAAAAGGTGGGTACCTCAGGGTGTCACGGCTACTCACAAAACAAGGGAGGAGCCAGTCAGGTTTGCAGGAGACACTGAAGGCTCATATTACACCTGAATTTCCACCCAATGACAATCTAGCTTTTGCTTGATTACCTGATCTGACAGGGAGCTCACTCCCTCAAAGGCAACTCCTTCCATCTTTGAAGGCCTAAGGAGCCTTTTCAGGAGCATAAGGAAGGGGAAGAAATTTGTGTGGCCTTTTTTTCTTCCAGCCACTGGTCCAAGTGATAGTCCCAGAGACTGCATCCGCTCCCTCTTCTGTACAGTATTTGGTCAGCTAGGCTGTTGTCTGTGACACTCCTCTTCTCCAGTCTGCATATCTCTAGTTTCTTTGTTCACCTCTCACATGAGTCCCTTTGTCAGCCTGGTTACCCTGCAATCAACATGCTCTAATTTGTCCAGAAAGGCTCCCTGCTCATCTCTTTGTCGTGGCCACCTTTGTCCTTGGCAGCTGACAGGACATTCAGGACCTGTTCAGCCACCTTCAGTCTGAGCAGCTAATGTCAGCAGCTCTTTAAATTCTGCAGTTAGCCTGGGGGTCAGACATGGACAAGCAGAGCCTCCCATGTTCCTAGTCTACTGTTGACACCTGGCAAAAAAAAAAAAAAAAAAAAAAAAAAATTAAGGCCTTGAAACTACCCAGAGACGAAAACACAGAGACTTCGGCTTGGCTGGGCCATGGTCAGGGGCCCACCCTTCTCCAAAGAAGCACCCTGCATGCACTTGTGGAAGATGGAAGGAGAGCCCTGTTGCCATGGAGACGGTCGGGCAGCCTAGACTGCCTGCAGCCTGTGAGGAAAAGGCACTGGGAAGGATCCTGGTGAGATGCAGGAATTCACCCACAACCACAACCCACCCCACCACAGGCAATCACCAAGCCAAGCAGCATCAGGGCTGTTTCCGTCATGGTCCAGGAGGGGCATGGCTGACATGAGCTGTCCTATGGAAGGGTGAGAGGCCTTCAGGCGTGTGCATGTGATATGTGTATGATGTGAGTGCCAGTGTGTGATGTGTGTGTGCGTGTCGGTGTGATGTGTGTCTGTGTGTAATGGACAGCGTCAACACCTCCTTGGACAAAGCCTCTTTCTTTTTGGGCACAACAGTGATAATAACTCTCCTGGAGCAGCTGGAGGGTGATGACTTGAGGCTTAGCTAGTCACTCCTCTTTGCCCCGGAGCACTTTGCACATGCCTCCATTAGCACTAATTACACAGTGCTCTAATTATTTGTTTACACATCTGGCTCCCCCCACCGGAGCAGCACCAGCCCAGGGGCTCCGTCTTGGTTTTATATCCCTGATTCCCAGCACTACTCTGTGTCCCTGACACATAGTAGGTGCCCGGTGTGACTGTTGCCTGATTGAATCTCTGCCAAGCACAAGATCAGAGTATTTGGATTTAAAACAGCAGCGTGCGAGATCGAGGCTCAATTCAGGCAGCATCCACGGGGCTCTTGTTCCATGGGGGCACAATGCTCTGATGGATCATGGAACACACACCAAGGAGAGGACCACACAGACCAAGGCCCGCCCTCCCTTGTGGCAGGGACAAGGCAGCAGAGCCAAACATGATGTGCCGCGCTCGTTGCGAGAGGAACCCAGAAGACCTCACCACCAGGATGTCCCCTTTGCAGGTTACCAAGGGAAGGACTGGTCTTATTTCATTGTTTAAATAGTTGGGTTTTTTTTTTTAAGATTTTATTTACTTATTCATGAGATACAGAGAGAGAGAGAGAGAGAGAGAGAGAGAGAGAGAGAGGCAGAGACACAGGCAGAGGGAGAAGCAGGCTCCATGCAGGGAGCCCGACATGGGACTGGATCCCGGGTGCCCAGGACCAGGCCCTGGGCTGAAGGTGGCGCTAAACCCTTGAGCCACCAGGGCTGCCCCTGAATAGTTGTTTTAATTTACATACAGTGCAACCACTCTTTCTGGTTGTATAGATTCATGCATTTTTTTTTTTTTTTGACAAACTGTGTAGAACCGAGTTAACTACAAAGACACAGAACCTATCCGTCCTTGCTCTCTTTTGTTCTGCTTTGTTAAGTAACCATCCATATTTTATCTGGTCTCATTTTTATGTCATATCCACTTTTATAGATCTGTAACTAGAAACTGAGTCAGCTCTGTCCAGTGACCTAACCAGATTCGCCCCTCCTTTGAGTCCCATCTGACATTTCTTTTTTTTTTTTTAATAAAGATGTTTATTTATTTATTTGAAGAGAGAGTACAAGCAGGGGGAGGAGCAAGCAGAGAGAGGGAGAAGCAGGGAGCCCTCATGGAACTTGATCCCAGGACCCTGAGATCAGGACATGAGCTGAAGGCAGATGCTCGAAGGGCTGAGCCACCCAGGCACTTCCTACCTGACATTTCAAAGCAAGAGAAAAAAAACACAGGAAAAAGAAGCAAGGTGAGGTGTGCACCCACTCACCCTGAGAAAGGAGTTTTCCTCTAGAATCCTTCTTAATCCAAGGGACGTATAAGCCACAGCAGGAATCCCGTGAGGATGGACTTGGCCCTACATCACCAGTGTGGTATTGAAAAGTTATACCTGATTCCAGTTTTATCAAACAATCTATCAGTCTACACTTCTGCTGGTCCCCAAACCTCAGCCCATCTCCTTCATCCTCCCAGCCACCCGCGCACCCCCTCAGGGTTTCAGGTATGTAGAAAATTGAATAAAACTGCTTGCCAATAAACTTGAATGTAGTGGAGAAATTGCTATGATTTAGACGGAACCTTTAAAAATCATTTCTTATAAGAAATATTTCTGTAGGAGAATAAGCATATGTGAGCATTTTTTTTAAATCACAAAGGTTGGAATTTGTATATTCACATTACATCGCTCTTGAAAGCAGTTCTGTGGGATGTTGCTGACTCCTTCCAAGTTTGCTGCTATTACCCCAAACACTGTTGGAACTCTGCCTCGGAAACTGCCTCCAGAGTCAATATATGAGCCACACAAGAAAACCAGCCTCATTTTTCAAGTCACATATGTATATGTCAAATATATTTTCGCCTCCTCAGTACTTGAGGGTTGGTCTTCATTGATTTTCATTAACCTAATGTCCAACCTCAAGGTCAGGAACAGAGCAGTCAAGCATCATTAATTTGGAATCCACTATTTTGGGATAAGAAATAATTTCACCAGTAAACTTCAGCATACACTTGCTGTTTTGGAAGGAAGGATTTGGTAAGCAAGCTAATCATCTACATAATTTTGAAGGAAACTATTTAAAGCTACTTTAACACATAAACTCCTCAAGCATTGTCAAGCACACCTTAGATTAAAGCACCCTTTACAAAACGTGTTTGTGGATTCATTATGAATTTTCTTTATTAACCAAAGATATCCCTCCATGGACTTACAGGGAAACTTGTTTTGTTGACCTATTTCCTGTTACTGTAGGCACTTGAATGTAATGAAGTTGCATCCCTCTAAAATGATCTCATAATTCAGATTTTTTGCCACACTCCAGCATATTCAGACCAAATTTCCTAAAATTAGTCTGAATTAATGAGGTGTGATTGTACTAGATTGAACCATACAAAATCAGAGATATTTAACCATTTTTGACCTATAAAACAGCGATTTTATATAGCCCAATCTAATATACTTCTTTCCCGGTGCTCCTTTCCAAGGAAAGAAAAGCTTTCTACAACTCTAGGCTTTCTTTGTGTATTTTAAAGAAACAAGTAAGAAAATGAGATTGGCTGCCCCAGGCCCCGACCCCTGTCCCTCAGTTCACAAGTACAGAAACTGGAAGATTTCACAGAAGAAAGTCATTCAAAACAACTGTTGCTAAGTGGGATACAAAAAATACTAAAACAAGGGATCCCTGGGTGGCTCAGCAGTTTAGTGCCTGCCTTCCACCCAGGGCGTGATCCCAGAGTCCTGGGATTGAGTTCCGCATCCGGCTCCTGCGTAGAGCCTACTTCTCTCTCTGCCTGTGTCTCTGTCTCTGTCTCTCTCTCTCTGTCTCTCATGAATAGATAAATAAAATCTTTTTTAAAAATACCAAAACAAATAAAGAAAACTTTTAAAAAATTATCTCAGCTGCTTCTCCATCATGCCAGCCCATGCCAGTATACCCTGAGAAGTTGGGTGGGCAATCTAGAGATCACTTCAGGGACAAAATGCATCTTGCCTGCCCATAAGTGTAACCCATTAGAGCCCTGGAGACTCGACTCTGAACAAAATCTCCTATGTGAGACTCTGAAAGGCTTGGGATAAGAGGGGAGCAAATTAAAGTTTAACAGAATGGAACATCAGGAAATGGACAAATGTAAATTAGGATAGAGAGACAGAAATTATTCTCATTTTACAAGGCTCCTCATTAGCTTATTTGATAGCATTCTGAGAATTTGTTTAAGAAATGCAGGGATGTGTAGACTCAAAGAGTTCGAGAATGGCTCGTCTTTGCTTCTGGTCAAGGAAATGGATTTGCACTACAGCAATAAGGCTTTCTTTTATTTTATTTTTTTAAGATTCACAAGAGACACAGAAAGAGAGAAAGAGGCAGAGACACAGGCAGAGGGAGAAGCAGACTCCCTGCAGGGAGCCTGATGTGGGACTTGATCCCCGAACTCCAGGATCACGCCCTGAGCCACAGGCAGGCGCTAAACCGCTAAACCGCTGAGCCACCCAGGGATCCCGCAATAAGGGTTTCTGATGAGTATTAGGAACTTTCTGGATCGTGAATGTTAGAAGAAAATGAGTGTATTGGTGAGGGGGTTGCGAGCAGATAGCGGCAGACCGTGAAATGTCTCTGGCCGGAAGGTTATCACAGAAGAGGAGCCAGAGGCCATGGTGGCTGGTGACAGACTAGACCTCCTCGGCCACACAGCACCTCTTGAAGTAGCTGCGATCACTGGGAAGCAGGCAGACAAGCATCAGACAGTGGCTTCCTCTGCAGGCTAGGAAGCCCATGCAGCCCTCAGGACAGCTCCTCCAAGAAGACCCTTCTCAACCGTTGTAGGAGCCTTACAGGGTTTACCACCACCGAAGCATATACTTCCTAAAACAGAAAAGAAGAAAGAGCTACTTTGATGGGGCATCTCCTCTGCACTGTGAGGCAGGGGAGGAGGGGAGTGATTTGTGTTTATTTTTAACTAGTAACATAGAGACATGAAGGATGAAAATTCGAGGCAGATTTGAGGCTACAACTTTGCCCCATGGAGCTGCTACAAAAGGTGCTCTCCAGGAGCCAGCTGGGCTCACACGCCCTGCATTACAGAAAGGGAGTATTCTCACTCCAATAAAGCCAGACAAACCTGCCACTTGAGTCCCCATCTCAGTGACTTGGGTACAGAGTGGTAGTTTATGGCAACAGAATTAATGTGGCTCTAAAGGTAATTTGAAAACGCCAAGAGTAGCGAATTATCACATGAAAATGCAAATTGTTCCTTATCTGGGCTCTTCCACAGATGCTATGATTCATCATTGACTGTTCAGCTGTATTTCCAAGTAAGATCTCAGTGAGAAGGGCCCAGCCATTCTGCCTGGAGAGATTTATAGCTCCTTTTATCCAGATGCAAAGCACATGGTATTGGGTGGGAATATGAAACCTATAAAATCTCAGTCTATCATATAGCCCCTATTTGAAGAGGGCCAAAGGACACACAAGCAGATACTTATGTCCTCCAAAATTTCCTCTCTCCAGCAATGTACACACCTTCACACAATTTGCCCTTCCCTTTGCCTTCTTACCTGAGTCGAGGCCAACTCTTCCATCTATCCATCTACACTCACCCACCCATCCATCCATCCAGAGTTTCCTTTATATCTTAATTCATTTTTAGTGGGTGTTTTGAGGAATCCATCAAGCCTTTACTGCTGGTCATATATACAGTTTCTGATTAAGAAAGGGATCCAAGGAATGCCTGGTTGGCTCAGTCAGTCAAGTCTTTGGCTCTTGATTTCAGCTGAGGTCTTGATCTCATGGTTGTGAGATCCATGAGCTCTCACGTTGGGCTCCCCACTCAGAGTGGAGTCTGCTCGATATTCTCTCCCTCTATCTCTCTCTCTCTCTCAAATAAATCTTTTTTAAAAGAATGGAAGAAAGGGGACCCACATGGCTTTTCCCACTTTTTCTTTTCCTAGAATTTGTAAAGGATGCTTGTTAAAAGTGTAGACACCAAATTTGAGAACTGGACCAGGGTTCAGCATGTGAACAGAAAGCAATCATCTAACAGCTGGAATGCTAGGGAAGCTATCCCTTAGTTAGATGGGTCAGGAGGTGACACTTACACAGCACTCTTTATGGTCCAGCCTAGTTCTTAGGGCTCTGAATATTAATTCATCCACTGAGCCCAGGGGATGGGTGTTACCCTGAGTAAAAGTCACTGAGACATCACGCTCCACTTCTGGAAACTATCTTGGAGAATCAACACTTAAGCTCAGGGTCCTCCCTGAGGGGGCCACACTTCGGGTCTTCTATGGAGTCTCCATACATTCTAGTATGAGACAAACTAGAATCCAGGTGACTGAGCAGCTAAATGGGTGGTTTTCCAGCTTCCCTACTGTGTTTCCTTGTGATTCCTTGTGCATCCTTATAATTCTCTGTTTTTTTCTTCCTTACAATCAGAGATCAGTAAACAATCATGCAAAAGGTTATCCCACTAATAACTTCCTGGGCACCAAGGCTGCAGGCAAAGAATTCCTACAGGGGAAGGGTGGGTGGTCACCTGAGAAAGGGAAGCTGTGGCCAACCTCAAGTTATGCTGGTTTTCCAGGGCTGCCGTAACAAACTGGGCAGCTTAGAACAGCAACATGTCAAATGCAGCAGGCAGGGCTGTGTCATGCAGCCCAGTCACACTTCCCACCCCTCTGTCCCTTGGATAACTCGGTTTTAAGAAAAGCACAGAGAGTTTGTCATTTCTTTAAACACTGGCTGTCCTCCCAGGCTGGAGTTGCACTGAGGATGAGTTTGTGACCATCCTTGTTGTGCAGTAATACCCACCCCTCCTAGACCTCTCCCTGCTCCACCCCATCACTCCCCTCAGGACCCCTCACCCAGGAAGACAGCAGTATTCTCCACCATAACAAGTGACAGCTGGGTGGTCACCACTGAAGGTCATCAGGTATTTTCCTCAGCTCTCTGAATCTAAATCAGGCAGAGCAGGAATCTACTTTTTAAATCAGCTTTAATCAAGTGTAATTTACATATAATAAAACTCACCAAATTTTAGTATCTGATACAGTAAGTTTTGACAGATATATACAGACATGCAACTACCACCACAGTCATGAAATAGAGTATTTCTGTCACAATAAAAAGGTACCTTGTGCCTCTTAGCCCCCAGTCCCGTTCCCCTACCTCTCTGGCAACCACTGATCTGCTTTAAGTCTCCAGTTTGCCTTTTGCAGAAAGTGATATGAACGAGAGGATAAACCATGGAGTCTTCTTCCATAAACCATGGATTTCTTCACACAGCATAATGTTTCTGAGATTCCTCATGTTGCTGCTCAGACCAGAAGTTCCTTCCTTTTCGTTGCCAAATAGTATTTCATCGTGCACACTTGCTACAATTTGTTTATGTTAACTTGTCAATGGGTATCTGGGTTGTGTCCAACTTGGGGCCTGGAAGAACAAAACCACTATGAACATCTGAGTGTAAGTGGTGAATACATGTTTTTAACTTCTCTTGGTAAATACCCAGGAGTGGGATTTCTGGAAGGAAGAGTAAAAGAATGTTGAACTTTGTAAGAAACTGCTAAGCTGCCTTCTGAAGTGGCTGTGCCACTTTGGTCCTCAGCAGCAAGTTGTGAGAATTCGTGTCGCCCCACATCACCATCAACACTCAACATCGTCAGCCCTCTAAATTTTAGTGATACTGGTAGCTCACTGGGGTATTAATTAGCATTTCTCCAATGACTAATAATGCTGATCATCTTTTCATGTGCTCATCTTCTATTCATATATTTTCTTCAATGAAGTGTCTGTTTAAATATCTTGCCCATTTTTTCCTAAGAGAAAATGTCCTCTCAATATTAAGTTTTAAGAATTCTGATCCATGAAGATGGTATACATCTCCATTTAGTTAAGTCTTTAGCTTTTAGCAATGTCTTATAGTTTTAAGTGTGAAGGTCTTGTACAGATTTTGTTAAACTTTCCATAAGTATTTCATATTTTTCTGCATGTGATGATGCTATAGTCTTTGTTTTAGACCAATTTATTTTCAAATGTTAAACCAATCTGATATTCCTGGGATAACCTCACTTGGTCAGGATATAGTTTTTATATGTTGAAGGATCTGGATTTGTTAAGATTTTGTTAAGGTGATTGTGCCTATATTCATGTGGAATATAGATTCCTTTTCTTGTAATGTCTTTGGTTTTGGTATCCAAGTAATCCTAGCCTCAAAAAAAATGTATTGGGAAGTATTCCCACCTCTTCTTTTTTCTGGAAGAGTATGTGTAGACTTGATACTATTTTCCTTTAAATGTTTGATAGAATTAATCAGTAAGACTATTGGGGCCAGGAGTTTTCTTAATGGAAAAAGATTTTTGTTTTGTTTTGAAAGAATTTTGACTATGAATAAATTTCCTTAATAAATATTGGGCTACTCAGATTACTGCTTTCTTTTTAGGTGAGCTTTGGTAGCTTGTGTCTTCCTAGGAATTGAATTTACCAATAACAGGAGCAAGAACAGAACATTACTGCAAATCTTGCAAACGTTGAAAGAACAATGAGAAAGAAACAACTTTATACCAGTCTGTTGATACTTAGGTGAAATGGACCAATTCCTAGGTCCATTACTATTACTTAAAATATTTTTTAATTTTCCTTGTGATTTTCCATATAATTTGAACAATGGATTATTTAAAATTATGTTATTAATTTTCCAAATATTTGGGGATTTTACAAATATATTTCCTTTGTGAATTTCTAGTTTAATTCTGTTGTGCACAGAAAACATACTTTACGTAAATTTAATCCTCTTAAATTTATTGAGACGTGTTTTATGTCCCAGAATCCAGTCTGGTGAACACTGGTGAATGTTCTGCATGCATTTGACAAGAATTTGTAGTTTACTCTTGTTGGGTAGAATGCTTTATAAATATCAATTAGGTCCAGTTTGTTAATAGTGCTCAGGACCTCTTGACCTTACAGACTTTTTGTCTAACTGTTCTACAAATGTCTGAAGGACTACTGAAGTCTCCAACTGTTAAGTGTGGGGTTTTCTATTTTTCCTTCCAGTTTTATCAACTTTGTTTCACAAATTTCAAAGCCATATTTTTAGATGCCTGGGCATTGAGGATTTTTATGTTTGCTTGGTGAGTTGACTCTTTTATCATTATGTAATGTCCTTCTTTATAGCTGGCAATTTTCCATATCCTGAAGTCTGATGTGTCTCCAGCGTTCTTTCAGTTAGTGTTAGCATAGGACATCTATTTCCATCCTGTAACTTTTAACCTCTCACTCTTTATATTTAATGTGGGTTTCTTATAGGTGCATATAATTGCGTTTCCCTTTTTTATCCAACCTGACAATTCTTTCATAATTGGAATGCTTAGGCTATTTACACTTAATTATTTATATGATTGAATTTTAATTTACCATCCTATTATCTGCTTTCTATTTGTGCCATCTGTTCTCTTTTTCTTGCTTTTGTCATTTTTTATTAATTGTATTTTTATGACACCACTTTATTGCTAATATTGGATATATCTCTTCATTTTATTTTTTTAGTGGTTGCCCTGGAGCTTGCCAATTTATCCCAGTCTGCTTTCCAGTAACATTGTATCTCTTCACATAAACAGTAAGAACTTGACAAGAGTATACTTCTGTTTTTTCCCTACCTTCTCTTTAAGCTATTGTCATACAATTATTTCAACTGATGCTACTAATCACAAATTACATTGTTATTACTTTGCTTAAAACAGTCAGTCATTACGCAATGCGTTCAAGAATGAGAAACTATTTATTTTATTTTATATCTGTCCATATATTTACCAGCTTCTTCATTCCTCTAGATATAAATTTTCATATCTCTTCTGCCTGAAGAGTTGTATTTTATTTTTAGTGCAGGTCTGCTGTGTTGTATTCTCTCACCTCTGTCGAAAAAGTCTTCATGTCACTTTCATTGCTACAAGATATTTCTGTTAGGTATACAATTATAGGTTGAGAGGGTGTTTTTTAGCACAACCTCTAAATGTTGCTCCATTACCTTCTGGTTTGTTTAGTTTATGATAAGACCTCTGCTATCATTTTTAATCTTTGCTCCTTTGTACATAGTGTTTTTGCTATTTCCTGATTATCTCTGGCTTTTAGTCATTTGATTATGATGTGTCTGGTGTGATTTTATCTTTCTTCCACTTTCAGTTTGTTGAAATTGTTGGACTGGTGGGTTCCTATTTTTCATCATATTTCAGAAATTGTCTGGTTATTATTTCTTGAAACATTTTTCCTGTCCCACCCTTTCCTCTCTTCCTTCTGCGACTCCAAATACATAAAAAGGCCACTTAATATTGTCCCATAGATCCCTGGCATTATGTTTGTAATTTTTAGTCATTTTCTTCTGCACTTAATTTTGAATCATTTTTATGCTTCTTCAAGTTCACGGATTTTACTTCCGTGGTATCATGTCTACCATAATTCTATCCAGTACACTTATCATTTCATATACTGTGTCTTTCATCTCTAAGAGTTCCATTTGATCTTTATTTATATCTCCCTCCTCATGTTTACAATTTCTTATACTTTCTTGAATATATATATAATTTTATAATAGTGGCTTTAATATCCTTATTTACTAATTGCATCATCTCTGTAATGTCTGGGACTATTTCTATTAACTGATTTGTCTCCTGTTATTCATTTGATTTCCTTCTTTTAATGTCTTATAAGTGTGTGTGTTTCTGTATGTGTGTGTGTGAGTGTGTGTGTTGGATTTTGCTCTCAAACACAGTTAAGTTACTTGGCATCAGTTTGATTCTTTTGAGACTTGCTTTCCATCTTTGTTAGGGCTGGTCCACACCAACTATTAGTCTGGAGGTATCTGGGTTCTATTACTGAGCAAATATTCTTCTGAGGATTCTACCCAACGTCCCATTTATTAGATCTTTCCACTCTTACTGGTGGGAACGTGAATTATCCCTATTCCTCTGTGCACTTTAGCAATTGTTCAGTCTACTGCTTTCTAGAGGGTTCCCCCCAGCCGTGGTAAGGTTTCCCTCACGCATGTGCAGATCAGCACTCAGCCAAAGATGCAAAGGGATTTCTCTGCAGATCTCCAGAGCACACTCTCTGTGCAATTCCATCCCATCCTCTGTGCTACTCCACCCTGAAAACTCCAGTCACCTAGGCCTCCCCAAACTCTGATGCCAGTCTTCTCAAGTCGCTAAGGTTACCAAGCTATGTTTTGTTCCCACAACCCTCACTGCACACTGTAGCCTAGAAACCCCCTCCAGGAGTAAGCCAGGGCAATCCCAGGGTTCACCTCATTTGTTTCCCTTCTCTCAGGGATCACATTCCTGTGCTGCCCAATGCTGTCCAATGTCTGAAAAACGTTGTTTCATATATTCAGTTTTGTCTTTCAGTCCAGTTACTTTGTTATGGTGACTGTGGCAGTCAGTACCCATCCTTGAGGAATTGTGAAGGACAGATTCTCATGTTTTCTGCACTGATCCATCCTGTTTCTCCATTTAACCTATTTTCTCTGCATATTTTCTCTGTACTCTTTTCTGAGCTGCTGTATTTTAGATTTACTGGAAAGGACTCAACACAAGTACAGTGTCCAGGGTACTGGCAGGGTTCTACCAACCTCAAGCATGTACTCTCCAGATCACAAAAGAACAAAAATTCAGCTTAACATAATGATCCTATGATCCCTTATTAGAGAGAAAGGGCACTTCATCAAATGACTTGTAATCAGTGGAAGTGCTGAAAGGCACCCTGGACTAGAAATTGAACAAACATGGGTTCTAGCTCTATTCTGCAGCTTAGTAGCCATGTTCATTTGAGCATGTCACTGAGCTCATTTTTCTCATCTGAATTTTGAAGGGGTGGAACTAAATAACCTTTAAGTATCCTTCTAATTTTAATTAATGATCCTAGGATCTAACTGCAAAGTAAATCTGACAGTGGTCACTCTCTGTCCCTTTTCCATGGGAAGAAGTTATGCAAGAACTGGTTCTGCTTGTTTCTGAACCACTACCACTCATCAGTTCTCTAGACAGCTGAAGAGGGTCTTCTAGGTTGGGGAGACCCTCAGGGAGACCATCTGTTTCCACGCTCTAATATGAACTGAATGCAGGATCATCATCTCACTGAGGCCCACCTCTTACTTTGTTTCCTCAAAAAGGCATATTTGCGTCATTCCATTTGCCAGCTTCTTCTTTCCTCTTCGACAATTTGCTGCCATATATAAGTACATGTTCCATATCCTTGCTAACTCCAACCCTGACAAATCCAATCTCTGCCCCTCACCAAATGCCAGAGGGTGGAGGATCTTTCCTTCCCCACTCCATCTGTTCCTACCTTGACAACCACCCACTGGGCACTCCAAACATCACTGCACAACAGCTCTGGGCCTAGCGCAGGGAATAGAGGAATAGGGTGGGAACCAGCAGGAGGCTGCTAGGATCACTATAAAATAATAATCCTGGTATCAAATGTTCCCGAGGCCCAGCAATCAAGCCCTGAGAATACATTACACTCTCAATGGAAATCTAGTATAGGAATCCTCAGGAAGCAAACAGTCATCTTCTAGCTCTGGTCACTCCACCCCTGGGTGACCTTGAACAGACACCTTCTTTTCTGGGGCCTTGGTTCCCTCCCACCTAAAATGGGGTGCACCATTTCTGGACCCTCATAACTCAGGGTTATGGACAGAACAAGTAAGATGATAACCTAAAGGACAGAGTTTGCTGTATGAAAGGTGGTGGCGACAGTGCTGAGAAATTAGCTTTCCTGTGCTGATGAGCTGCAAATACTTGCACACGCACGCACAGGAACTTTCCTTTCAGGTCTCAGGCTGTTAAAAGAGACTGTGATTTCCCAATTCACCCCTAGAGTTTCTTTGTGTTGTCCTGAAGAAAAAAAGAGGAAGGAGGTGGAAATGGGGAGCAGATTTACTCCACAGTTGCTATTTTAGTATCCAGAGGAACCAGGCTTGTTGATTGCAGAGAGATTGTTATCTCTCTTAGGGCTCAATGAAGGTCACCTTCAAATCTTTTGCTAAATCAGACGCTCCTTTTCTCCTAGTGCTCAGTCCGAGGGGAACCTGGGAGCATGTGGGGTTACGAGGGGGTGGAGTGAGTGTTTGTGCGCAGAAGATGCCTGAGAGTCAAAAAAGGAACCCAGTTGGGGGTGGGGGTGATGAAATAGTGTGAGAGGGATTTTCAGTGCCCCTTCCTCCAGTAGCTATAATAGATTTCTGTGAGGAACGTGAGAAGTTGCTTTTAATAATAATACCCTGCCCATAATGGCTCTCCCCAGGGAGACAGTGGGCTGAGGGAAGGGTTTACACATGGAAGTCATAGATCTTCCGCTGGACACAATCACTGCCTCAGAGGCAGGAGCTAAGGAGAGAAAAAAAGCCATCAGAAGATTTCCAGAGATGTGATGTTAGTCACAGAAACAGAGGAGAAAGAGGCCATTCAAACACTGATCCGGGCACCCCCTAGCTTTAGGAGGGAGGAGCAGTGGGCACAACCCTCAAGGGAAAGGGCCCACAGAGAAAAGGCTTCCTGGAACAAGATTCATCATCACCCAACCTGGAATCTAGATCCACATGCCAGTACTGCTGTAGTCTAAGCAGGATAGCTCCTCCTGTTCCAGCTGCGTCCCTGTCCCTCTCCCTCTGCCATGTGTCTCTCTGTCTTGTCTCCTCACCTGCACCCCACCCCTCCACCAGGGCAGATACCAGAGTGCCAGGCTTTCCGGCAGCAGGCCTCTGTGGGCTGCCTCAGTGCCCAGCTGACAAACCCTGCATCTCTGCACACTGCCATCCAGCCTGCAGGGAGTCCCTGAGGAGAGGGCTTTGAAATGGAATCATTCTCTTACTGGAAGCAATGGGGTGTTTTCTCAAGATCCTATTTCTACCTTAAAGTCTGAGGAATTCTATCTGTGAAGTTCCCAGTGGGCTTGAGGATCAATCAGGTTGGGGTGGGAAGGGGGTATTAGTAAGAATCAAACCTAGCACACTGTGTTTTAATTGACTCCCACTTCACCCAGTGTCTCTGGGCCTGGCCTCTGGAACTAAGAGAGAAGCTCAGGTTTTGTGTGTGCGTGTGTTGGCAAGTATCCATGCGTGAGCTCAAATTTATGTGCTCACCTTGCCCCTGGGGGTATCACTAGCCTTCAAGTTGGATGCCTTTGATGGCTGAGTCCTCTCTACCCTTGGTGCACTAATCTGTCTTTAACAACTCCCACTGCAAGTCAATAAAATGTCAATTTAGTTCTCCTTTTGTTAAATCTTAAATCTGTGTAATACCTCTCCTTTCCTTGGCTTGTTAAACCAGGCTCATGTTTACCTGCCCCACCCCACCTCTTCCCCACCTCCTAGGCAGGGCCTTCTGTCCTTGAGCAGAGGAATGAGAAGCTCCAGATGAGAGGTGATAGAAAAGGCTTTGAGAATTGGAAGACCAAAATGGTGGAACCCCTGGTTGCCTCTGGTTACCTTCTATTCCTGGAAACCCTTAGCAAACCAGCTTTCTTTTGTATCACTAAACTCCTTGATTTTCCCAAAGTGGCTTTTCAAGGGAACAGTAGTAATGTAGACAGTATTTCACAGGCATTAAGAACCAAACTCTGATCCAAATCTCAGCATCTGCTTCCTGTATGATTAAACGTCCTTGGATCTCAGTTTGCTTATCTGTCCAGTGGGCATGATAACAACATCCCCATTGCCTACAGAGGAAGATGAAAGGGGGTAACGTATGTAACGCACTTAGAACAGTGCCTAGCACGTTCTAAATGCTACCTGCCTATTTGCCATGATTTATATCCCTTGGCTCCTACTATCTATTTTCTCTTCAGCTCAGTTCCTGAATTGAATTGCCTCTTCTCCATTAGGGGCAGCCTGGGGACTGGGTAGTTAGAAGCTCCATCTTTTCCAGATGATGAAAGAGCACATGGTGCTAACCATGCCATCAGGTACCCTCTACGGAATTTGTATCTTGAGCATCAGAACAAAGAGACTGAAAACAATTGGCTGCAGGTGCCTTTTTAGGTGGCTGCTGCTGAGTCACTGAGCACTGTCTTGGTTCTTGCCCACAATCTCAAGCCCCTTCTCCAGCCTCCCTTCCATGCTGGGGGCTCCCCTTATGTGAATTAACAAGTTTGTTTCCTTTGCTTGCAAGCAAAGAATCTCGACCCCCGACAAGAGGAAGGCAGGGTTCAGAAGCCTCTGCACAACAAGAGCTTCATCCTGCCACTTCCTGTAGCCATTACCTTTACTTTTTGGCTCCGAGTGCCACTGATCCCTTATATTTTGTTCTGCAGTGAAAAGACAGTTTCCAAGTTCAAGGAGAAGAGGAGAGTCGCCAGGGGTCTGGAGAGAAAGGCCAGGAACATCAGTCTTCCTTTCCTGGAGGCTCAGTTTCCCCTCCAGCAGCCTTCCTCCTTTCCATCAAGAACTTCTTCATGCTGCTGGCCACAGTGGTGACCGGGACAGAAGCAGAAAGAGGGAGAGGTGGCCCGGCCACAAACTGCAGGGCTCAGCTTCCAGCATGCGGGAAGCTGGACAAGCACACTTCCTACTCCTGAGCCGAGTACTCACTAAACTCGCATTTGGATCGGCCCAGTTCACCCAGAAAATTCCTCTAGGAGGCAGGCTCACTTGCCAAAAGTAATTTTTCCAGGACTCAATGGATGGGAAGCCAAACCGCCATTTGGCAAAACAAAAGTGATGAATTGACTTTCTGTGAATTAATTTTTGATGAATTCTCTCAGGTAAGTAACTTGCCCATGGTTTCTGACTCCAGAGCCTCAGATTGCTCCTTTATGCCATGCAAGCTCCTTGTTACTTCACCTCTTTCTCAGTTCGGACCAGGAACAAGGGAAAGTAGTCCAGCTGGAGAGAAACAACTCCAGTGGGCCACACCGGCACACAGAAGCCACCTTAGAGCTGTAATCCTGCATATATCCAGATCCAGCCCAGACCATCGCTTCTTCCATTTGGCAACCAAGAAGAAAAGACAAAAATCTGATGCTCTGTGAGAGTTCTCCATGGGCTAGGCATTGTCACGTATGCTTATTTACATAATCCCCCATCTATAGGGCCACTGGAGACCAGGACACCAGGGCTCCCTGCAGTTCATAACTCACCCAGGGTCACAGGACTCCCAAATGGTGGGGATGGGTTGCTCGCCAGCAGTGTCACTTGCTTTCTTCACAGCAGCACGTCTGCCCACCTTTAAGACTCAGTTCTATACCACCATGTTACAAGTAAGTAAATGAAGGCCCAGGATAGGGGAAGGACGTAGGTAGTTGACTTAGTGCCCCAATAAGGGCACTTTTGTTTTCCCTGAAGGGGCATATGACCTTCTGGCTCAATATACTTTAAGCCTTTTCAGTCTCTGTGACCTAACATATGGTCTTCTTTCCCAAAATTCCAAGGATTGAGGACTTGCCTGTTGCCAAATTACCCTCAAGGACCATGGTTCCTCTAAGCCCGCTCACTAATCTGTCTGAAGCTGTCAATTAAAATCAGCCCATGGGTGGGGGTGCCCGGGGTGGCTCAGTCAGTCAAGCATCCAACTCCTGATTTCAGCTCAGGTCATGATCTCAGGGTCCCAGGAAGCCTGCTTGAGGATCTCTTTACCTCTGCCCCTTCCCCCACTTACCTGCACTCTAATCAATCAATCAATCAATCAATCAATCAATCTTTTTTAAAAATCAGCCCGTGGAAGCATCCAGGTCAACTGATTGACAGACTGCTGTCAGAGGAAGCAGAAGTGCCCAGCCTCAGGGATCTGAGAGGCAGCTGTTTCCCACTTCCTGAAAGGCAAACCTCACCCTCAGGGCGCCTGGCTGACTCAGTCAGTAGAGCATGCAAATCTTGATCTCAGTGTCTTAGGTTTAAGTCCCATGTCAGATACAGAGATTACTTAAAAATAAAATCTACGGGGATTAAAAAAAAAAAAAAAAAAAAAAAAAAAAACACTTAAAAAAACAACAACAAACCTCACCCTCAAGCCACACCAGCCTCCAGATTTCCGCAGCATCAGTCCGCATCATGGGCTGCTGGATTTCCCTTCAACATCCGCAGGTTATCAGCAAGGAGGACACCACCAATTAGTCCTTCAGTGAGTGGGCATCAGATTTAAGGTTGTAATTGCCCTGGGACCCATATAAAAGTGTTGACATCCTGTGGGAATTCTATAGGAAGGTGACAGGCCCAAGAGTTTGAAACAAATAGAGATTCTGGCTCTAAGAGAATGGTAGTCACTAGAGGACAACAATACATATACATTCTTTTAGCTCCTGTGTGTCATCTACTGTTAAGGAAACTAAATCTTGTGAATTTCTTCTCCTATATACCTCTCAAATTCCTGTTTCCCTCCCTTTCCCAAGACCACTCTCTAGGTTCTTATCCTTTCTGACTAGGAGTGTATCAATAGCTTCCTAAATGCTCTAGAGAGCATTTGATTTCTACATGCCAACTGAGTGATCCAGCTAAAATGCTAATTCCTCTTCCACATGCCAATTGGGTGATCCATCTAAAATGAAAGTTGGTTTAAAATTCCAGTTGGTTAGGGCAGAGACACTCCAGGGAACACACAAGACACACTGGGGTGCAGGATAAAGCCTCTATTTCAATTGTATTTTTCTAAAGACAAATTTAGAAGCAATTAAGCTTTTCTAATATATAATATGCATCTTGACACTCATATCTCTGCTTAGTCTGTGATACTCTTCGGGGGCTGGAGAGTCTTACAACAAAGGGGTTGAGAGTGGTGTCCTCATGTTATCTTTGTTTCCAACCTTTTTTGTATAATTGACCTAAGTTGCACTAATTCAGATTCATCAGAACCCTCAAACTATACATTTCATCATTAGTTATTCATTCAAGTATTTATATATATTTTACCAGTGCAATAAGCACCCTCAAATCCACTACCTAACATGAAAGCTAAGACCTTCACAGTAACTGCCATCAAGCTATGCAGCCATTTACCATCCCATCTTCCTGCTATCCCCATCCTCAATTACAAGTCTATTGTTTCTTACTTCCTTTTAATACACTATTAATTCATCTGTATATATTTCTTAAAGCAAAGATTTTTATTTTAACACTTGCTTTTACCACTGTAAAAAAAAAAAAAAAAAGGGCAGGGGATCCCTGGGTGGCTCAGCGGTTTAGCGCCTGCCTTTGGCCCAGGCATGATCCTGGAGTGCTGGGATGGAGTCCTACATCGGGCTCCCTGCATGGAGCCTGTTTCTCCCTCCTCCTGTGTCTCTGCCTCTCACTCTCTCTCTCTCTGTCTTTCATGAATAAATAAATAAATAAAATCTTTAAAATATATATATTTTTTAAAAAGGCATTATGCTGTATGTAGTCATCTGAACTTTCTCGTCCCTGACTTAATATTAATTATTTTGCTAAGGTTCACCCATATTGCTTCATGTTACAGAGATTCATTCATTTTTGACTGCTGTGTAATATTCCTTTGTGTGATTATATTACAATTTATTCATTCACTCTCCTATTCATGGGCATTGGGGTTTCTTTTCATTAATAAATGAAATTTAAATCTATTTTAAAATTTAAATGGAAATGCAAAGAGCCAAGACAATCTTGAATATATACTCCCAAATATACATTATCTTCAATATATAAATTCTCCAAAAGGTCTCATATACAGAATACATAAAGAGTATCAAAATTCAGAAAGAACAAACTAAGAAAAAAAAATTTTTTAAAAGAACATAACAAACTACACAAAAGAGAAGTGGGCAAAAGATTCAAACACTTCATAAGAAGAAATATCCTGGGGATCAATAAATATGTGAAACGATGCTCAACCTCAGTGATCTTCAAAGGAACACAAAATAAAACCATAATGAGATATGATCTCACACCCCACACAATGATGAACATTTGAATCACTAACAATACTAACTACTGGTGAGGATGTGGAGAGAGTAAAATCTGAACCATGCTGGTGAGAGCACAAACTGGTACAATCAGTTCAGAATACTGCCGTACTACCAAAGTTGAACATACACATACTCTATGGCCCAGCAATTTCAATACTAAACATCCAGCCACAGGAAATCTATGCAGATGTACACCAAAAGAATGTAAGAATGTTTATTGATGCGCTATTTATCATACTTCAGTCCTAGTTATAGATGTAAATCCTGCCCAGTGGCATACATACTTTATGCATCCTTCACCATATCTATACCAGGACCTAAGAGAGACTGGAACATGTCTCTCCCCAAAAGGATATATAATGAGGGTATTTCTGGGCACAGAATGCTATAAAGCACCTCCAACATCCTTAGAAAAAAGTTATTGACTTTCTAGAATATCAACTTGGAGATCTAGTGCTAAACATCCATTCAACATCATGCTTTTCTTTAAATGAAAAAAAATAAGCATTTCAGCTTCTAGGTACCCAACTTGGACTACTCATCACCCTTGCGTATGACCCCCTTCCATTATTGTTTCGTGAATGGCCTGTGTGCTCATTTATGTGTAGCAGGCGTTGGTGGTATAGTGGTGAGCATAGTTGCCTTCCATTCATTTATGTGTTCGTTCATGTTTGCTCCACCCAATTCCAAATCCAGAACAATACAAACAACGTATCTATGTGTTCCTCACCTAGCCTGGTCCCCTCCCTCACTGTTCCCCACCTGGGCCACCCATAACCATGCTCTCAAAGCCTGTGCTTATCATTCCTTTGCTTTATTTTACAATGGTATTGCCCATATGTGTATGCTTTGTATTATAATTTTTAGTTTTAATTTTGAAGTTCAGAAAAAGATACTATACTGGATATAGGCTTCTAGGACGTTTTTCCCCCATTTGCTATGTTACTAAGATTCACCATGTAGTTATGTGTGGTTCATTCATTTCTGCTGCTATAAAATATTCCACTTTGTAAAGATATCATAATTTATTTACCCATTCTTCATTCTGTGGGCTTTTGGGTTGTTTCCAAACAGTGCTGCTATGAGCATTCTTATTCGCATCCAGCCCCCATCACTTCTCATGGCTATTAAGACTGTGTTGTTTCTGGACATGTATTTTTGGGAATGTGATAATGATAATAATAATAACAACAACAATGTGATGGTCACAGCTGACATTTATCTGACATGTTACCTGTGATAAAGAACTTTCATCCCCCTGATCTAATCTGACAACTCCAGGCACAGGCTGGCCTATCACAAGATTGGGAAGTAGCCAAATCCATGGTGTCTGGATCTCATTGAGTGCATTATTCTGATCCACTTTAGGGCCTCAGGACTTAATTATCATTTCTGTCACTGTAAGAGCTAGTTTCATCACAATACATCACTCAAAATAGGTAGGACATTTTATGTCAGTGGGCATTTGAGGAAACAGGAATACACAAGCACCATCAGAGAGAGGCGAGGCCAAATGCCACCCAAAGCTCCTTTTCCCCTTCTCTAGCCAAAGGTTAGAGACTCCAGGGCCTAGGAGGCTCCAGGGCTGCCAGCGAGGTAGACTTCCTCCTAGTACCATCCACCAAGCAACCTTTCTCCCAGGATGTGAGCAAATCGCCCTTGACCCTTTCTTGGTTGTCTGTCTCTCCCAGTTCTCACGTCATCTCCTCTCCTGGGAGGCCAGGCTCGGCGGCAGAGTGCCAGCCATTCTCTGCTCCTTATCCCCATCACTGAATAATGAATACCAGCTAAGTGATGGGCTGGTGCCAGCGACCTCCTAGCAAATCTTCCCCCTGGAGTTTGGATCAATAACACTTAGCTGCTCCTTTTCAACTTGAAGGTAAGCAGCTGGAAACCCAGCCTGGGCCCTTCCCCTCAGGGAGATACTGTTCTGATAGCCCCCAAGCTCACAGGTTCCTGCTGGTCCCCAACTCCCCACGTGGTGTGGGTGCAGGAATGAAAGTGTGTCCACAAAGGACTGACCACCCCTCTGTCTGCAGCCCAAGTGCCCCATCTCCCATTAGAATGTGACTATTAAGCTCCATCTCCAGGAAAGGGAGATCTGACTTGGGTAGCCCACAGTGGCTAAGGGGAGACTGCTCTGGATCCATTGGGAGCTGTCCCCTAAGTTTGAGCTGCTTGGTTTGGAATTAGGGAGGAGGAGAGGGAAAGGGAGCCATTTACACAGACGGTCGATTCAATAGCCTTCACTGTGCTCTGTGGCTAGTCTAGGCACTGTGGGGACCAGTCTGGTGCTGAGAATCACTTCCTTTTTTTTTTTTTTTTTTTTTATTTATGATAGTCACAGAGAGAGAGAGAGGCAGAGACATAGGCAGAGGGAGAAGCAGGCTCCATGCACCGGGAGCCTGACGTGGGATTCGATCCCGGGTCTCCAGGATCGCGCCCTGGGCCAAAGACAGGCGCCAAACCACTGCGCCACCCAGGGATCCCGAATCACTTCCTTTTGTCCTTGAGAGGTCATGTTGCAGAGCTGAAGGAATAAGAACAGCCAACAAGAAAGTGCTTCCTTTCTGCTAGGTTCTGCTCCGAGCCCTTGGCTTACAACCCTGAACCCTCACAGTAACACAGGTACGTACTAGGGTCCCTACTATGAAGATGGGGAAACTGAAGCACAGAAAGGTTAAGTGACTTTCCCAGGGTCACAAGGCTAGTGAGCAGAGGAGCCAGGGGTTGAAGGCAGGCAGTCTAATTCTAGAGTATGTGGTCTACACCACTACACCAACCCACCTTCCATGACGCTCCACCACCTGGGCAAAAACAAAACACTCTGGCAGCTGTTCC
The DNA here is from genome assembly GCF_053574225.1 of Canis aureus. NCBI lineage: Eukaryota > Metazoa > Chordata > Mammalia > Carnivora > Canidae > Canis > Canis aureus. Next base: position 55,817,913 of record NC_135628.1, on the reverse strand, counting down.
TGACTCTGAATCCAGCTGCTATTTACCAGTGACGTGATGGGTAAATTTCTTAATCGCCCTCTTTCTCTGAGTCTCCTTTTCCTTATGTGAAAAATAGAGATGATACTATCTCAAAGAGCTGTTGCAAAAATAAAAATGAAATAAAGTACAGAGCAGATGTTCAATAGGTATTAGTCTCCTTACTGAGAGACTGGAGTCCCTTCATCCCCACTGCAAAGGGACATCCCCACTGTCTTCTGATCTTCGGCAGGAAAGCCCAAGTCACACTTCAGGGCCTAGTGTTACCTTCCTGGCCTGGCATCACAGCTTCTCCCTCTTTTGTGGTCTCTTGTGTCCAGGTTCCTCTTACTGACACTTTCCCAATACCTCAGCTCTCCTCAAGAACAGTGGCTGAGGGGCACCTGGGTGGTTTGGATGGGTAAGCATCTGACTTTTGATCTCAGCTCGGGTCATGATCTCTGGGTTGTGAGATCCAGCCGTGCATTGGGCTCCACACTGAGCATGGAGCCTGCTTGAGATTCCCTCTCTCCCTCTCCCTCTGACCCTCCCTGTCCCCACACGTGTACATGTTCTCTCTCTCAACAAAACAAAACAAAACAAAACACCCAGTGGCCCTAAACTATTCTCCTTCCTTGGTCATGCTGCCCTGCTATCCCATCAATCTCCCTGGCCACAGCCCATACCAACCTATGAAGACATCTGAGAATACTCTCCAACATCCAAGAAGGGCTTGATCACTGCTCTGCTGATGCACAGCTTAGATCTGTAGCCAAATGAGCCTTCGCAAAATGGCCCTCCTCCTTCACCTTGACTTAAATGTGTCAGTCACAGCAGACCTGGTATATGGTTATATAATGCCACATAACAAATCGTTCCAAAAATAAAGACTTAATACAACAGTAATCGTGTATTATCTCTTGGTTTTGGTGAGTAAGGAATTCAGATCGATATACAGAGGATGTTTTGACTCCATTCCATGATGCCTGGAATCTCAGTTGGGCAACTCGAAGGCTGGGAGGCTGGAATCACTTGAAGGCTTTACTAAGGCAAGAGGATCCATTCTCAAGGTGGTTCACACACATGACTGCCAAGAAAGTTCCTCTTCATATGAGTGGCTTCACAGGGCTTCCTGAGTTTTATATTAGTCTGCTTGAGCTTCCACAGCAAAGTACCACATACTGGAGGCTTAACCAATAGAAACTCACTCTCTCACAATTATGGAAGCTAGAGATCCAACATCAAGGTATCATCTGGATTAGTTCTTTCTGAGGCCTCTGTCCTTGGCTATAGATGGTGCCTTCTCTCTGTGGCTGCACAAGATCTTCCCTCTGCACATCTGTGTCCTAATCTCCTCCTCTTAGAAGAAGTCATATTAGATAGGGTGCATACTAAAGACCTCCTTCCATCTTAAATACCTCTTTAAAGGCCCTATGTCCAAACACAGCTATGTTCTGAAGGTTTGCAAGTTAGGACTTCAACATATGAATGGGGGGGTGGGACACAGTTTGGCCCATAACAGGTGTTTGTGTGAATGGTGGCTGGCTTCCCACAGAATGGGTGATCCCAGAGACCATCCAAAGCTGCAATGACTTCTGTGGCCTAGGCTCAGAAGACACACCACATCATTTCTGGACTCTCCTACTGGTGACACAGATCAGTCTATTCGGTGTGAGAGGGGCTATGTAAAGACATGAATTCTAGGAGGCAAGGCTGTGTGGGGGACCACTCGGAGGCTAGCCACCACAACTGCACAAATAAAGGCTCTGTCCCTCATTATGACATAAGAAGAGGAGAGCCCATGCATGAGAATAAGCTCCTAGGGAAGAGAGGGCCCAGCGGCACAAAGCCCCCTGCCCAGGACCATCAGGAAAGTGGGTCCAGAGAGGGAACATAGAGAAAGAATTGGAAGTGTCTCTCATATCATTATCTCTTGGGGAATAAAACTTCTTCCTCTCAGTGGAAACCTGGGGCTAACATCTCAGCTGTGAAGAGAGGCTCAGTTCTGGCCCCTGGTTTACCCCATAGGCTACACTGTATGTCTGGCACGAGCAGCATCAGCCAAGTCTCAAGTGGAGTGGACACTGCCAAGTGGACACAGATGAGTAAGATACAAAATGTTTGTGAGGAGCTATAATGTAGCCATGGCATAGAACAAGTGACAAAATAATAACAACTCACAAGTTAGATCGGGATTGTTCATTCCCAAAGCACACTAAAGCTTACTTACCATGGCCAGAGGTGTGACTTAAAAGCAGAGTCATGCTATTCTTTTTCTCTTATTTGGCTAATCTGCAAGAAAACATAATCACTGTCATCTAGCATCTGCTCCTGTTGACCACGGGGGTCAAGGATCTGTGTCTGGGACCCGGGATGATCTTCAGTTCATTTACTGAGTCCTCACTGGTTGTATGTCTGTGAAGATATGGGCAAAGCCTGAGATCAGCCCCAGCACAATCTTGACCCAGAAAGAGCCATTCAGCTCTGGTGGAGGCTGGCCTTCTTCAAGTAGATGTGGGCTTGTTACTGATCTGGCACTGGTATCATAAAACAGAGTTCTCTGTCCTGCCTTGGATCAGTGCTCCATGGGCCTGACAGTCTTTACCATCTCTCTTGTCATGTATTCTTGGGGCTTTACACTCAAAAGGCCAATTGTCCCCACCCATCACCTTCCTTCTAAGCTAAAACCACCTGGCCCAAGTTTTAAGGGATAATAGGGGAGAAGAGTTCATTCTACAGTGGTTCTTCCCCTTCACCATAATCTCTGAACTTGGGGCACCTGGGAGGCTCAGTCAGTTAAGTGTACAACTCTTGGTTTCAGCTCAGGTCAAGATCTCAAGGTTGTGGGTTCAATCCAGGTGTCAGGCTCCATGCTCAGCAGGGAGTCTGCTTGATATTCTCTCCCCATCCCTCCTCCTCTGCCCCTCACCTCACTCATGTACTTGGACTCTCTTTCTCTCTCTCAAATAAATAAATAAAAATCTTTAAAAAAAATCCTTGAGCTTGATTCAAAGTTCCCACATCCGCCCCACTCCTAGGAGAGAAAGGGGAGGATTCCTCAGCCCCAGCTGGCCACCTCCTCATTCACCTCATCCATCATCAGGACAGGTGAGCCCTTGAGAGAAGCCACAAGCAGGACAGGGGTAATTAGGATCCATTAAGGAGATGAGGCTGAGCTGCAGGAGGGACTATTCATTCCCCAGCCTCCTATTCTAAATGGGGCCATCAGCCATGCTGAGCTTGCTTCCTACCCTCCCCCCAACCAATTCCTAGAGAGGCTGAGGCAGCAGCAGGGTAAATGAGGATCTTGAGGAAAGAGACCCAGATTTGAGGTGAGGAACCACAGGCCACATTCCAGCAGAGAGAGGAGAAGGCAAGGAGCAGAAAAGGGGAAACAGGACCCCCAAAGGGACCCAACCTAGGGGCTTGTTCCTAAGCCAAGGCCTCGTCATGAGAAACCACACTCTGTCATGGAAGCTGCTTTGGCACCACCCACATGGCCCAGTCCAGGGCCAGCCCTTGAAGCAGCAGAGAAGGCAGCTCCGGGTGCCTGGAGCTCTCATGGTGCTATCTGCAGAAGGCCCCTGCCAGAAAGCAAATGTGCTCCTTGAGAGGGGTTACAAATTAACCTCTCAGCAGTCTCATCAAGCACCTTCTTCCTGATTAATTTGTCAGACTGGCTGTGTCCCTGACAGAATGGCAATGCTCAATAGTGAGACTCAATTTTTTTTTTATCAGATCAGAAAAATTGGGGGTGGGAGCAGTGGTAGATGGTAATGAGGTAGAATGCAGACAAAGGGCTCAATGTGAGAGGCACCAACTGGAGAGGGACCAAGATCCATGTTCCCCTTTCTCCCAAAGCCAGGCCTGACTCAGTTGGAGGAAGAACAGAGGCCATCATCCCAGATACTGGGACAACCCTGAAGAGGACCTATGGCCTACACACGTTCCCATGCCCTCCGCACACAAGGTCATGACTGATCTTCAATACTCCTGATCTCCAGACAGTGCTGATCACCAGAAGCCCTCAGAACTTTCAGCAATAGACCCTGATTGTCTTGTCCTGGCAGCCCCACCCTCTGGGGCAGTGAAGATGGACATGAGTAGCCACAGCCCAGAGGAAGGTGTGTGGGGAGAGAACAAAGATTACTAATCTGAGTTGTGGTGCTTTGCTATCCACGAATGGCTCCATTCCTGTGGTGGGGGCAGCAACATTTATTTCCATCTTGCCTCCAGGAAAAGGGGTCAGAGATGTTGAGTGGCATGCCCAAAGTAACACAGCCAGTAAATAGCAGAGTCTGGACCAAACCAGCCCCTATTTTTAGAAGAAACCCTAGTTCTTTCATATTAAGACCTGTTCTGGGCAGCCCGGGTGGCTCAGTGGTTTAGCACCGCCTTCAGCCTGGGGCGTGATCCTGGAGTCCCAGATCGAGTCCCATGTCAGGCCACCTGCATGGAGCCTGCTTCTCTCTCTGCCTGTGTCTCTGCCTCCCTCTCTCTCTGTCTCTGTCTCTCTCTCTCTCTCTCTCTCTTTCTGTGTGTGTGTGTGTCTCATGAATAAATAAATAAATATTTTTTAAAAAGACCTGTTCTATCATCTAAACTCCAGCAAATCATCCAAATATTCACAATCCAGTCTCTCCTTCTGAGTCTGAACTCTTTACTCACTCACATATTCATTCAGAAAACATTTCAGACCTGATAAGAGATGAATCCCACCTCTTGACACCCACATGCCATGCCTTCAGTGGTGGCACTCACCCTGTGGTGGGACAGCAAGCTGGCTGACACTGACTTAACCGAGACCACAGGGACACATGCACATAGAGTTGCTGAGGTGAAGTCCAGTGGATGAGGGCCCCAGACCAACACATTCTGTGGCATGAAATCTCTAAGAAGAGGCCAGAAACAAACCTCTTCCCCTTCAGTCATAGTTGAAACCCGTGTCTCTTATGTTAAAAAGCAGGAAGATGTGCATTGAAGATAATGCGGTGTTTTTAATGTAGGCACAAATGCAGTCTGAAATGTGTTTGTTGGGTCTTTAGCAGGATTTTTCTTTTTAAGGGCCAACGTCCCCCAATTCCATAATGTCTGGCCTGGCCAGGTCATGTCTGAAAGGAGCGGGCACACATCATGGTCAGAGAACCATGGTCAGGACCACAGACAGCAGCATGAGCGCTCCCACTCCCTTCCCTGATTCCTGTCATCCAGGACCCTCTAGAAGGCACTTCTCAGCTTCCTCCTTCCCAGAGCCCCTATAAAGCAGAACTGAGTCAGACCTGAATCTTGGGTGCCTCTATCTGGCTGAGCCTCCTGCAGCATCCAAACAACCTTTGCCTTTCTTTGCTGACTTTAGTCAAGATAGCAGTTAAGCCCACATGAGACCAGGAGATGGAAGAGGCCAATTACTAATGTGCTTGGGGGGGGGGGGGAGACATAAATAATTGTACAGAGGCATGATATTAAGTATAGAGGGACTAATAATTCAAACAGGCAGAAACTTCTGAATATACCATGAGGCTCCCCAAGGCTGAATGGCAGTGAATGGACGCACATTTGCATAATAGCTTTCTTGTTGTTCTCTCTGTTCTTTTGTTGCTGTAACTAATTGCTTTTAAGCACCCTATTATTTCCCCCATTCCTCTGAAAAGAAGGAGCCCCAGTAATCTATAAAATAGTGACTTTCACCAGCACGATGCTGTTATACATTTATAAATTTGGGAATATGAAAGGAGACAAAGCTCTTGATTGAGAAAGCACCAGGAACCTGCCCCTTTAGGAGTGGGTTGTGGGGGTTTCCTCCAGGTCTGGCTTCACACCCATACCACCTGCACAGCTGTCCCATTCTTAGAAGGACCCCATGATTAGAAAGGCCTGACACTTGATTTAAAGCTCTGCGGTCACTCTCCAGAACTTCTCACTTGTTTTTTGATTTTCTTTTTGTTTTGTTTTGTTTTGTTTTTTTTTAACAAGAAGCCTCTATTTTCATTTTAGCACTTGGCCCTGCAAATTATACATGTTTTCTTGATTCAGGTTTGGCCAGGATGGGACCTGACTCCAGCATCAAAGGAGACACCATGTGACAAAGCCTCCCAAAGGTCCATCCGTCACACCATCTCTGCCTCCTCTGGTATTCACAGCTCCCCAGCACCCTCCACAGCCATGACTCATAGAAGAGGGACAAATCCTATTACCTAGGACACAATCTGATGCCAAACTTCCTGACTTCAACTGACAATCTAGCCTGGCTACAAAGAGATAGAACAAAGAGAGGCACAGAGATTTTTGTGTGGATGGGGCTCTTAATAGCTGAAGTCACTTCCTTTGTGCAGAAGCTCTGAGTGAGTTGAGAGTGATTTTCCTGGTCCTAGGGACTCTAATGTGCTCATAAAAGGAGCATGGGACTGCCCTCATATGCTGCTCATTCCTGCTTCCTCCCTACTCCTCCACTGTTCCAGATAATCATCATTAATCCATTTCTCAACAAGCATTACTAGATTACTTCAGGCTGTCCTAGGCATTAGGGATACACTGGGGAGACATCAGTCTATATATTCATGGATCTTATGGTCTTACTACAAGTAAGACCCAAATGCCACATACATCTACATGCACACTCATACAGAGAAGACAAATTCCCACATTCCTGCCTCGGAAGTTGTTGTTATCCAACCTTGAATGTCTGCTCTTTCCTGCCAGCCCATGCCTAGCCTAGGAGATGTGTTCTCCAGAATCCAGGAGTCCTTCCCTGTCTAATTACATGTGGATCACTGCTCTGTGCACTCCACTGAGATGCCGCGATGCTGCATCCACCCGGGGGCTCAAGTGTTTCTGGGACTATCTGTGGTCTTTAGTTCTTCCCAGAATTGTAGGTTTCCTGGCTTGACAGGACGTTCAAATAGAGACCTGGGTTTGTTTTCCCTCGTGCTCTCATCACTGTTTCAGATATAGCAGGTACTATTTGCTGACCACACAGACCCTCTTCATTCTGGCCAGAGGATCCTAATTTGGCTTTCACAGTCATACTTTTCTCTGGGTCCATCTCCTAGGGAAAGGTGCCCTTATGTCTATCCTCCTTCCTCAGAAGGGCAAGGCATAGATCTTGGTCTACAGTGGTCCCATTCTCCTTCCATCATTGGGTTAAGAAGGGCCATGTGACCTAGTCTTGGCCAATGAGATGTGAGAGGAATGATGAAGGAGCATCATCAACAACAACAACAACAAAGTAGATTTTTAACTGATAGAGACTCCTATGAAGAAATGGTCCCTGATTACGTGTTGAATATACATTAACCAACCTGAAACCGCCCCACCTACTTCCAAGATTCTTGCTATATAAGTCAACAAATTTATGACTTAATACATCATTTACTTAAGATTCCTGTTCTTTGTAATTGAAAACATCATAACTATTTTTTATAGGGTTCTGCCTATCAGGTTCGCCTTGTGAGTATTCTCTAGATAAATGCTGGGCACAGAGTGGGCAGGCAGCAGGCACAGGAACTGAGCTCACTGGACTGTTTGTAAGGGATGTGAGTGGTCCAACACGGAAAGAATACAGGTGTCCAGGTGTTTCTGAGGTCCGGTTCTCATTCTGTCCCTGGTTGACTGACAGAATGGAATGTGGGAAACCAAGGTATTAAGGACGGAAATCTTGGTCTCAGTTGTATCACAAACTACAGAAACTCAATCTAGACCACCTAATTGGAACCAATCCCAAATAAAATTGGGACATAAGAAATCTTGTCTGTGGTGAACCACGATTATTCTGTATATAAATCTGCTCGACTCTTTGATGACAAGTTCATCCCAGGTAATTGTTCTCTGCCCCATTTTCTATAACCTATTTTACACTCAAGAAAGGAGCCTACCCACAAATAGGGATATTCACATTTTAATTCTGTCTAAAGACAATTTATAAAATTTATAGATATATCTATAGATATAAATAGAATATGTAGAAATTCTATAAAATTTGTAGAACGAACCTCTAATAGTAGAACTTCAGACCATATCAATTCTAGAGGGTATACTTTTCAGACAGAGTGATGTTCCTAAAATCCCACTGTATATAACCAATTTCTCCTGCTTGAAAGCAGGCCTCACTCTTGCCTTACTTTGCTGTGACAGCTAAGCTTATGTGAGCTGTCATGACTCGTTGCCCACACTCTGCCCTAAGGCAGATTTTTGATGACCCCACTGGCCAGTGAATACTTTTATTTGCCCCAACTAAAAAGGTCTTAGCAGGTGAAAGGGAAAGAAAGAGGGGGGAGAAGGCCTGCAGGCATGGGTCTCGCAGTGACCCACCCCTTATTCTAGGAGGCAGGAAGAAACAACAACAAATAACTTTAGGTAATGCAACACGGTGGCCAGAACACTCTGGGCTGCCCTCAGTGGGGTAAGGAAGCTCACAGATGTCACGGCCTCCTTCAGCGTTCCCCTGGCATCAGGGAAAGGAGGCCCGCTGGCTGCAGGTCTTAGGTGTCCTGCATTTCTACATCTCACTTACAGACAGCCCTGCCAAGAAAGTCCAGCCTCAAAACGACCCAGGAGAGGGGTTCACCAAAGAGGCCTAACTGTTGCCAGGGAGACAGGAGAATGGTGAGGGAGGGACACAGGCTCCTCTGCCCACTGTTAAGCCTTCACAGTACCAGGAAGGGAGGGCGGGAGTGGGGAGAAAAGCTCAGGCGAGAGTAGCAGGTCATCACCTTCTAAGCACGAGTCCCTGCGAGGAGGCTTCTCCTCTAAGTGTCTACCCAGTTGATCTCGGTAGCCTTTCCCCAAAGTGCTGCTCTGCTCTTCATCCTGCATTTAGGCTCAGTGCAGCTTATAAAGTGTCTTTAAAGAAAGGGAAACCAAGACTTCAGGCAGTGGTTCTCCTGGAGCAAGTCTGAACTTCAGAGAGGAGCTGGGCTCCCGTCGGGCTGGCAGACTGTCCTAATGAATCTGCCAGTTGCCCAGTCCATCGGTCACTTTTAGAGAACATGGAGCATTCGGGAAGGGCATGGCGAGCAGGTACCCAAGGCTAACAGACCAGATGACGGCAGCAGTCATCCTGTCCACACACAGATGAGAGGAAGACAGCATAAAGACAGAACAGACCCTGTTCCAAGTGCCCTGCAGGCCACACATCTGAGGACCCTGTGGAAAAGGTGCAAGAAGCTGAAGGCAGGGTGGATTCTTTTTTCTGTAGTGAGCCAGAGGGCCACACCATGACCAAATGCACCTGCATGCTCCCCAAATGCAGTGGGACCTCTTGCCCTGGAGCTGAAGCTGCCACGATGCATCCCTTTGCAGGGCTACCTCAGGGAGTTGCATTCCCTATTTTGGCCCCACTACACTGGATCCCTTTGGCTCCCTGCACAGTCCCTATAGATCCCTGAGGCCTCTGGGAGCTGTGGGCCACAGCTGTCTCCCACCCCCAACTTAAGGCATCTGGTGGTTCCTAGTCTCTAAGCAGCATCATTTTAAAGTAGAAAGATCCCAGTTCACATGCCTCCAGTTCTGTAGCTTTCAAGAAATACCTAAACACGTTGGAATAAAACTGTGCTATCCAATAAAACCTCCTGCAATGATAGAAATGTTCCACACCCAGTGCTGTTTAGTACCTAGCCACCAGCCACACAGGGAGCTGCAAGTGACTAAAGAACTGAATTTTTAGCTTTAATTTTAATGAGTCAAATCTTTTTTTTTAAGATTTTATTTATTTATTTATTTATTTATTTATTTATGAGAGACGGAGAAAGAGAGGGAGAGACAGGCAGAGGGAGAAGCAGGCTCCATGCAGAGAGCCCGACGTGGGACTCCATCCCAGGACTCCAGGATTACGCCCTGGGCCTTAAGGCAGGCGCTCAACCACTGAGCCACCCAGGCATCCCTAACGAGTCAAATCTAAATTTAAAGAGCCACGTGTGACCAATGGCTACCCTCCTGAACAGGGCAAGAAAAGTCGAGGCCTCCCATAGCCAGTAGCAGCAGATACCAAGTAACAGGGGAATAATGTGCTACCCCCACCCTAAGAGGAAAACACCAAGGAAAGACAGCTTCTTGAGGGAATCAAAAGTCCCTCTCCAGTAAGTGCCCTTCTCCTGCTAAAACTTCCAAGCCTCAGTGAGTTACACGAAGCCAGAAACACAGAAAAAAAGAAATGCCTGCACATCCGTGTCAGCTGAACAAGCAGGGAGAGTGGGCACGGGGCTGGGGAAACACACTCAGCAGGTCTGCAGAACAGAGAGCTGGAACCCTGTCATTTTCTACTTAAGCCCCGCAGGCATTTGATGCTGTGAGAAAGAGGAAGATAACAATTAAACCCCAGCGTGCACAGACTTTGGGGTGTAGGATAAATTGAAACTTTGCCAGCCCTCTGTTTTGGGGGCCCCTGCTGTGGGGCCATCTCACAGGTCAAAACTTCCCTGTAATAAGATCCTTCTGGTTTTTCAAAGTGCCTGGGTGGATCCAAGTGGGGCTTTTCTTCTCTCACAGCAAGTCAAGGTAAAACAAGGTCCTAGCGCATTCACCTTTGGCCAGTTCGATGGTCATGCGAGAGCAGTTATCAGCTTCTCATTTGCACTTAGCTCAGGTCACCTATGTGATCTCTAGAGGTCCTTTCCAGGAAAAAAAAAAAAAAAGGCTGGGTATTTGGCAGATGATGAAGGTGAGGCATGCATTCCAGGCAAACATAGCTGAGAGAAGGTACCATGATCACTGGCGGAGCCAGACAACACGATAGGACTCATTATGTGCCCACCACAAACCTGTTCTGTGTACTGTATTCCCATCTCAAGAAGACAACTGACCATATACTCACACTCCACAGAGAGAAATCTGGCAGGGATCATCTCAGATGCCTCCTGGATGCCTCCTTTTCCCTCATCCCTCATCAGATTGATCACCAACCCCTGTTGGGTCCACTGCAGAAATGCCCTCGAACCCCCTGTCATCTGGGCTCTTGCTGCCCTTGTGGGGCCCTTGCCATTTCCCACCCAGGACTCCACCTTGTGATCACTATCTCCCCAAATGAGTCCATCCTCCCTCACTTGCCAGAGGAACCAGACCAAAAATCAAACCACATGGTATCACTCACCTCCTAAGCTGGGGTCCCATTTAATCCAAAGGACAATGCCAACACTCCTCCATGTGGCAAGCAAGGCCTCTAGGGAGCTGCCCATGGCATTTCTCTCTAATGTCTCTTCAAATGGGTCTGCCTGCACAGACCCACATTCCAACCCAGCACCCTTCTCTGCATCTGCTCCATGTGGCTGTGTGTTTGCACAAGCTGTCCCCTTTGTGTACATGCTCTTCTCTTTGCAACAAACTCCTACACATCCCTCAATAATCAGCTCTATCATTACCTCCTCTGTGAAGCATTTTTGGATGCAGGTAACACTAATATGCTTCTTTCCTCTGTGTTCCCACAGACTTCTAGTGCAGGTTATGTTTATTTTGTTTCCCTTTAGGTGGGGATCTCTGAGCTCTTCAATGTCTGGGACTATGGTTTCTCAGTCATTTCTATTTCCCTCTTGCCCTGCATGTGCCTGGGGTATAATGACATATGATGAATGAATGAATGAATGAATGAATGCATGAATGAAAATTAAGTTCATCAGACTAAAACCGCAAGACTGGATCCAAGCTTCTCAAGTCTTAACGTGCATATGAATCACCTGGGAATTGTATTAAAATGTACATTCTGGTTCAGTGTGCACTCTGCATTTCCATCAAGCTCCCAGGTGATGCTGATGCATTAACCATGCATCATGATGACCACACTTTCAGTAGTGAAGACACAGAGATCCCATAGGGGAGGGGAAAACTAAAAACAAAAGAACCTCGTCCGTTGCTCAGTCATGTAACAGGACATATTTCAGCTGTTTAAGATGATGTTCTATTTAATGATATGGAAGTATGTGAAGTGAACAGGTGTAGAAAAGATGTAGAATAGAATCCCATACTGTTTAAATATAACTAGGTAGATAAAATGACAGAATTTATCAGATAGGTGTGGGAGAGAAGGGAGGAAAGGACGGGAGGAGGGAGAGAGGGAGGAAAGAAAGAAAGAAGGGAAGGGATGGAAGGGAAGGAGGGAAGGAAGCAGAGGACAAAGGAAAAGGCATATATCAAAGTACTGATAGTGGTTTTCTCTGAGGGATGGAATTGCAGGCATTTAAACTTTTTTCTTTGTAAGTATTTGAATTTTCCCATTTTCTACAGTAATCATGTATTATGTTATAGTACTGAAGTTATTTTACTCTTTAAATGCACTCTTCCATTTGCCAAGAATATGCTTGTTCATTTATTGAATTCCCTAAAAATAAAATGGTAACTACAGCTGGAGGTCCTGCGTCCCTCACCAGGGGTTTGCTCCTAATTAGCCCTTTGAGGAGGGATACTATGAGGTCAGGCAATGACTGTGAAAAGTCCCAGCCCAGGCCACTGCCACCTCCCAAAAAAAGATGTTCTGAGCATCCTGGACCATGTGAGTGACCATCCCTGCCACTGACTGTACAGCTTATTGGGTACCAGTGATAAGACAAAAGGTGACCCTGGGCCCTGAGAGGGGGCCAAACACTGTAACTAAAATAAACGTGTGGATTTACAGAGGGAACAGTGCCTCTCTGCATCCCTGACTGACAGGCCCATTATATTAGCATTCCTGTCATGTCCTCTGGCTTCTCCCCAGGGCTCGCTCTTTCCGCACCACACTGTTTCACTCTCTCCCCCTTTAAATAGTTTAAGTCCCTAAGATGCCGTCCTTAATAAGTCCTTCCTTCTTATACCACAGGAACACAGATCACCCTCATCATTTCAGTTTCTCAAGTGGGAAAACAGGTGGAGCACTGTAAGGACCCAGGGAGAGAGCCACCAGGATCGTATTGTAGTCGTAAATCTGGGAGATCTGTTTTCTGGGAGAAAACTCCCTGACCTTGTTTCTCTGTCTGTCTTTCTTATTCCTTTGGGAATCAGCACCCAGAGCCTGCTATAAGGGTCTTATAAGCAGAGGTCTAAAGGAGGGGCATGTATGCCTGAGAGCAGAGGAGCTCTCCTGCCTAATCAAGCATCTGGGCTCCATGAGCACACAACTTTTCCCTTGGAGCTGGGGGCCAGGGTGCTGATAAATAAGGCCCATGGTCACGTGACAAGTACTAGTTAGGTTAAGAGACCCAAAGCATTTGGTAGCTTGAAGAATAAACAGTCTACTTCTCCCTCAGGTAATATCCAGAGTGGGTTTTCAGGTTGAATGCACAGCTCTGCTCCACATCACCATTCAGGACCCTGGTCAGCAGATGTTCTACAGTCTTCAGTGCCTGGCTTTCAAGGATTCCTTGGGCCATTGTCATTCCAGTCAGCCAGAAGGGAGAAAGGGCACAGAGGAGCACAGCAGGAGGTTCTGATGGGTCAGGTCTGGAAGGGGCACTCATCCTTTCTGTTCACGTTCTGTTACAAGATCTCAGTCCCATGTCCAAACCTAACAATTATTTTAGCTGCACGCCCAGGAAGAAGAGAAGGCTGTGTTTCAACAGACAGCAAGTCTCCACTACATTTTATTACCTTGAGTCAGATCCCAAACTGAGGCTCACAAGCAATTACTGAGCACCTACCGTGTGCCAGGCACCATACCAGAAACTAGAGATCCAGAGACAACTAAGACACAGTCCCTGCCCTCGAGGGGTCCCTCCTCAGAGGAGGTCTTCACTATAGTGAGCAACTGAGACCCACATCGTAGGGCTTGGGAATGAGCAAACAGCCAACTTAGCCCCTGCGCATGCAGCAGTTGCAACACAGACAATAAGAAAAGGGATTTGGGGGCAGCCCTGGTGGCTCAGCGGTTTGGCGCTGCCTTCAGCCTGGGGTGTGGTCCTGGGGACCTGGGATCGAGTTCCGCGTCGGGCCTGCTTCTCCCTCTGCCTGTGTCTCTGCCTCTCACTTTGTGTCTCTCATTAATAAATAAATAAATAAAATATAAAAAAATAAGAAAAAGAAAAGGGATTTTGCTCTATGGGTGTGCACACAGGGGCTGGTGGAAACCTGCAGGTGACGTACATGCTCACTCTGTGAGCAGAGTGCCCCATGGCTGGGATGTGTGTGTGTGTGAATGTGTGAGTGTGCACACATACATGCAGATATGCACATGCTTGAGCATATGGCGGTGGACGAGAGAAAGAGAGGGTAATAAACAATACTCAGGACGACTCAGCATCCAACTAACATGAGTATTTCCTCTCTCTTAAAGTCCAAAGGGCCGGACTACCTTGATCTAGAGTCTAAGTGGTTATAAAACAACTTTCTCTCCTCCTTTAATATTTTCCCTTACTCTTAGATTTCTACCCAGCTACCTGTTACAGTTTCTAAAACTCACTCCCTTAACCCTCCAGCCCAATGTCTTAGCCCCTCATCATTTCTCACTTCTCCATCCCCCAGTGAGGAAATGGCAGCCACGACTGAGTGGGGCACAGAGCCCAATAGTCCAGGCCCCAGGGGTAGCCGAAAGGAAAGCCTTCTGGTCCAGTGCTTTCTCAAAGACCCAGACACATGGGCCTCCCTGGCAGAGGTCTCACAGTCTGCAGCATAACTAGTATGGAGTGAACCATTTCCCACAGAGCGGGCCAGCAGACAACACTAGGGCATAGGAAAAATAGGAAAGCAACTCCCAAGCAGATGGAGGATACTGCACAGCTTCATAAACTCTGCACAAGTGGGGTGTCCTCACAGAAGGCTGAAAAAAGCAGACTTGCACTGAAGGAATGGCTGTAAAGGGGCAACCACAGGGTAGTTATAAGCTGAGGGCTCCATGAGTTTTCAGTAGTTTAATGCAAAGAACAAGATCCGAGGCATTTGATTCCAGAATGAGAGTGGAACCTACTGCAAGACAAGATGAGGACTTGTCAACTGCAGGCATCTCAGAGAGATGCTAACATCACCTCTAGGTGACCCCATTCTGTCCTCAGATGAAGAGGATCATGGTGTGAGCTCCTATTTGCAGAATCTAAAGTATTAGCCCTTTCTCTTCCGCAGGGGAAAACACCAGCCAGCCTCTCACCAGCACGAGGTCCTTCTCCTGCTCCCAGGCTAAGGGCTGGAGAAGGGATGAGTCTCAGGTACAGCCAGATGGGGCCAGTCTCACCTTGAGTCTGGTTGCTGCTGAGGAAGCTGAAAACCCATAGTCATATTAACTACAGTAATGATTCTTCTCACCTGCACAGAGCTTTTCAGGTAGCAATACCCTTTCATTTCTATGGTCATCCCCATGTTCCAGGGTAGCAGGCCAGGCAATAGAGGAAGATCCCCTGCCTCATCCCTCATCTGTGCAGACTCAGGCAAATGAGAGCCATCCCACTGGTGGAGAAAGATGGGTCATGTGGGGTCCAGCCCCCGTCTCTACACTTGCACTGTGGCCCTTGGTGGGCTGAGCCCTTCCCATGCGCTGGTGTGCAGTGTGCTCCCATGCAGGCCCCTGCCCCACCAGGAGGCACGCCAAAGTTCCCTGAGGCTAGAGGGATCCTCTGAGGACGTTCAACAACTGCTCCTGCCTCTGGGAAGGACAGGCAGCTCCTGAGTCACTGCAGGCAGATGGGAAACTGTCCTATTTTTTCAAAATATCCACGAGAAATGCCGCCATCTGCTTAGGTAGTCAAATGTGTCTGATGATCTGACAAGGCCAAAGAGGAAACTGCAACAGCACCATTTACTGCTGGGAGCAGCAACTTCCAGCAGAACAGCACTTTCCAGTTTGCAAGGCACTTTCTGGGGAGGTTGACAGTTTTCAAAGGATTTAGCTGTGGAGCTTTTAAAAGAGGCACTATTTTTAAATGTGGATCCCAGGGTAGCTGGGTAGCTTGGTCAGTTAGGTATCTGTCTCTTGATTTTGGCTCAGATCATGATCTCAGCGTCATGAGATTAAGCCCCACATCAGGCTTCCCAACTCTGCTCCTGCTCTCTCTCTCTCTCTCTCTCTCTCTGTCTCTCTCTCAAATATTAAAAAAATAAAAATAAATGTAGGCCCCTCAAGACTCTTAATGAGTAGCTGTGGGGTGTGACATGGGCTTTTCATAAGTTTTGAAAATGTCCAAAAATGATTCCAAAGAACTGAGACAGAATTGAGAGCATCTTCTCTTTCCTTCCTTGAAGAAAGAAAGACTTCCCTGAAAGACAGAGGACACATAATGTTATTCCCAATTTGCAGAAGAGAAAACTGAGGCTCAGGGCACCCACATGGCTTGTTCGAAGCAACACATTTAGCTTAACCTAGACCTACAAGTAAAAATCTAGGTCTATAGCCAAACGGTTTGCACTGCCCCATGCCAACACACTGCCCACACTGCCTGTCAGAAGGGGTATGAGGAGGATACTAGAAAGCTCAAAGATGTACCTCCCATGAGGATGGAGACTCTGAGTCACTCATATTTGCTTAATTTAACATGTTCTTATGGTGTTTAGTCATGTCGAGCTTCTACATCATTGTGGGGCAAGAAGAAGACAAATCAATGAAATGAAGGCAATCTTTCCAAACCATGAGCAGGATCAGGGGAAGACCAGCCCCACCCAACAGCAGTGTGTGTTCCCTGAAGCTGTATGAGGACATTTCCAAACATCTGATGATAAAAATCACCTGAGACACTCAAACTACAAATTCTTTTCTAAAAATTTTGAAGAAAAAGAAAAAGCTGGAGTCAGACTCCCCAAGAGAGGGGATAGAGAAACAAGAGCTTCAACCAGTGCCCTCATGATTCTCCTTAGCACAGAAGTTTGGGGGAAACTGCTCCAGGATAGTGGTTCTCCACAGGGCAGGGTAGTTATTCAGGCATGACAGGACTCTGTCTCACCACTTTCTCCTTTAAAGCTATCCTCAAGCCTCTCTAGATGACAAGAAGTTCCATCTTAAAGCAGGTTTCTCAACCTTGGCATTATTGACATTTGAGGGCAGATAATTCTTTGCTATGTGGGGCTGTCCTGTGCATTGGAGGATGTTTAGCAGCATTCCTGGCTTCTATCCACTAGATGCCAGGAGCACCCCAAACCCAGCTGTAGCAACCAAAAGTGTCTCCAGACATTGCTAAATACCCTGGAGGACAAAGTCTCCCCCAGTGGAGGACCACTGGGCTAATGAAGAGGGTAGAAGCCTGAATGTGGAAGTCCCACTGGTCTCGGGCCAGCTCTGCTGATGACCCACCATGCACACTGAGGCTGTACTAACAGATTCCTGAAGCCTTAGTTCCCCCATCCATGAAATAGGGAAGGTGTCTGTCTTGCAGCAATATTGTGAAGAAGGATTATGATCCAGAATAGAACGGTTCTGATTTACTTAGCAAAAGCCATTGAAATTAGCCATGTGCCCCCAAAGCATCTAGGAATAATCCAACAATAAACACCAGAAAGGCCTTGTTATGGACTGAACTGGAACCCCGCCCCTTAAGAATTTATATGTGGAAGCCCTAACTCCTAGTACCTGAGAAGGTAACTTTTTGTGGAGATAGCGCCTTTAAAGAGATAATTAAGTTAAAATGAGGCCGATGGGGTTGGCTATCTTCCTTATAAGAGAGCATGTGGACAGAGAGATGCTAGGGCCACGTGTGCACAGGGGAAAGATCATGGGAGGCCCTAGGGAAAAGGTGGCCATCTGCAAACCAGCAAGAGGCCTCAGGAGAAACCCACCCCGCTAACACCTCCATGCTGGGCTTCTAGCCTCCAGCACTGGGCAATGCAATTCTGCTGTTTAGGCCGCCCAGGCTGGGGCATTTGTTATGGTAGCAGTAGCAAACCAATATAGGCCTCTTCCTTGATTCCGCCACCACAAATGCAATGATGCCAGATTCTGCTCTTGGCAATGACCATCTCTGCCACTTGAAGGGTCCCCTCCACGGGACTCCAGATCCCTCCCCCATCCCCCTTCCCTAGGAAGGGGGTCGGGGAGCAGGAGGGACAATGCAGCCCCTCATAAGCAGGTCTTGGGGTTTAGGTAATCTTCCGTGACCCAGTGCATTCTCTCTCTCTCTCCTCTCCAAAGCCCTTTGAGAGCAGCTTAACAACAGCACACAGGGCTAAACCACCAGCACAAACTCTCTGCTAAACATAGGTTTTCAGCTAAGGTAATAATACCCTACCTGTCTGTGCCACAGTGATAAAAAGCCATCTAGATGAAGGTATGCTTCCCCAGTGCTTAATAATCAGCATTTCAGTAGAACCTAGTCCAAAATTTAATTTTCTGGAGAGGGCACCTGGGGAGCAGACTTTTCTTGATAGGTTAAGAGCCATATGCCACACAGTGGCCCTTGATTGACACAAGACATATAAAGATATAGAACATGTCCTAATAACAGTGTTAACCTACAGCGGTCATGCTGGGGACTGGGCACAGTCATACGTGCTGTACCTACTCTCTCCTCACAACAACCTATGCAAGCTGCACTATTGCTATCTCTGTTGCAGGTGAGGAAACTGCAACACAGAGAGGTCACATGACTTGTCCAAGGGCCAGAGCTAGTGAGTGGCCAGACCAGGAGTCAGAGCCAAGGAGTGTGGTCTTGAAGAGAAGAAATGAGTCCTGTTTGTTTAAGTCACTGACTTAAACAAACAGGACTCATGCCCCATCCCCCCTCCCCCTGCCCCATCCAAGGCCAAGCCCACAGATGTGCCTGCTCATGCTAACCAAGAGTCCCCAAGATGAGGTGCACCACAGCATCACAGAAAGAGCATGAGCTCCAACCTCAGATGGACTTAGCTGGAAGTCCTAGATCCCTCCACCACCTAGCTGTGTGATCCTGGGTAAGTCACTTATTCCTCTAACTCTTTGTTTCTCACACAACTATTTTAAGGGAAAAAATGAGAACGCATTTGTCATAAAATGCCTAGCACCTGGCAACAGGCACCTGTAGTTCCTCAATAAATGTTGGTTCTCTTCTCTCCCCCTCACTTCCTGTCAAAGGTCCTCATCGCTGACTCCTCAAGAGGGGAGAATCTCCCAGTCCTGTCAGGAGCCAGGAGCTTAGTAAGAGACAACTGGTGTCTCCAGTTGCTCAGGCTCAGATGACTGGCACACATAGCGAGGGGCTTGTTATTCTCTGCACTGAATCTGGCTCTGCAACTTCCATCCAACCCACCGTTGAGCATCTACCATGTGCCAGGCTATCCCAAGCCATTGGGTTCACCAGTGAACAAGACAAAGGTGGGCTGCCACCCTGAGAAGTGTGCATTCTAAACTTACAACAAACTGTGTCTGACTGGCTGCTTAACTACTGATTACATTCTCCAGGGTCGTATTCCCATGGCTTCTATGGAATGTTCTGGTCTATGGAACATTCCAGGGGGCTGGACAAGCACCCTCCACGTCTTCTACCCTGGAGTCATTCTCCTGCTCTAAGGGATGCCATTCTATTGAGCAACCTCAAGTTAAACCCATGTCATGAATACCTGGGAGTGAAAGAGCTTATCCAAGGGACACAGCACCACAGCCTCTCTCCCTGACCCCCAGCAAGTCCTACAGTGTGGTTCCCGAGCCACAGAGAGCCAGTTTCCCCACTTCTGCCACAGAAGGGGAAGAAACCAGAGCCTTCTGGGTCTCCACTCTGAAATGGGTCGCGACCATCACTCTGGTGTCTCCATTTCCCTCCCTCCCCCCAGATTGTATGAGAGCCTGGGGACAGAAGCCCTTTTATTGCCAAGAAGCAGACATTTAAGTTTTAGAAACCATCCATCTTTGGAAAATGCAATGCCTCGCCCTGCTGTCTCTGGATGTCATGGATACAGAGAGGAGTCGTTCCTAGCCTTGGGGAGAGAGAGAAATTGAATCTAGAGACATCACATGGATCATCTTAGCAGCATCTCCTATATTAAAAAAGAGAAAGAAAAAACACCCCACCAAAGAGGCAGAAGCCAAATTAATTGTTTCTCTGATTAACAAAAAACAATTAAGCCCCAAATGCTGCTGCTCAGGGGAAGGTTATTCACAAATTTTTCTGGGGGGCATTCTGGCCACAGAGCAATAACAGCTTCATTCTGATCCCTGCAAGACTGTCCAAGGGAAAAACTACCCCACAGACTCATTGTAGCCACACTGTCTAATCCTCTCCAGGGAAGCCAGACAGAGTCTGGGCCAGAGACACAAGAGGGCTGCCACTAGGCCACATTCCCAGGAGTGGGTGAGGGGAGACGAGGCTCCTAGGCGGTTGGTAGGCAGGTTGGGATCTTGGAGTCAGGGACCCTGAAAGTCAAAAGGCCTAGGACTGCTCCTTGTGGAGACTAGCCTCTCAATGAATATTTACCCAATTGGGAAGGAAAGGAAGAAAGAAGAAAGGAAGGGAGAGAGGAAAGGAGGAGGAGATTGATATGGCTTCATGAAACTGCACAGTGGGGACACTGAAGCACATTTCCCAGCTTTGAGAGTAGTGATGACAATGATGATGATGACGATGATAATAATGATATCTCTCATTTACTGAGCATCTACTATGTGCCAGGTCCTCTGCTAAAGGCATCTACTGCCTCATTTTACCTTCTCAACAATCTTGCTCATTTTAAATGTAAGCAAACCTAAGCTCACAGAAGTTGAATAACTTGTGCAGGATCATACCTAGTAAGTAGAATTGCCCCCAAGTATCTTGGACTCAACTTCCCATGTCACTGGCCAAAGTCTCAGTGGCCATTTCTTAGAGACCACCAGCCTAAGGTAGCACCAGTACTCACAGGGGCAGGGCTGAGCCACCCCATTCTGATTCACCAGCCCCTTTCTGTTGGCCTTGGGTTTCCATGGAGCAAAATCACAGCAGCTGTGGAACCCCTTGGAGGGCATGTCCTGAAGACACTCTCCCCTTTTGTGTTGGTCTCTAGTGCTGAAGGATCCTTTTTTACCTATCCTTAAGGAGCTAGCAGGAGGAGAGACAGGATCAAAGAGAGAAGGACAGCCAAGGGCAGAGGAAGCCAAAGCAGCAGGTGAATTGGGCAAACAGATAGAGATTGGGTTTTTTAGTCAGTGAGATCAAGAACATGCCACCAGACCCTGCCACACCACATCCCCACCAGCCTGGACTCCAATCCCTTGAGTGTAAGGACCCAGTGGACATCACTGTCCCCAAGCACTCCCCACTGATCCAGGGCTCACTATCCAAAGTCCTCAGCCCTTCAGAGAAACTCTAAGAGCCAGATCTGGAGCGGGCAAAGCCTCCCAGGGAGGAAACTATGAAGGTTTAAATAGGTGATGACATAGAGCTAAGAACTCCAGATTCTCAGCTGGAGCTGCATTTCAACAGTGAAAAAGCATCTTAAACCACTTGACTTCATCTTAGCTCTTCAGATATTTTATGCATTAAATAACAGCTAGATCTTAATGAAAGCTAGTTACATAAATTTGGGGAAAACAGCAACAAAAGCACTTCTTATAATACAAGACATCAGCTCCTTTATTGTTTCATTGCTCTTGGCATGAGAGCGAATTACTGAGAACAAGTATTTCAAAGGGATACATAATTTTGGTATTTTTCACCTTAACATCAGGGGTACTGACTCTAAAGATCATTTACCATCAGCAAAGAACAATCCATTTCTGATGTCATTTTTCCCCCAATCTCCTTTTTTACTGATTTGACACTCATCAACTAAGAGGGCACATTGCTCACCTTTTTCCACAGCTCTGGAAAACACACGTGCCACAAAAATTGCTTGGGCCACTAGACTCTAGACTCATTAAAGGACAACTTAGAAAGTCAGATGAGGCTTTATACAAATTCCATCATAATGAAGTCCAAGGAGATGTTGTGGGACTGAAACCTATGAGCTAGAGCTCAAACCCTGCTTCCACCACTTACTGTTTCAGTTTGAAGAGTCTTGAAGCATCTTACACCAAATGTCTTCATCCCAGCTCTTCAGGTATTTTAAGTATCAGCAAGCAGCCAGATCTTAATAAAAGCTGTGAATCTGAGGGAAGCATCAAACCCAAGCCTTAGTTTCCTTATCTACAAAATGGGGCAATAATAGTATCTACTGCAAAGAAGTGTAGGGATGTTAAATGAACCAACCACTGTAAAGCACCAGGCACAGAAGCCACTCAATAAAAGTAAGTTATAGCTATTAGATTTTCGTCACGATAAAAAAATTTGAAACTACTTGAGCTAATCGGTTAGGATTGTGCATGTTCACTGTTATGGTGAAATTTATGGCCATGGTCAGTGGATAGGCATGGAAATGAATATTATCAAATTGGCTTCTGCACCTGCAGAAGGCTCCTGCAACACCACTTGAGAGCTGTGTAAATCAGCATGTCTCTCTGGGCCCCACCCAGTCCCTCCTCCCCGAAATGGTTAGACTTCACACTCTTAGAGGTCCCTTCCAGCTCTGACACCGTGTCCACGCCCAGGGAAGGAAGATACAGGGAAGATCTACATCACCTGCACTTTATCAGGAGAGGAGGAAATTTTGCTTCTAATTGATCATCTTACTCCTGGCCAGCCAATTTTCCTGTAGTTCACATTCTTCTCTCCTGCATGAGGCCGCCTCAACTTTCTTTGGTGGGAGGCGAGGCACTGGAATGATGGGATGAGGGCCCCGCTATCCCCTCACACATGCACACACACACTCATGCAAGTGCACATACACCTCCTCTTGTGCCTGATGCCTCAGTTGCAACAGGGCAGGACGACTGAAGACTCCTCTGGGGGCAGTGTCTGCACCAGCTGGTACATCAGTGAGAGATGCTGTTAACCCTCCTACAAATTGTCTGGAAATGGAAAGCAGCTGGATTTCTGGCAGGAAGAAGAAGAGAGAAAAAGTAGATCTACTCCATCCCACCCCACTTGGACTAGTTCTCTTGCTCAGCCTTCTCCACCCCCGATATTCAGGCCAAATTCAGGCTGACACCCAGGCCCAGCTGGAATAGATGCAGGGAGTGTGAGGCCAAAGGCCCCTGACCAGGGAAGCCCTTGCTGGGCCTTGTCTCTCTGATGCAGAAGAAAGTCCAAAGATGAGCTGCTCATCTTTGGGAAAGATGGAAAGGGAAAACCTGGGAAAGGTGGAAACAAGGGATTGGGTTTGAAGTGAGCCTGAACTCTGTCATTTCAACCTGCTTCCCTGGGCCTCAGTTTCCCTAGCTGGGCTTTACACTGGCTGCACAGGCCCTCCCAAGGGGTGGTCACGATTCAGATAACATAGTATAAAAGATGGTCCAGAGAACCAGTCCCAAATCTCAAGATGAGGAGATCAGAACCTACAAAACTATTTCAAAACAGAAGCACTCAGGACTAATCCACCACATTAGTTACAGGATTTAAAGACAGATGCCTCCCTGGGGCACTCTGCCTGCCTATCACTCCTCGAGGACTCCTTCAGATGGAACTTGAGATCTTCCCCCAACAAAGCATACCAAGCAGCTCATTGGCATCTCCTTCCATGCATTTGCCGAACCTCCTGCTCCCTAATATGCCTCGTCTTTCCAGGCATCCCATGGAGCCTGAGGTGAGGGTGTTCTCCTACATAAGGTGGTCAATCGCTCAGCTCTGTTCCCTGGCTTGATAAACAAGCACTGTTGGTTCCCTGTGTCCATGGAAGCTTCTGGGAGCCTGGGGCCCTCTGAGTCTCCCCCCCAGCAAGCAATGAGGGTCAGAAGCCTGGGTTCCTGACTCTGGGGCCACCCAGATCTGGGGTAAATCAATTCCCTTTCTGCTTCAGTTTTGACATCTGTGAAATATGGACAATAATCTCTGTCCCACCTAATTCAAAGGGATGTCTGAGAAGCAAAATGAAGGCACCCCTGGTGAAAAGGGTTATTTGAATGTAAGCTATCTACAATGATTTTATAACTCCTTTCTTTTTCTATTACTTGGGTGCAATCAGTTTGGAGTGATGAAAAGGCCTCTTTGGGGATTTCATGTTAGGGACCCCGCTACCCTACTGGAAGTTAATGAACCAGAGAAAAGTAGTAGTAATAGTAAGACTGGGGGAAGAACAAACAAAAACCCCTTCTGGAATCTAGGGAGTCTTCCCACATCATCTGGACAGTTCCTTTCTCAAATGTTACCTCCATCATGGAGAGGTAAAGGTTTATCAGGGTCAACATGCTGCCCAGACAGTCCCTGTAGGATCTGATCCCCTTCCTGTCAGGGAACTCTGCCCACAGGTCTAGAATGTGAATAAAAAAGCCAAGAAAATAGGGTGTATAAAGCCAAATCTGTGTTCTCAGGCCATAAGCACTCACTAAGAAGGCATGGACCAGGTGGTCACTAAATCCTACACTCTGCTGAGCTGTGAGCCCTATGTCCGTCAAGCTCAAAGGAACTTCCAGAGAAGACAGGATGATGGTCATGATGATGAGTGACTCTGATGACTGTTGCTTACTGAACAGCTCATGTGTGCCGTAAACTTGACCCGTTCTAATGATAAGGTTTACAACATCCTTATAAGGCTGGCGGTATTATTAGAGCAGCACTTCTCAAACTCAAGCATGTGCTAGAAGCACCTGGAGGGGTTTTGAAACCCAGATTGCAGGGCCCCACCCCCTGAGTTTACAAATCACTCTATGGCATGGCCCAAGAATTCGTATTTCTAACAAATTACCTGCTGGTACTGATGTTGCCACTTGAAAAAATGCACTCAGAAAGCCACTTAAATTAGGCATTCAAGAGATTCCATTCAGATGAAGTCATCCACCCAGGGCCATCTACCCACAGCCACACAATTTTAAAACACCTGTGCTAAGATTCAAACTTAAGTCTGCTGATGCCAAATCTCGCACCAGTTCCTTGCCGTCTCATGGTCTCCTGGGGACTAAACCCAGTGTGGGTGAAGTGCACAGTGCTGGCCTGAAGTTAACTAATGTCTAAAACTTTTTGAAGAAGGTCTGAGGGGATCCCTGGGTGGTGCAGTGGTTTAGCGCCTGCCTTTGGCCCAGAGCGCGATCCTGGAGACCTGGGATTGAATCCCACATCGGGCTCCCGGTGCATGGAGCCTGCTTCTCCCTCTGCCTATGTCTCTGCCTCCCTTTCTCTCTCTCTCTCTGTGTGTGACTAACATAAATAAAAAAACTTTAAAAAAAAAAAAAAAAAAAAAAGAAGGTCTGAGGATAGGGCAAGGAAGGGAAGCGGAGCCAGATGCGGGAAACTTGGAACAAGCCTGGTAGCCACTTGGGCCAAACTCTGTAGGCAAGAAAGGTTTACAGAAGTCATCCTGGATGCTTTATTTCTGTGCCCAATTCCACAACTAGCTGGATGTGGTCCTTCCGGAGACTGTGTCTAAGATCCCAAGTCAAGTGGTCAACCCATAAACTCACCATGAGGTCAACCTCAAAAACCCACACCAATACCATGAGACAGAATCCAAACTTTAATGAAGTCAATCCAACGGGCTGCTGTGACTCAGTTACCTTGTTTACTAAAAAGGAGAATGGTTCCTGTCTCCTCAGAGTTCCAGTACAACTATGTCAACAAGTAGCACTTAAAAATAAATACCCAGCGTCGAGAACAGCTCTCTCTTGATGGGTGTTTTGCAAATACCAGCCAACATCACCATATTAGTGTTGGGGAACACTCTGTGAACTGGAAGGTTTGCAAAGCACTTTCCAAATGTGTTCCTCATTGTGGATGTTGGCATGGGCTTTAAAAGATCCCTGGATGGAAGCATTTCCTGTAGAGAAGCATTTCCTGTAGATTTTAACTTGATCCTCTCCCTTAAAAATTTGATTAAAAGAAAATAAAATAACAGTTTTGCTTAATGGTTCTCCCATTTCAATAGCTCCATCTCCTGGCCCCAACACCCCTGTGCTTGCCACCACTAAATGCCATGTCAAGCATTCATTAAAAGCAAACTGGGTTTTTAAAAATAGTGAGACATCTGCATAAATGTTGTTTTATTGCTACAATTAGGCAAATTGGCTTCTAAAGCAAATGCAAAATCATTTCA
This sequence comes from Canis aureus, assembly GCF_053574225.1. Classification (NCBI taxonomy): domain Eukaryota; kingdom Metazoa; phylum Chordata; class Mammalia; order Carnivora; family Canidae; genus Canis; species Canis aureus. The sequence goes on along the minus strand of NC_135628.1, from coordinate 55,792,041 downwards.
GGAGGATTTACATTCAGCATAAGACAAACAGGGCAAAGCAGGCCTTGGACAGGTCAGCTGCAACCTAGTACACCATCCAACAGAGCTATGGGAGAGGGAGGACCAAGAGAAAGAGAGGGTGGCAGCGCTTCCACCCTGTCCTCAGTGCATTCACAGTCCCTCTGACTCTGGGAGGGGTGATTCCTGGCTGTTAGAATCTTACAGAAGGTAGGATCCTTGCATCTGTGTCCTTGTCAGATTCCTGGCTCTTGCAATCCTGCAGAAGATAGGAACCTTTCATGTGTCCTTCTGGAGACCTCTTCAAATCTTACCCAACAGGGAGGTATCAATTTACTTATGAAAGGTACTAACCGATTGCTACCAAGGCCTGAGAACAGGTGTCTCTCTTCATCCTGCCCCAGATAAGCTTTCAAAACTCCAAAAGCAGTTTTCAGAGCCAATCACAGAGTGAGAAGGGGAAGGGCCATTATGCCTCTCAGCAATCCTTGTCTAGGAGCTCCTGAGAATTTTTTTTATATTCATTATTCCTTTAAACAGTTAATATTCCCTTACAAATAGGCCTGCTGTCTTAAACAATGAGATTTGTGTCATCCATTCTATTGCCCTTTTTTGCTGTGGCTGCCAGATATCTCACAACTAAAATTGATATTTAATTACAGTCACTTAGGTAGCCTTAACTTTTAGGATAATCATCTCTGCTCCTTCTATATGGTTTTGAGCTTTTATTTTATATATTGATGACATGCCAGGCTCAGAGGTGACATTAACTCTCCATTTCAGCAGGGATGGGAAGGATCTTACCGTGTTTTAGGGTGCTGGAAGCAGCCCAAATTCATTAATGAACTGAATCACAGACCAGTCTTCTTAGCTGGGATTCTTCTGGGTTAGAAGGATCCCAAAAGGGAATTGAAAAGAGAACTCTGATACTACTTATTGAGTGCCTTTTCTGAACCTGTCACCTTAAATATCTTATTTAATTTAATCCTCACTATGTCCCTATCCCACTCAGTTGCCTCATCTGTAGTCTGGGAACAGACTTCTTATTTAAATTCTCATGGTTAGGGTGGATGGGCATTAAGGAGAGCACGTGATGAGATGAACACTGGGTTTTACACTGTATGTTGGGAAATTGAATTTAAATAAAAGAAAAGAAAAGAAACAGGTCAAAAATAAGTTCTCATGGTTAGTCAGTGGAACTGAAATTAGATACAAGATACATCTGACTTCAAAGCATATCTCAGCCATTCTTAGCCTATACAGTACTTTTGTGTAAAACAGAGCAAGGTGCCCCTCTGGGAAGACACAACCTTACAGTGATGGGGCACTGCCTTCATGTGAGCAGTGCAGAAGCTATAGAAAGGGCCAAGCTAGAAGCCCTTCTGCTTCATTCTTAGAAACAGCCCTGAGATAGGAGTGACTGCTGACCTCACCATGATCCTTGTTCTGCTTCTCTTTCTGGGCACAGAAAGCACAGCACCAGCCCATATCTCCCAGGCTCCTGAACGGTTCTTGACTGCTCCGCCTCCCTCAACCCCACCTCCACTGGCTGCTCTGACGGGACCCGTTGAGGGTGAGAGAAGGATGGAATCAGGAACTGGAAGGAGTCTTGAGCCCCTGAAAGATGTAGAGCTGAGCACATTTCATCTCCTTCAGACTGCAGTGGACTGTGATAGGAATAAAAAATACAATTTGGTTGTGTTTAGGCCCCTGACATTTGAGGGTCATTTGGTATGGTACATGACTTACCCTAATACAAGCCCAAACTATCTTGCTTTCTTTTAACAGGCCTGGCTGAAAAGATTCAAATGACCTCTGGTTAAAAGCAGTAAGGTTCTGATTCAAGAGGCAGGAAGCTGGGGAAGGGTGGGTGATAATCCCATTTCCTTGTTCTCCTGAGTAAAATTCTCCACAAACGGTCCCTACTTGAAGCCCCACCTTCAAGACATTCCCGGTTAATCTTACTTTCCGTTCAGTTCTTCAGTCATACTTATGAGTCATAGAACTGCAGGGTGTTCACGCTGAAAGGCACCTCTGAGGTCACTACTAACAAATGTTGAAGATAAGAAAACTAAGGCCAAGATGTATGGCTTGCCCGGGGTCTCAGAGCCAAGGCTGACACCCACAGCTGGTCCAGGGTTCTTTGCACTTCCTAAATGGATGGAAGCCCAAACAGCTCAACAGAGGACGGCAGCCCAGTCTTGCCCATAAAGCCTCACTGGGAAAGCAAGGAGAGTGTGCACATGGAGACTGCTCTGTGGGTCGAGACCGCCGGCGCCCTCCACTGGACACACTTGCCACGTCCTCTGCTGCCAGCCCTGTGCAAATCGCAGGACTCCAAATAAAGAGCAATGGAACTATGGCAACGCTCTCTAGGTGTCCGCGGCCACAATCAGCGCCTGTGTTAAAACCCCTTTGAGATTGCGAGCTATTCCCTGGCACGTCCCCACATTTTCCAGTCGATGGATCCTGCCGCCTGTACAAATGTAATGTCACTCCAGGCAGGGACACTTGAGTCTACTTCTCTTTCACGCCAAGAGCAGAGAGCACAGCTCCCCGAATCAGAGCATTCCCCTCCTGCTTCTTCTGGTTCACTGATGCTGCAAAAAGGAAAAAAAAAAAAAAAAAAAATGTCCTCCCTCTAAGGACCCTACTCATTTTTTTAAAATTTCGTCTCCAGGTCTTGACGAAATTAGTATTTTTCTCTAACCGTGTTGGCAGCAGCATCAGACTAAGAAAGAAAGGAATCTGAAGGAAAAAGAGATAATAAAAGCTTCTATCTAATGACACTGGAGTGGAAAAGGAGGAACGGGACTGAGGGGCCAGTGGGCTTGTTCCAGCCTCTCTGCATGCTGCTGTGAACAAAAGCTTGCTGGGGACGGAGTGTGGTCTGGCAGCGGCCAGCGCGCTGAGTGGGAAACCAGAGAGCAATTGTAGTTCCGTTCTCTATTCAAAAGGCAATTTTCTCGGAGGTGGTAAGAAGCCTCTGTCTGACACTGAACCTCAATTTCCCCGGCTCTGTAAAGCAAGTGACTAAATAATCATGGAAAGTCAGAGATGACATTTCACTTCACTGGTTCACTTAGCAGAGGAGCAAACCCAGGCCCAGAGAGGGAGAGAACTTGCCTAAAATCACCCAGCCAGTAAGTGACAGAGGTAGGCTGGAGCTCACCAGAGCTCAGCCCTGCACAAGAAATGTAGCTCTCCACCTGCCTAGGTGCAGTCTTGCCTATCAATAGAGGGACAGAACAAACAACATTGGGGGAGGGGAGTACTTTAGCCACAAGATTTTAGGAATCAGGGGTTTGGGTATGCATTGCACATGGAGTCAGGGGCTGATTCTGGATGTCTTAGGTGAGCCTGGAACTGTGAGTCACCTCTAACCCAGTCAACCACCATGTCTGTGGAGAGGGTGCTGTCTGGAGCTGACCCTGAAGACTGAAGTAAAAACTGGAGGGTGGACAAGTGGAAAGACGACAAAAAAGGAACAGTTTGGAGACACATGGCACTTTTAGGAAAGATGGTGGAGTAAAGTGGCTGGAACAAACCGCTGGACTCCAGGTCATGCTTAGAAGCTTCATTTTGCTCTATCGGCCAATGGTTCCCAAACTACTCAAGTGACAACAATCTCTCCCCATTTTAAAGACTCTTTATAAACAAACCGTGTGAGGGTCAAATATTCACATGGAATAAATAAAACGCGTAAGTCAAAAAAATGTGAAGTCCCTATTTTTACCTTAGACACATGAAACAAAGTTCAATAACCACAATTTGAAAAGCAAATAATCTCTCTGTGTCTCATTGGCCAACACTTGGTATATTTTTTAAGTTGGCTGATTAGAAACCTAAGAAAAGCATAACTGTATTACATACACAAGGCTTTTTAGGCTATTTTGTTCTGTATTGTATTGATGATTAAGAGCATTTACCTGTATATAAAAATGACATACAGAGGTGCTTGGGTGGCTCAGTTGGTAAAGCGTCTGCCTTCGGCTCAGGTCCTGATCCCAGAGTCCTGGGATGGAGCCCATGTTGGGCTCCTTGCTCAGTGGGGACCCAGCTTCTCCCTCTCCCACTCCCCCTGCTTGTGTGCTCTCTCTCTCTGTCAAATAAATAAATGAAATCTTTAAAATAAAAAAAAATCTTTAAAATAAAATAAAAAATTTAAAAATGATATGCAGGGATCCCTGGGTGGCGCAGCGGTTTGGCGCCTGCCTTTGGCCCAGGGCACGATCCTGGGGACCCGGGATCGAATCCCACGTCGGGCTCCCGGTGCATGGAGCCTGCTTCTCCCTCTGCCTATGTCTCTGCCTCTCTCTCTCTCTGTGACTATAATAGATAAATAAATAAATAAATAAATAAATAAATAAATAAACAAACAAACAAACAGAACAAAATGATATGCAGTCTACTGGATGTACGGACAGTGCAGGAACACCTGTGCGTTACAGACCCAGTTCTCCGGGGCGTCCTCTGCAGATTGGGAACCACTGCTGATGGGGATAAGAAGCCAGAGAAGAATAGTGAACAGGAGCTGATTTTGATGGGATTTGGGTGTTAGGAAGTTAACTATCAGATAACTTTCAGATTGCACAAGATTGTACTGAAACGCACCAGCGAGAAGGTCAAGTCATGTATGGGTGCTCATGGTTCAGGGACAGAGGTGTCCTCGGTTGTGGGAGACATGATCTGATGAACAGAGGAGGCACTGACTTCAGCCCTCGCTCTCTGCACATCCTACCTCAGCTCTGAAGAACAACAAACAAGTAATGCCCCATGGGTAAAGGTGGGCCTAACTGCACTTCCATGCTGATTTTCAACCACCAAGTCCTGACCCATCAGAGAGGGATAAATTCTTAAATGAATTGCACGCAATCCTGCAGGCTGAGTCCTATACTCTTCCAAGCGCCTCACACCTGGGTGAATTTCCTTCTATATTTTTCCCTGGGGATATTAGAACCACAGTGCCATGTATCCTTATCTTCCCCCATCTCTACATTATTCATACTGCTATGTCATAAAACATTTTTCTACAAACACGATTTTTAGTTGTCACATAATATTCCACTCTAAGAATGCCCCATAATTTACCATTCTCTTTTTGTTGGACCCTTAGAAAGTTTCCAATATTTCACTATTATAAATAGCACCGTGGTGCACATCCCTGCACATAAATCTCTGTGCACATCTCTGATTATTTCCTTAGGGCAGATTCCTAGAAGTGTGATTGCTGGAATGTTTACCATTTTGATGGATCTCGTGTTGCACAGTTCCCCCTGCCTAGTGTCCTGGTGGCAAAAGATAAATCCCCATGAAAGGATGGATGCAGGGGGATAAAAAAGGAGTTGTAAGTGAACACCAGCTCACGAATTCCAGCAGAGAGGAGACACCTCCCAAGGGCTAATCTGGGTGACAGGCAAGCCTATTTATTTATTCGAGGCATTTACCTGACCCCTTCTTCCAAAGGGGACTGACCTAGAATGAGAAGAACTAATATATCATATGAAAATGTCAGAGGGGGTGGGGAAGAGAAGGCTGCCAATAGTGGAATGACCTGGTTGCTCAAGACCCAAGGAGAATAAAAACCAGAAGAGCGTGGGAGGGGGGCGCTTTTTGTTATCCATCCCTTGGCTGCTAGGACTGCCAGATAAAATACAAGATGCAAATCTGTATTTAAATCTGAATTTCCAATAACTAACAAATAATTATTTTAGTAGAAAAAAAAGTGTGTCCCATGAAATATTTGGTTCACATTTATACCAAAAAAAATTGTCGCTCCAATATTCTAATTGAACCAGCATCCTAGATTTTTATTTGCTCAGTTTGGCAGCTCCGCCTGCTACACCTTAATTACAGAGCAGCTACTAAAGTAAGGATAGCAACCACACAGTTCAGAGGGCAAACGTGAATGGAGGGGCATAACTCGGTGCCCAGGAAATTGAGAGCACTAGTTAAGGAGACAGGCCTGCAGCTCCTTACCAGTGAGCGGATTCTTCTGCAGGAGTCCCACCCTTGAGAAAGCCACAGAGAGGAGCAGAGATGCTGAGGTGGCCCTGACTGCAGCCCCCCTGGGGCACAGGGCTCTGGGTGTGCACTAGGATCATCAGAGATGGACGGAGCCACAGGACTCCGTGGCGAGGCATGGCTATCCCCCCATGCAATTTTTCCAGGTGGAATGTGAAGGAAGCAGCTAATAGGCTGATCCCACAGACCCTGAAAAATAGTCCTCTCCCTGACCTCGCCTTGGCCAGCAAGCGGCTTTATCTAAAGGAGGAGAAGAAAAGGAAGGTGCTCTCCTTACACACACACATACAGACACACACACAGCATCTTCGTGTGGTCGTGCCTCAGCAGTTCCTCACACAATATGCTCTAAATTAATAGCTTCAGGGAGATAATGGTTTATAAAGCAGGAGTTTGTATGCAACCCAGGAAAATGCTCTGCTCCTTATTATTTGGCCATATATTTTTACAGTCAGATTATGAGCAAACAAGGTTAAATGCACACACAAACAGACACACAGATGGGCAAAAACAGGCTTCAATTTTCTATTCCATGCCCTGCCGCCTCAAACTTCCTCCTTTCCTTTGCTTTGACTGTTTCTCTTGCTTCCATTTTCTGAGTCCTTCCTTTCTCCTGCTCATTCTGCTTCTCCCCGTTTATTTCCTTTACTCTTTTTTTCTACTCCCGTGCTTTTCTAGTTTTCTTATTATTCCTTCTTTTGTCTTTCTCTTTGAAGCAAAACAACAGCTCAATCAAAAATAAATCTAAGATCATTCAATGTTTGAACTGGGAGGGCCTCAGGAATCATTTTGCAAACAAAGAAACAGACACATTTCAGAGGCAGGGATTTTGTCAGGATAATATGGTTTCTAGCACTTAGGATTAGAGTCCAAACTCCTCTCTCTGTAAATTCAGATCCCCTTCCACTGTGGCAAACTCCTTCTCATTAGTTGGCATCATTCTGTACATCGAGCAGTTTTCCATGGTAAAGTGAACTGTGTCCTCCACAATAATTTGTCCACCTCTAAACTAAACTCCATCCCCTTGTTTGGAAATACGGTTTTAGTAAATGTGATCAAGTTAAGCTGTGGTCATCCTGAAGCGAGGGAGACCCTAAATCCGATGACTGGTGTCCTTTGAAGAAGGCTATGTGAAGACACAGGGACACAGATACACAATAAGAAGGCTGTGTGACAATGCAAGTCAAGGAACCAAGGGTTGCCGGCAACCAGAAGCTGGGAGAAAGCCTCCAAGGAACCAATCCTGCCAACACCTTGACTTCTAGCCTCCAGAAGTGTGAGAGAATAAATATCTGTGGTTTTAAGTCACCTGTTTTGTGGTACTTTGTTACAGAAGCTGTTGGAAGCTAATACACCTGACTGCAAACCCTGAGGCCCACTGGAGCCTGCAGGTCTGCAGCCAGCCAGTCCTGGGCTCTGCTCCCTGCACCACCCTGCCTTGGTCAGCTAGAGAAAAAGTACTACATGAACATCTCACATGGGCGAGAGGATGGACCCGGGACCTCTGAGATACAAAGCAGTATGAGACATGGTCCCTGCCTTCAAGATGCCTCTTTAAGACTAAAATAAGGAAGGCTATGCTAAGACATGGCTGTAGGGGGCTTCAAAGAGAGGCCAGGCTGCCACGGTCCCAAATCAAAGGACTTCCCAAACTGTAGCTCCATCCAAAGGAAGAAAGGGCAACCCTGTGTCTCCAGAGCAGGGTTTTCCCTTCGACTCTGCCTCTGCCTCTGAGGAGAAGTCAAGTCCCCAGGGGGTGGTAAACACATTCCCTGCATCTTACCAGATGGACACTTCTTTGAGCCAGCAGCCACCTGAGGCCTGGAAATGCAGGCTCAGGGCTGTGTATCCAAAGGCTGGAGGCCTGCCTTACCACCCACCCCTTCATGCCCCTGAGGTATCTGAATACTCCCTAGGGACTTTGCTTGACCCAGGGTGGGGGCAGGGTCTTTGGGAGCAACGAGGAGGGAGTCTCCAGGCCAGATATGACCCCCTAACTTGAGCATCAACACATCCCAGGCCTGTATTTTGGCTCAGCCTCTGAGCCCTTTGGAGGTTGGTATTGGTTCCCAGAATTACCGCATGGGGGTCGGCTGGACCTGACAAGGACCAAAGTGCTTCTTCCTGTGGAAGTGGGGGATGTGGGGGACGAGTGAAGGGTTGAAGGGAGGGGAGGAGAGGCTTTTCCAAAGTCTCTTTCCAAAGTCTCACCATTGTGCTTGTTCCCAGAGCTGCAGAAAACAGGTGGAGGGGCCTGGAGCTGTGGGCCCTGTCCAATCCCAACTCTGGGTGATTTGCCTGTTTTTGGCTCCTAGCAAATTAAAATGTCCTTTATATTTATAACGGGGGCAATAATCCACCTTAGGTTTTGAAACCAAGGTGGAATAGGCCATTCTACTCTCTTGTCAGATGCTAATCTACCCACTAATAATGAAAAAAGGAGGAGAAAATTAGAGGGAAAGCTGGCTTGGTCTGCAGAATCAGAGGATTTGCAAGGGCAAGGTGGGGGGAGGGGGCTTTGAATTAAAATTAAATATTAGGAGGTAGGGAAAACACATTGGGAAAGATTGGCCTCGAAGTGATACAGAAGTAAACTCAAAGGGGATGGGGTGACAGCTGGACCGTCTTAGGCAGGAAAGGATCAGAAGAGGCAGAATAATAATGCCACGGACTACATCTGAAATCAGCTTAGGGCTGCCCCTCCTGAACTAACTAGGGGCGCGCCTGGTGGGAGGGAAAGGATGGCGACAAGTGGGTTTTCCATGAGTGTTTATTTTTTATCTCAGTTTCTCCTGGTTTAGCTCCGGAGTTTGTGCTTTCCCGAGTGTGGAGGGAGGGTGAAGCGTGAAGAGGTCAAGGGCAAAAGTGGAGGAGAAAAAGGAGAAGAATCCTTTTGTGTATGGCTGGAGAGAAGGCTCAGAGTCAGATCGGGTTGTCCTGTCCCATTTCTTGAGCTGGAAGATTAGACAAAACAAGAGTTTTGGGTTTTCTCTTCATCCAGAAAATGGGGGGGAGGGGGGCTGTGCACAAGAATGGTCTCTCCCTGGAGTTTCAGTTTGCCTGTGTCAGTGTCACCCGTGTCCTTTGTTTCTCCATGTGGGGGCAGCCCAACAGTCTGAGATGTTCTGGAGACCCCTTGAAGATGTCCGAGGACATCTCACAGCATTTATCTGAAGGCAGACCATCTTGAATGTGCCTTCTAAATTCAGTGAGAACTCACTGAGCTGTTTTCACGTGAGGTGGTCAGGGGCTGGGGGAGAAGTTGTTTTATTTACGCATGGAAAGCCTGTCCTGTTGTCAAGTAACTATGAGTGTAAGAAGCTTCTACACACTGAGCTTCAGCCAGTGCTCCCATCACTTCCACCCACTGGCTGTCCACTCCACCTTCTAGACACCAGTTGCTCCCAAACATACTGGAAGGAGGTGGCTGTCTGCCCCTGTATGTTTCTCCATATAAATAAAACTGGGTGCCTTGACTCTTCACCACTGTCTTAGCCCAGGCTGCTATAACAAAGTACCATAGACTGAGTGGCTTATAAACAACATAAATTTATTTCCAATAGTTCTGGAAGCTGCTCAGCTCAGTCCCAGATCAGGGCGCCAACACAGCTGAGTTCTGGTGTGCACCATCTTCCAAGTCGCAAACTGACCTCTTCTTACTGTGTCCCAACATGGTGGAATGGGCAGAGAGAGCTCTCTGGGGTCACTAATAAGGTCATGACCTAACTTCCTCCCAAAGGCCCCACCTCCTAATACCATCACATTGGGGGTCAGGATTTCAACATAGGAATTTTGTGAGGACACAAACATTTAGTCCATTGGACTCATATAATCTGTTTTCCTGATATATGGCCATCCTGGTCAGCTATAGATTGACTGCATCCCCTTTAAAGTATGATTCCTAGGGGATCCCTGGGTGGCGCAGCGGTTTGGCGCCTGCCTTTGGCCCAGGGCGCGATCCTGGAGACCCGGGATCGAATCCCACATCGGGCTCCCGGTGCATGGAGCCTGCTTCTCCCTCTGCCTGTGTCTCTGCCTCTCTCTCTCTCTCACTGTGTGCCTATCATAAATAAAAAAAAAAAAAAAGTATGATTCCTATAACTTAACAAGAAATTGGTCTTCCTTCCTCCCTCTCCCATCCACCCTCCACACTGCCACCACAGCAATTATTACAAAATACACATATCTCATCAAGTGTTTCCCCTGCTGGTCAAAACCCTACATTGGCTTCCCACTGCCTATAAAAAGAGTGTCCCCCATAACCCCCATCATCTATGATCACTCCAGTAGCTTCCTAACTGTGATCTCTGGTCCCATTCTTGGCCTGCCCACTCCAGGACCCATTCTTTAGAGTTAGGACAAAAACTGTGTACCCTCCATATACCAAGTACCATCTATCACACAGTGGCCCCCATTTACAACTCATTAATGAAACCCCATTGTGCTTGGAATAAAATCCAAATTCCTCACAGACCCTACAAGTCTTGCATCACCCAGCCCGCACTGCCTCTTAATCTTGTGCAGCCCTCCTCCCTGTCAATACCTAAATGGTGGCCTTTCTTTCAGGCCCTCACACAGGTCAACCTCTTTCCTGCTACAAACTCTTCTCACATACCGTTCCCTGCCTGGAATGCTCTTCCCTCACTCCTCACAGGGCAGCTCCTTCTCATTGTTCAAGAGTGAGCTTGCATGCCACCTCCTCCAAGAGGTCTTCCCTGATACCTAGCACATGCTAATGCTCACACACACACTAACTGTCCTCTTTCAGCCCACTGAAATATGGGGGTTGGCTTATTTGTCTATTTATTGGCTGGCTGACTCTCCCACTAGAATATAACCTCCACAAGAACAGCAAGCATGACAGCTTGTTGATCACTGTATACCCAGTATCTAGTTAATGTCTTGTACATAGGAGATGCCGAATAAATATTTATTGGATCAGTGAGGCTCTCAGATACTTTATCTCCTATCCTCCTCCTGCTCCTACTCATTCTCTAAGATCCAGGTCAAGAATCCAGTACAAAATCATCCCTGACTTCAATGAACAGAGGTTATCATCCCCCCAGACATGCAGGAAACAATGACTGGAGAACCACTCGTGCCCAGCACGATGATGTGTGCTGAGAACACAGGATTCACCTACATATATCCCTTGGGCTCCAGGACTCCACAGCCTAGTGGAAGACATACGCACCTAATAAAATCATTAAAACAAAACGTTGAATCTGTGGATGATACAGGAACATATGGTGCATGAGAGCAGGACAAGGTGGGCATCCAGAAGTGTTTAGATTAATGAAAGCACAGGACCAGGTAACAGGCACTTTCTGCACCTAAGCAACTATCACATGGCTTTACCATTTATCCATGTGCCCCGTGGTGTTCCCCGCCAGAGCTCTTCAGGACAGGGATGCTGTCAATCAGCCTTGGGTCCCCAGAACCCCCAGAACATCCCAATGTGTCCTCTGCAAAGGCAGGAGAGCCATGGGAACAAATCCCTAGGACTCACACTCTGCCTGCGGCTGTTCTAGGCTCTGCTGCTCTGGCTATCTGCATCTACACAAAAGAAGCCCCTCGCTCAAAAAAATGTCTTCCCTGGAGAAAGCCCAGTTATTTATTGAGTGCCACCTGCCACATGGGTTAATCCAGCCCTGGATTTCTCCTTTACAGCCAACCCCATTTCAACCACAGCTGATCTCCCATCTGACCCTCAGAACTGTTGAGAGATGAGGGGCAATAAATCGCCGTCCAGGCGCCTAGCCCTGGCTCCCTGCCACTGTCACCGCCTCTGCCTCCACACCCCGGAAGAAAGACTTACGGGAGCCGCAGATGATGCTGAACTTCAATTAGGCCCTGCTGGAAAATTAGTCACGCAGGGTGACATTTTCCAATCATGGAACATTAGCATCCTCCCTAATTACACAATTGTGGGGCTAACATGCTTAGGAGCAAATAAGACCAAGCTGCTCAGCATCTCAAGTGTGCATGTGCACATATACACAAGTGTGTGCATACATACACGATGCCATGGGAAATTGGGATCTCTCTCTCTTCTAATGTGGTTTAAAAGCTGACTGTGCACTTTGCTCAAAAGGAGAGTGGAAAACCACATGAAGGAAATCCCTGTATCTTGGGAGCATTTCTAAGAATTTCACAGATGAAGAGAATTTCATTTCACAGAAAACAAGGGCTGTAATGCTAAGAGTACTAAACCAGTCTGAGATAAAACTATCTGCTCTTTCGATCCAGGCCTGTTAGCCAAGAGTACTCACCCGGGGATGAGATGCAGCAGCTTCACTTTGCCCTGCACCTGCTACTGTGACTTTGTAGAGCTGTTTGAACCTGAACTCCCCTCTCTCATGCATGGAAACACCCAGCTCTTCTCATTCATTCATTCATTCAGTGAGGATTTATTGAGCATCTACTCCATGCCAGGCACGGTCTGAAGCCTTGAAGACACTGGTGAACAAGGAAATAGAAACACATCTGTACTCTGTACACATCTCAGCCACAGCTGATGCTGTGACAACTTTGATACCCACAACTTTAACAGGAGAGATGCCAGGCATCACGGCAGGAACATCAGTTACCCAGTGACCAGAAGGTGGGGACTGCCTTCCGAGGATGGCTTAGAGCTTTCCCTAACTGAACAGGCAGCTCTTCCAGGTCAAGAGTCTGTTCTTAGCTGCTTTCTCTGATAGTTGAGTATTAGATATATTTTGTGTCACTAGAAAGGAAGGAAGGCTTAGAGAGTATTATAAAAAATTAAATATATAAATGAGTAGATACAGGTATTTTCAAATTTTTAAAAAAGAGAAAGAAAGGATAAATGATTTGCAACTGCAATATACATATGTGTACTTATATATGTGTGTATGCATGTATATGTCTGGGTGGGTTTGTGTTTTGTGTGTGTGTGTGTGTGTATGCATATATTCCTATATCCATTCCCATAGTTTGTTTAGCTCAGATTTACTTCAAGGGATAAATAAGTAGGTAAGTTCCCTAGCAAAGGACCTCGCACACAGCGGGCATCAGTAAGTACTCTCTATCATTCCTCTTGCTGCCTTCATTATGACAATCTGAGTTGATGAGAAATCTGGCTCCTCCATGCTGCATCATCCACTATTGCTTTTCTGAAGGACACATCTTCACCTGCAATTATACTAAAATAAAGCCCCCTCCCCACCAATCACTTCTCTGTAACATCACCTCCTGATACAGCCTGGAGATGCCACTTGCCTCTTTCACAGCAAGATCCACCATCCCAATGCTGGGCCTCCCACGACCAAGTCTCCACTAGAACAGAGACAGCCACCATCCTGCCAGCAAACTCAGCACTGCCTCCCATCAAGTACGTAAAACACACTCATTTGGATTTACTCTCTGTCATTCCTCCTTCCTCCCATCTGACATCACCTCTCTATGCGCACTCCATCAGGGCATGAACAATTACGGGAGCTCTGTGTGCTATGGAGCTGGCTGAGGCTTTGGAAGCTACATGGTATTAATCTCCTGTCTGCCCATTCTCCATTGCTCTGAGCATGCTGGCTCCCGTTAATCAGCCAGAGGTAGGACTTCTAGGCCAGTGTTTGTTTGACTCACCACTCTCTCCTCTTCTGGGCTGCATCAGAACAAAATATCCTAGACAGAGCCCGGCCGCCTCCCCGTGGCGTGCTGCCAGTCATGAAGACGTCATTGGAATGTCTCGTCTCTCTTTTTTTTTAATGCTGCTCCTTGTCGCCACAGATTGATCTGCCAGTTAAATATTTAGACATGCTCATCTGCCTTTGTCATAAAACACCACTTGACTTTGAGCGATGAGCAAGGAGGTACTGAGGCTGTAGCTATTCCCTTCCTGGGACATGGAGACAGGGAAGCAGCAACAAGACAACCCCCCACCCCAGAAGTCTGCACATCTCCATCAAACCCACCCAACCCAACTTCAGCAAGTCCAGCACACACAGCCTCCAGAGCATGAGAAGGGCTGAGAAGGGGGAGCCAGGTCCTCTCTTTGGATGGCCAAGTGCATGAGTTTGCTCCACTAGCCCCATGGCCTCTCAGTCAGCCCCATCCTGTCCTAGACTTCCCAATCACCAAACAACCTTCAGGCCAGTCTTCGTGAGCATCCCTCTGACAGCTAAAAGTGCCACCAACATGGCACAACACACATTATCTCATTTCATCATCATGACAACTCTCCTTGAGATGTGAATTACTGTCCCAATTTACAAACAAGGAAGCAGAGACTCACAAAGTTTAAATGAACAGTATGTCCAACAACACTAAGTAGGGGAAAAAGGGTCTGTGACTAGAGCCCAGCTCCCAAGGATGGATTCCCTTCACTGCATGTCCATAGGTCACCACCAACATGGACCCTCTAAACTCATGTTTGATCACCTCAGCCAAAAAGCTCCTGTATTTCTCTGCAACTTCTCAGAGGCTCAAGATCTTTCCTGGGAAACCTGGCTTGCTTCCTGATCACAGGGAGGGGTCAAAGGCTAGAGACTGAACCATTCAGCTCCCGGCCTGAACGTTTAAACTATAAGGTATTTTTCAGAGCAGTGGCCATCAAAGCCCAGGACCCTGCTCCATGTTGACTGCAAAAAGTGAATTTCAGTAGATGGAGGGTCATTAGAACTCTTCAAGGGAGGCCTAGAACGGCCCTGGGCAAACTGAGGGCAAGGTGGTCCCACAGTGGGTACAGAGGACAGCATGGTATGGAAGCTATTGAACACTCTCCAGCCTACAGTGCCTCAAGCCCACTGTTTGCTCTGATAGGAAAAATCAGTTGCAGAGAAATCTGTCCTTTCATTCCCCTGTTTCAGAAACAAGCAGGTGCTCTTTGATCTAAGCAGTTGGCAGAGGAGGGGAGGGGAGGGGAGGGGAGGGGAGAGGAAATGAGATTGGAAGCATCTGAGAAGAAGGATAAGGCCATACCACATGGGACCAAAGACTCTGAGAAGAGAAGTGACCACTGCTGAGGGTGTTCACAGGCTCTGCAGTGAAGAGCCGGAGGGAAGCAAGTGGTTACTGAATCCCACTTTCACACTCCCTAGGTGGGAAAATGAGGCTTCCAGAAAACCATAAGGGCCTTACAGAGAGTCACACACTGGTCATTAACAAGAACTCAGATTTTCTAACTCCTAGTCCAGCTTTCCTTCTCTCTTTCTCTCTCTGTCTCTCCCCCCTCCCCCAACCCTTCATTTACCAACTGTTTTTATGTATTGTCTTTAATTTCCTTCCTACTGTATATGATC
Source organism: Canis aureus (assembly GCF_053574225.1). Classification (NCBI taxonomy): domain Eukaryota; kingdom Metazoa; phylum Chordata; class Mammalia; order Carnivora; family Canidae; genus Canis; species Canis aureus. Next base: position 55,776,760 of record NC_135628.1, on the reverse strand, counting down.
TTCTCTTGTGAAGTGGTTAGGGGCTCAAACTTACACAACTTCAATCGTGACATGCAAGGAGGAGGAAGGCTTTCCCATTCCAGTCTGGACATTAGCCTTGCTTGAGTTACATCCATACCCCTTGCCCAATCAATGCATTGATGGTGGAAGAGGGATGTAACCTCCACCTGAATGACAAGAAATGGAAAAGACATAGTTTACCAAAAGAAATGGCAGCACCATTGCCAGAAACAAAAGAGAGACAAATACAATAGATATGCACATACAAAGACAACCTAGACTAATTCTTGCTTCATGAGCTGGCTATAAAAACAAAACCACCCAGAATTCTATGCACAGTGTTCTATATTCTTAGATTCAAGGAATAGAGAGTAGGAAGCCAAACTTGGGCCTTCTGTTTTAATGCATATTTTCACAGATTTTTTTCAAAAAAGCATACCTGCCTTTGGAGTAATCAGTAGCTTGCCAAGCCACTAATAAAGGGCTATGCTCTCCCATTTGACTACCATTCCTTGCAAATACCCTTCCTCCATTAGGAACTCTGAAGGAGAGGCATGGTAAAGAATAAGACTCCATCCAAACAGTCCATCCAAATCCCTGACCCCTCCTCAACTCTCCATGCCCCGCCACCAGTCAGCTCACTCTCTCCTGAACCTGAACCTGTAAAAGCCCAATGGAAGAGACAAAGGAAGAAGGTAGGAGAGAAGAGAATAAAGTGAGATGTGCAGTCCAACAGAGGTTGGCACCTGCCCCCACCTGGGAGGCAGACTTCAAAAACGGCTCAGCAGAGCATTTGAGCTCTTCCTTGCCACACCCACCTCCACTTTAGCTCCATGGAAAGCTCTGGGCTGGGGGAGTCTCGCAGATCACAGCTGATGATGGGACAGTAAGGGACAGCAGTGCTAGATAACTCAGGAATGAGTGTTCATTTCATCACTTACTGGCTGAATGACCTTGAGCCATCATTAACATCTGTGAACCTCAGTTCCCTCACCTGTAAATGGGAATAGTGATTGTTACCCATCTCACAGAGCGGTCATGAGGAGTGAGCAGGATAATGTCTTAGAATGGTGCCTGGGACATGATAATGCCCCCAAAGCATTAGGAGTATTATTGTCATCAGTGGCCACGTCTATGTTGTGTCCATAAACTGTACAAAAAATATATTTTAATCATACATGCACCATTTTTCAAGAGTGCTGTTTTAATGAATTAACTACAAATTCATTGAAAACTATTATTGAACACGGTGTACTTTCTATTATTTATATATTTTCTCAGTGAACATTCAGAATATGGCCAGTCCTATGTTGTTTCCCTTTTTTTTTTTTTCAATTCAAAGAGTCTACATCCTCAAAAAAAGATTGAAAGGCACCAATACACATCACAGAGTTGTCTTTACTGTAACTTAGATTCTGTAGAAGTTGTAACTCAAGTGTGACATTTAGTACTTGACCTCTAACATTTCAAAGAATGATGCTCTTTCACTATCGCCCTTTGTTACTGTTGCTTACAAAGAAATTAGTAGAATTCATGGCATCAGCAAGCATTAAATATCCCCATCTGTCCTGCTTACCCTAGAAAGTTTTGCTCACCTGGATTTTTCTCTCCTCCCCATGATGGATGGCCAGGAGCCACACTGTCAGATTGACTTCCAATCCATAAATAGCTCTGCCATTTAGATGCCATGGGGATAACATTAATACCAAACACAAAGACAAAATAAAAAGCCTTTAGCAACTGAATGGCCCTTGGATTTCAGCGATATCGATCCAGTGGAGCCTGCTAAGTTATTATGGCTACAGTTCTGCTCAGAGAAATCTGTGATCCTGAGCAAAGTCAGAAGTCACAATCACCTTTAACTACAAAGTACAGTGACAGGGCTGTAGGGCAGCTCATTGCCCCATCTGTACAGCTATCTGCCCAGGGCTGCATTCATTCCTCCCATTCAGAGCCAACCTCTGGAACAGCTCCATGGCTCAGTTTCCCCAGACCAACAAGAGCTCAAATTCTACAGTACTCCTAACTTCTGTTTTTCATCTCATACAAAATCTGTAAGATGGGAGTAGATATTATTTCACTTCTGTATAATAATGAGGAAATTAAAGTCAAGTGATGTGCCCCAGATCAAGCACTAAGGGACTGACAGAGCTAGGGCAAGAATGGCAGTCTTGCCCAGCCGTGGAAGCCCCCCAGCTAGCTCCCAAACCCTAAATCCATCCTTCTGCAGTATCTCCTAGAGCCCTCCCAGACTGAGGGCTCAGATTCTGCCTGGCCCTGGGAGTTGCTGTCACCCCTTTCCTTTAACAATCCCCGCACACCCCAGGTTTGGACTAAGTTTATCACACTGCCTAAGGCTCAATGTCAAGCAAAAGGCTTGGGGTGAGCACCAGCTGGTACTGATTGGTGCTGGATGAAGCTCAAGGCAGAATGGGCTGGATTTGTACGGGTCCTCCATGCTCTAAGCATCTTACACAGAAGTATGCAGGGACTGGGTTGTGAATTAACACAGGGTGGGACTGTGTAGCAGCAAAGGGACCCCACACCCTGGGGTTCTCCTTTTATGAGGCAAGCATGACAGTGGCCTTGAAAGTAAGGCAAAACCTGCCTGAGTTTGGGTACCAAATGCTCTCAGTTTGAGTACCCGCTGCTCACAGAAGTCACTGGGAATACTGGCTGCCGGGCACCCGGAGTCTATGGAGACCAAGGAAGCTGAGGGCACACAGCTTCTCCTGCTGCATGGGGGAAGGGAGGCCGTGCCCCCTGTTGCTAAACTACCTGAAGAGACTTTTGGGACATTCAGTGGCCAAGACTACTTACTCTCCACACTTAGGTTTTTTGGGCTGTCGGGCTGTATAATGAGTTGTATAAGGGAGAAAGAGGACATAAGAGTTTCTAGGCTCCTATAAGCTTCTCTCTCTTCTTCTCCAATAGGCTGTGTGTGTGTCCTAGATCATGCAATTCCTCATTGAGACAGTGCAAAGAAACCACACTGGGGCGAAACACTAAAGAGTGGTGATTCATGAGTCTCCCTTCCATGGAAGCAGTCCTGAAACCTGGAGATTTGACTGCTTGCTGCACCTGGCCGTGGCTGATGGATCCATCTGTAGACTCCTGAGTGAATCTGGATATCATATTTTCTTCCGCCTGGGGATTTACCTTGTGGGGTAGTCAGAGGCCAAGCTGGCAAATTCAAGAACTAAGTCACATAATGGCAGTGATCAGGGTAGGAAGTCAAATCCTCCTAATGTGAGGTCTCTGGACACCCCAGGTTTTTCCCCTTTATGGGTCTTGGTTGTATAACATGTTTCTTTGAGCTATGAGACTCCCCATTATCCCTCCAAAAAATGCCTCTATTGCTTAAACCAGCCAGAATTGGTTTCTATTTGAAAACAACAAATCTCTTAATTAGTGTTCATGGAATAACTGTTTTCAAGCTCTTCTGTATTGTTCTCATATGTAAACTATTCTGCAGATAAATGGTTCCTTTCATAAGTCTCTGGGACCAAACTTCTTAAAAAATAAAAAGACCCTTTTTACAATTAGCAGAAACCCAGTATTTTCCAAATTTCTCACTAATGTAAAGGACATACTGGTAAAGACAGAAAACTTGCCTGAGGGAGGGTTGTCATAAGCTCAAAAAAGAGCTTTTGAGGGATTTTTCTGTCTTTGCAATAAAAATGAGAGGGACCAAGGGAAAGCAGGGGTAGAGCTCAGGAATACAGCACATGATTGTAGACTGGGAAGAGCTGGACTTGAATCCAACATCTTCCACCTCACTTGACCTTTGGGGGGCAGCTGGGGGCATGGGCTCAATTGCCATTTCTCAGTTCTAAGGTCTTGGGCATCCTTCCAGGCTGCCTATAACACATTTTGTGTTTGTGTCTGTGGGCAAGCACCGTGCCGTGCCTTACAGCACCACCTGGTGGGAAGGACAGGTTCTGAGTGACACTGCCCACGTTTGAATCTTGGCTCTCTAGGGGCACTTGGCTGGTACCTAGACTGGTTCAGTCCATAGAGCATTCAACTCCTGCTTTCAGGGTCATTAGTTCAAGCCCCAGGTTGGTCACAGAGCTTACTTTTAAAAAAAAGGAAAACCGTCTAAGGACCTTGAACAAGATACTTACTCAATATCCCCATCTATAAAAAGAAGGTTAATAGCAACCTACCTCGCAGGGTTTTTGTTATAATTAAATAAGATTTAACATGTAAAGCACTCAGAAAGGTCCCTACCAATAAGAGTAAGTGCCCACAAAAACACTGGCTGCTGTTGCTGATACATTATATTCTAGCACAATTCTACATTAGACAGTTAGCTAGAGAGAAAGAAAGATAGGAAAGGCCTTCAAGGAGCAGAACTTGGAGGAATTTTTTGAAAAAATGGTTTCTTTCTGTGAAGGAGCTGTTATTACTCTCTAAAACTAATTACAGAAGTGGTGAAACATTTAACACTTTGCCTCCTCTGGTAAATCCTAAGTAAGGTTATTAAAGGGATCCACAGAAGAAGAATTAGATGTGATTTTCTTTTTTTTTTTTTTTTTTTTTTTTTTTTTATTAACTATTACCACTGTGCTGTGGATCCCCGGAACTTACTCCTCTTTTTTTTTTTTTTTAAAGATTTCATTTATTTATTTATTCATGATAATCACAGAGAGAGAGAGAGAGAGAGAGAGAGAGAGAGGCAGCAGCGACACAGGCAGAGGGAGAAGCAGGCTCCATGCAGGGAGCCCGACGTGGGATTCGATCCCGGGTCTCCAGGATCGCGCCCTGGGCCAAAGGCAGGCGCCAAACCGCTGCGCCACCCAGGGATCCCTAGATGTGATTTTCTAAAAAAATAAAAATAAAACTATACACCAGGCTAAGGGCATTTCTGATGCTTGAACCACCAAAAGGAAGTTAAGTACTCTCCTTGAGGTTGAGTAAGGAGACCAAGAAGAGGGGAAAGTGGTAATTAATGGCCTAAGAAGTTATGATGAAATGGCACTTAATTTGAATACAGACATTTTAATTTCTCTTAATATTGTTTCCCCTTGTTTTAGCTCACAATTAAGCACTGATAATTATATTAACAAAGAGTTACATTTTTGGAGAAAAATGCAGAAGAGGCTTGATCAAATAAGGTATTTCTCTTCCACTCCAATAATTCACGTGCTAGGTCATGCCAGCTCTTTTAGGCAAGCCACACCATTCACCTGGGGAAGGCTGATGCCTGACATATTTTATCATTTATTTCACTTCATGCCTTATTTCATTCACTTCATTAGTTCATTTAATACAAACAACTCAATAAGGCAGGTATTGCTATCCTCATTTTACAAGAAGTAAAGCTACAACAACTTGTTTCAATTTATACAAGTGGGCAGTAATAATAAAAGCTAACATTTTATGGAGAGCTTTCCATATGCTGAACACTCTAGAAACCATTTTTGCAGACATCTTCTCTTTTCCTCTCTAGTGGTGGGGCCTGGATGTGAACCTGACTCTAGTGTGACTTGATGTCAGAGCTGTAGTAGAGCAAGATCCAAGCCCAGGTCTTTAGCGGGGACCCTTCTCCCCACTCCTGTGACTTGTAGGTCCCAGTAGGGACAATCCACCTGGATACTCCTTAAAATCAAAACGCTATTTTCCAAATGGTGGCCAACAAAGCTATTTCCAAAACAATGACATTACCAGGGTGTTTTGTGAGTAGCTCATTCTTTTGCTTGGAGGAACTATTGGGGACCCCAAGTGGAACATGGGCAGTGATTGTACAAAGTCAAGGGTACTTTGGAAGGACCTGGGTACTTCCACTGCCATCACTTCTGCGTAGAGGCCCCTGGGGGTTTGCATGCTATTGGCATCCCACCTACCTTATCTGTCCAGGAGCTGTAGTTGGAGCCAATCGGAGAACTCAGGTAGATCTGGGCCCCAAAGAAAAGAGGTGAAACCTGTCTTTTCAGTTAACAAAAATCTTCAGAGGACGAATGTGGAAGCATGAGGTTTATTATACTTTGAAGCTAACACCATAGCAATAACGATGCTAATAATGTCAATCTAAAAGCTCATGCTCAAGCAGAGCATTTAGTAGTATCTTCCATCTGAGACTCACCCTTCATTTGTATTTTCCCTTAACCTTGTGTCCCTTATTGCTTCTTTGCCTAAACCAGTTTTATGTGGCCTTCAACAAAGGAAAAAGTTTTATTATCTTAATGGTATATAAATTTAAATAGAAAATTAAGCAATCAGGAGAAAGCAAGTATATTTTACTGTGACGGTTGGCACAAGTGCTGTCAGTGGGCACTGATGTGGGTTCTGGGCCTCTGAGAGCCACAGCAGAAGCTAATCTGTCACTCTGGCTGCCTCATGCCCATGCGTGACAGCTGGCTGCGTGGATGGGAAGGGAGAGACCCAGAGCACTGCATCTGGCTCCAAGGAGAGGCTTCCCGAGGAGAGACCTCATTCCTTCAAGGTCCTGAATGCTGGGTCCATGGCAATAAATTGTATTTCATGGGTGGGATGGAGACACAGCTTTAAAAGCTTCTCATTTTTCTGGCATAAAAACCCTATGGTCTAGGGGATCCCTGGGTGGCGCAGCGGTTTAACACCTGCCTTTAGCCCAGGGCACAATCCTGGAGTCCCAGGATCTAGTCCCACGTCGGGCTCCCAGCATGGAGCCTGCTTCTCCCTCTGCCTGAGACACACTCTGCCTCTCTCTCTCTCTCTCTGTCTCTCTCTCTTTCTCTGTCTATCATAAATAAATAAATAAATATTTTTAAAAAATCCTATGGTCTAAAGACCAAGGGCCAAATGTCAACTGCAAATGAGGCTGCCAGCTATGACCCTGACAGAGCACTCAGAACAAAGGAAATCCACCACCAAAGCTAAGCAAATCTTTTTCTGCTCCTCCTCCAGCCCCTACACAAAAAGGAATAGGCCAATTCATGCACCTAAAAATGTAACTGAGCAGGAAAGTATGACTTTCCAGACAGGGTGCTGTGAGGTTTCACTGGACACTGGGGTTCGGAGTCAGAATTTCTCCAGAATCCTGAAAAGCAACCACTTGCAAGCAACCTGCCCAGAAGCAGAAGCAAGACATCATAGATTAGAGGGGGTGCTGACAGGTTAATGGCAGAGCTCTCCCCAGCACTCCGACATACATACACCCACTCACTCCCTGTCCCCGCCCCCCAGGGCCTCTTGCTAATGAGAACAGATTTATAAGGCTGCTTCTGGAAGAGAGCTGCTCAGCTGTCAACCTGGCTTCCCCCCAGGTTCTCCATGGGGCCTCCAGTTTCCAGGGCCAGGAGGCAGGGTTTGACTCACTTAACATGCAAGCAGTGCTGACATGGCCAGATGCTGCGCAGAATTCCCGGGACACAAAGAAGGGCAGGTCCAGCCCCTAAGGAGCTCACAGCCCGTGGGGAGCCGGACATGCACATGAATGACCTTCAGACCAGCCTCTGTTGACTTGCCTGCCCCAAGCCGGTCAGATCTTTGCAGGACATTAGGGAGTTCCACAAAGAGGTTCCTCCAGATGCACCAGCTAAGCCAGCTCCACTCAACCCACCACTTAGCCCCACTCACACATGAGCAGTCTGTCCAGGAAGACATTGGGAGGGCCAAGTTTCACATCTGTCCCCAAAGTCCAGTTTTTCACGTTGATGCTAAGGCAAAAATTATGTGTAAAAGACCTGGTGTAGATCGTTTCAATCAACTTGAACTAATTCAGATGGATGAGTATCTATTGGCTCTGAAAAATAGTGGGCCTGCGTGAAATGATGAAGTCAAAGCCGACTGGTTCCCACCTGATCCTCCTCATACCTCAGAAAGCAAAAGAAGGAGCAGTACTGGACCATCCCCACTTACTCTTACCTCCACCTCACAAACCACATTTCCAAAAGGACCCTCCCTTAGCTGGCTTCCACCCCAGCCCCAGAATTCAAACCCAGCGTTAAGCACAGAAACTGCTGTGAACCTAGAGGCTGTGGCTTGCCAAGGACAGAAAGAAAGGGATGATCGACATGCTGTGTGTGTATCTCCCTGGGAGGGTTGGGGGAAGTCCCCTGGAGCCCTCCCCAGGGCAGCAGTGGCAGATAGAGCACAGTGTTCGGGAAAGGCAGATGATCAACAGAATTGACAGACCACATGCCTGTCGAAGGCAGAGCCTCCTCCCCAAGCTCCAAGCCCGACCTCACCCACCTCCCTCTACCTGCCTTGAAACCTCATATATTCAATGTAGACATGTCATGCCACCTGGATCACTCACCTGCCACAACCTCCTTCCAAATTAGGTCGATTACTTTTCTATCCCATTATCAACTTCGCAGTAACTTTGCTTTATCTGAGTATATTAGGAAAGGACCATTTTCCTGGGGAGAGATATAATCTCATTTTATTGTTGCAGCAACCCTGGGGGGGGTGTCGGGACTTCCAGTATGTTATTATGTTATTATCTTCATCTGGCCAAAGAGGAAATTGAGGGATAAGAATGAATGAATGAATGAATGAATGAATGAATGAATGAATGACAGACAGACATCAACATTACACATGCTGGACTAGAACCTAGGTCTCCAGACTCCTAGGCCTTTGCTTTCCATGGCCAGCCATGCACAGCCTACTCACTGAGATTATCTTTCATTTCTTTGCCTCTGCCTTCCCCTTACAGAACTTCAAAGATGGCTGAAGATGTGACACATATGTCCCTGTGCCAGTACCCAGCTATTTATGAAGACCTCAGGGCTTTGTTCAAGCTTACCACATGGACTTGCTGGTGTGCTGTGGGTGTTCTGCATATGAATGTACCAGGAAAAAAACTAGCAATAGAAATGGGACTTTGAGGAATCCCAGTAGCCAGAGAGCATCTCCCTGCTAAACCCTAAAAATGTGGGTAGAGAGCTTCAGTAGCTTCTGCAGGCTCCCAAAGATGCCCAGGCTTTGTGGCCAGCAGGCCAATGCAGAGGGCTCTGGAGCAGAGCTGTTGAGGTGGGGCAGGAGGCAGTCAATAGTCCAGGGCACAACCCTGCTTCTTGGGTGAGCTTGCTGTGAGCTGGAAAGCCCTTTGCCCAGAACGGCCCCTGCTGGGCTGATTTCTGGAAATATGTGGCTTAAAGCCTCCTCTTTGATTTTAGCATCCTAGTCCCCCAAATTCCTCAGATGGCTGAGCTCACCAAGTCAGGAGTAGCTCCAGGGGAAAAGAGGTGGATGTCATATGTGTGCTGGGGGCAGAGACAGTCACTACCAGGGAAAAAGGACAGGAGCAGGAAAGAGCAGGTGGGTCAACTGCCACCTGCTCAGGTGGCCAACTGCCACCTGCTCAGCAACTGAGCTGGACCAGAGTAGACAGCACTTCCAGCTGACACTCAAGGTGAGGGGCTGGGGACGGGCCTGCAGTTCCCAGAAAGGAGAGGTGGAAGTCCAGACTGGACCCCCAGCCTGGAAGAACCAGGGCATCTATCAGGAGGCCAGGCAGAAACTCAGCCCCAGAGGAACAAGCCTGGTCACAACAAACAGGAAAGGGGCCCCCTTTGCCAGCAGGACAGAAGGTCCCCTCAGGCTGACGTGCTTAAATCTCCAAACTCTGGCCCAGGCTCTTTGGTTCTGGTGAGCAGCCTCTTCCAATGCCTTCCCTGTGGAGTCCCTTTGCCCTCCCCACGGGGGCCCTGGAGCCAGTTCCCAGACAGCCGTGGTCCCTGCATATCTCTGCTCAGGTCATCCTGTGTCAGGTCAAGGCAGGTGGAAACGCCAGGAGTGACCTTCATCTGAGGGATAAACACCTCCACTTCTTGTCCTTTGGGATTCAAATCCAAGACCCATTCCCATAGCCCCTCAGACAGTTCCAAAGGGATTGAGCCCCAGTTGCAACCAACTCACTAGCTCACTCCTTTTTTTAAAGATTTTATGTATGTACTTATTTATCTATTTGGCAGAGAGTGCAGGGAGAGAGAGCACAAGCAGGAGGAGCAGCACACAGAGGGAGAAGCAGGCTCCCCACTGAGCTGGGCGCCCAATGTGGGGCTCCATCCCCAGATCCTGAGATCATGATCTAAGCCAAAGGCAGACCTTAACCAACTGAGCTACTCTGGCACCTTCCCTCATTAACTCACTCTTTACTGACCCTTCTCCCTCACCAGGCATCCTGAGGTCACCTCCCAGAGTATCCTTCCACCAAAATACTTGTGTCAGGGTTAGTTTGCAGGGGAATCCAAACTTAAATACCCATTATGGGTGGGGCACCTGGGTGGCTCAGTCCGTTAGGTGTCTGACTCCTGATCCCAGCTTAGGTCTTGATCTCAGGGTAATGATTTCAAGCCCTGTGTTGGGCTCCAGACTGGGCCTGGAGACTACATTAAAAAAAAAAAAAAAAAAAAAAAGACTCGTCATGGATTGAATTTTGTCCCCCAAAAAGATATGTTGAAGTCCCAATCCCCAGGATCTTAGAATGTGACACTGTTTGAACACAAGACCACTACAGATGTGATTAGTTAAGATTAGGTGACACAAGAGTTCAAATAGTCCTTAGGACTGGTGTCCTTTTAAAAGGAGGAGAGGGATATATAAGGAGAAGAGGGTCATGGGACAACAGAAGAACGATTTCAGTGATACATCTGCAAGCCAAGGAATGCCCACAGACACGAGAAGCTAGAAGAGGCAAGGAAAGACTCTCCCCTCCAGGTTTGTTTCCGAGGGAGCATGGCCCTGCCCACACCTTACTTTTGAACATCTAACCTCCAGAACATGAGACGATAAATCTCTGTTGTCTGAGGCGCTCTTTGTTATAGCAGCCCTAGGCAACTAGCCCAGCATCTGGTGGCAGACTTCTTTTGAGGGGAGGCTACGCCTGAGTCTGGGGGTCAGTGGCTCTATGAAGCTCAGAGGGGCACGTGATGGCCCTCAGATGGTCCCCCGCATTCTCAGCATCCCCTCACTAAGCATGAGGACAGGAGCTACTGGGTGGGCACGGGGCTCTGAGGAGCAGCTGCGGGCCAGGCAGGGGCCCCTGCGGACTGCCTGCACCCTGTGTGCTCCCACCTCCACCCCCTTCAACCTAATACCACAATCCCTTACTGATATTAAAAACTGACAAGGAATTTTGCCATCGGCACTAGCATTTTAATATTGAAAGGTTGTGAAATCTAATAAGAGCTACAAGGAGGTTGATGGGGGTGGCATGATTTTTTTTTTTCCCCTTCCGAGCTTCAATAGAACTGAGATTCAATAAGCAAATGTGACAGAATGTGTGATTTCCCCTTGATCTGCCGAGGCCAGGCATTTCCTGTTTAATAACCTTAAACCATCGCCCCCCGCCCCCTCCCAGAGCATCCCTTCCCCCAGCATCTCTCCTCCCCATCTTATCAGAATAATCCTTCATATGAACGCAGCTCAGACTGGCACTTTGGTGGCACGTTATCACCGCTTGAAGACACAAAGGGAACACGCTGAAATATTATTTTTCCCCTTTGTGGGAAGGTGTTAATAAGATCTTCCTGCCATCGCCCTGCCTGAGATGGCGGGAGATCCCTGATCCCAGTCCTTTCTGATCAAATCCCAGCTTTAAAACCTGTCCATAAAAGAGGGTGTTTCTGGCCCATGGCCTGCCCAGATGAGAGGAGACTGAGACTGAGAATTTCCAGCCAGAAAATGACAAGCAGTGGGAGGAGCCCCCACCTGACCTAAGAGGCTAAGCTCTGAGGGTCCATGTCAGATACACATGTGACAGTGACAGCTAACACTCCCCGGGCAACAGAGAACTCCAGGGAGGACTCTGGACAGGCCGACGAGCACAGAGTGACACCCCGGAGAGCCACCTGCCCCTAGCCTCTGAGTGGGGTCCTAGCTCAGGACAGCTGAGACAGGTGCTTTCTGATGAGCTGAGCCCTTGCAGGGACAGAATAAAATCATTGGATCCTGTGCCAGTTTTCAGGAGCAAGCCAAAGAGAACTTTGCTAGCCCCCTCTCCCTCCCCCAAAAGAGATCTTAAGTCTGTGGAGTAAAAAAAGTCATTAACCATCTGTTATGAGCTAAACTGTGTCCCCCGCCCCCAAATTCATGTGTTGAAACCCAAACCCTCAATGTGACTATATTAGGAAATAGAGCCTTTAAGGAGGTAACTAAGATTAAATGATGTCCAATAATCCCTGGTGTCCTTGTAAGAGGAGGAAGAGACACTAGGGATGTGCATACAGAGGAAAGGCCACATGAGGACACAGTGCAAAGGCAGCCATCTGCAAGCCAGGAAGAGAGGCCTCAGGAAAAACCAAACCTTGACCTTGGACTTCTAGCCTATAGAACTCTGAGAAAATAAAATTCTGTTGTTTAAGACATCCAGTGTGGGGATGCCTTGGTGGCTCAGTGGTTGAGCGTCTGCCTTTGTCTCCAGTCCTGGTGCCAGTGTCCTGGGATTGAGTCCCATATCAGGCTCCCCAAAGGGAGCCTGCTTCTCCCTCTGCCTGTGTCTCCGCCTCTCTGTGTCTCTCATAAATAAATAAAACCTATAAAAAATTTTTCAAAAGACACCCAGTGTGTCCTATTTTGTTATGGCTACTCTAGCAAACTAATACACAATCCTTCATTCTTACTCCAACTCCCTTGCTAAGGCCCAGAGAGGGTGAGTTACTTGTCCACAGCCACACAGCTGACTCATGGTAGAACCAGAATTAAAATCCAGAGCCCTGCTCTCAGTTCCATGCTCATTATGCTACATCAGCTTTTCCACAAAAGAACAAAGAACTTGTGCCCCAAAGTCAGCATTGCCTATTAAACTTCAATGCACACACTCAAAAATACTCTAATTTTTAATAAAGGAATAAAAATTCCCCAATATCCACTGCTCTGAGGACTCGTAGGCAGGAATGATAGAGCTTTTGCACTCCCTGCTGCACAAACCACTATCGTGAGGACCTGGTATTTACTTAGATAAACGGTAATCTCCCCTAGAATGGCAGCCAGCCTCCGAGGGTCACCTGACTGATAACATTTGCAGTTGCTATGTTACTTCAGCTCCTAATTTGCTGTCATTTGTTACTTGGAGTTCCTAGAATTCTCCACAAAGCTACAGGAGGCAGACAAGGCATCCATGCTGGCTGGGGGTGGACTCTCAGCCAATTAAACCTTGGCCCCATGAGTGTCTGAGCCAGGGTCCCCAACTCTGATGCACAGCACAATGGCCCCCCACTTTCTCTACTGGTCACTTCTCCTTGGGCCACAAGGGAAAGGATGCTAATAGGAATGGGAGAGCCACGGATCCTGCCCCATGTAGATGGAATACGGAGAGGGGCAGACCAGAAGGTACTCATTAAGATCACTTAATATTTAGTCTCAGTAGCCAGAATCCAGAGACCTCGTGGTTATCATGGAAAAGAGCGCTGGATTTAGAACCCAAAGACCTGGATTTGAATGCAGGCTCTACTGAGAATAGCTGTTTGCTTTGGAGAATTGTTTCAACCCCTCACAGCTTTGCTTTGGTCATCGATACTGAAGATATAGAATGATGCACTACACAAGACAGCTTTTAGCAGTGCCTGGGACATGATGGGCTCCACATAAATATCTGTACCATCTTTTGTCCTACCTGTAGGTATGCACCAGAAGAAGGACTGGCCTTCAGATCTCAGCGAGCTGGGAGCAAAAACCTAGGAAGACCATGATGGCAGAGAAGGCAAGAGAGAGTACCACACAAAGGACAGAAGTCAAGGAGAGACCACACTGGGCCACGTCCTGGGAGTCCCAGCCTACACCAGGCAGAACCAAGGCCTTCTCCTTCCATTAAGAAGACTCTTTTAGGAAGAGAGTTTTCAGTTAAGAGAATAACTGCTGGTGGATGCAATGATACAGCCGAGTGTGAGAAGTTGATGGAGAAGTGGCAAGGAATAGGACTGGGAGGGGCAGGGTACATTTGATTCTCCCCCTGACCCCTTTAACTCCACATCAGGAGCAATCTCAGTAGAGGCTTCCTCCAGCCATGTTTTCCTCATCTACCCTCTTCTGCAAATGGCCCCGAGAAGCAGAGAGGGAGGAATCTGTGTAGCCAGCCCCAGCAGACTGTAAGTCAATGATGGATAATGGTCCAGTGAGGCCAAAGAAAAGACTCAAGACAGCAATCGAGACATAAGTTTATTGGGGGAACTTACGTACAGGGAGTCCAGGAGCGACTGACAGGACAAAGCACCCACTGCTGGGATCTATGTGCAGCAAGCTTTTATAGCACAGCAACTTAGCCTTCCCCTTCTCGCATGGCCAGGATTCCAAGGAGATCAAGGCCAGCCATTTGGACTCTCCTCCCTACAAAGGAGATACTCTGGGTTGACCACCACCTGGAGCCCCTGAACTTGAAAGTGGAACAACATGTTTTTCTACATATTCTGTTTGATGGGAATATAGAGGGAGGACGGGATCCCTACATTCACAAGATGTGATTTATAGGGGTGTTCAGGGTGTGGTTGCCCGTACCATACAGGATCTGAGGACAGGGTTTGTGGTTGGCTTGGAGAATCATCCTGATGCCCTCTGCCACCTCTGGTAGAATGAAGCTCATACCAATTATGTGAACTGGCCTGTGTACAGCAAAAAGGCCTGGTATACTTCTGGTAAAGTGGACGACGGGGCACTTTCCTACAGGAATCTCGTTTATCCACATTCTTTTGCAGAGCCTGTAGGGCTTCTGTCTGCATGGATGTCTGTCACAACATTTTGTAACAACTTCAAGGAAAAGACCCTTCTCCAAGAAGAGGATTATATTGTTTATGAGGTAATCTAACATATTTCAGTATAAACAAGATGGGATGTATGTAAAACTATCTCTTAGTTCCCCGTAGAGGTGGTTAGCATTATCCTAAAACTAATGCTCCAGGGTGATCAACCAGCACAGAGAGGCCCTAATCCAGCACCACTCCTTCAGAGCTGATTATTAGCATTTAGAATATCAGTGTCAAAAATCTACAAAGTCAGTTTTTCACATGAAGACTGGACAAGACTAACCATCAGCAAAAGTTCCATGCCTTGAACAATGGCTTGGAGACCGGGAGACAGCCAGGTTTGGTCAAAGTGACCAGAGTGATCCTAAGGACAGGCATACTGACTTGGCATTATGCCCACCACCATAACAAAACCATGCTCCCTTTTCCAGATTCTCCATGCAGGATCACATTTTTGTGAACACATCCCCCCTTCAAGGCTCCTGCCAGCACTGACCAGGAGAAAGGGGCTCTGACCACACCCAGGTGTTCTGGTACACCTGCTGAAGGACTGGGAAGCTGGAGATGCTATCAAGTGTGGTCAGCAGGGACAAAGACTGGAATCCGACTGGCTACTCTAAATCCCACCCCCACTATTCATTGGCTGTGGGCCGTAGGCATGTTGCCTAACCTCTCTGTGCCTCAGTTAATATAGGCAAAGGGCTTAGACTCATGCCCACCAAATAGTGAGTGCATTATTAGTCAGCATTATTATCACCCTATAGAGGAGAGTGTAGCACCAGGCCATCCAAGCTCCAAGATGCCAGGTTTTATTATGATAATAATAATTACTGTTTAATGAGAACCTTAATCACCATAAGCACACTCTACTAGCTCCTTTACACACACACTCCAATAGCTCCCTCAATCCTCACAACAACTCTGTGGACATAGTTATGATTATCCCCATCTTGGGGATGATGAAGGTAAAGCTGGGAAAGCTGCAGAAATGTGCTTCCTGCCACAGAGCCTAAAGCAGAGGAACCGGGACATAAAGTGAGTCCCACGGAACCCCAGAGTCTGGATTCTTAGCCACTACAAAGCCCACCTCTCCCTAAGAATGCTACACTACTTTCTGGATATAGTTTGGCTCTCTGTGTTGACTTTTCTACAAGGGAGAGAACTCACAGACAAGAGAATGACTCACCCCCTGAGAGATTTATTATTATTTATTATTTATTATTAATGTAGAGTGGGAGATTCCATTTCCACTCTGCATTAATAAATGCACATCCAGGTTTATGTGTCAGTCTCTTATAACCGAGATTGGGGTCATAGTTCATGGCCTTGACTTCTTAGATTTACCTTTAAAAATCCCAGTGCTACAGCCACACTCTGGACCAATTAAACCAAATCTCAGGGACTGTGACCCAAGCATCTCTATTTCTTAAAGCTCCCCAAGTGATGACAATGTTCCCCAAGGTCATGAACCACTGGATTGAGGTGAACCAGCAAGGCTGAATCTAACAGACTCTGTAAAATTAAACACCTGATCCTACAGCATCCAAGGCTCAGAGTCCAGTCCCCACGGCTAGGTGCGCTCCCACCGACAGCCCCACTCTTCCTCCCGATTCTCAGTGGGGAAAATTGGGGATGAACACTGGGCTCCAAACCAAAACTTTGCCTGCCTCCCCAAAAGGGAAAGGGAATGGCCCTAAGGGGCCTGGGTTCTCCCTTCACACCCTAACCCCCTCCCCAGCACCAGCCCCAAGTGCTGTCCCTCTTGGCAGCTCACACCAGGCCCCCTCATCTGTCTCTCCAACAGAGCCTCAGACACTTTTGAATCTGGACATGTGGTTATTACTCTCAAAATGAAGGATCGAGCTTTGCCTGGGACATAATGGGTTGAATAAAATTTTATGGGCTCTCTGGGAAGATTGGGTGGGGGGCTGGAGGCAAGGGGGGAGGGAGAGGAGAGGGCAGATGGGTAACAGCTCCTGGGTCTCTCTCCAGGGGCAGATAGAAAGGCTAAAGCAGAATCCTGGGAAGATGCAGGCAATCAGCTGCATTAGCATACAAACTGCCTCCTCCAGACGTCAGCTCCTGGCAGCCAAGGACCCATCAGGGGCAGCAGGCTCTCATCCCAGCAATAAATACTTATGAAAGCTTGCTGATGCCAAACCTCTTGGGAGGCCTGTTGGTGGAGGGAGAGCTGCCTGGATTTGGCAATGGTCACAGACAGAGCCAGGAGCTGAGGGCAGAGGATGGATGGATAGTGATGGAGAAACCAATGCAGATACAAGAAGCACATTAACACCCATGGAGGGACTGGGTGGGTAGTGAAGACACCAGCTCCTCCACTGGCAAGCTGTGGGATACTGAGCCTGGCACCATCTCTCAGCACAGCATCTGCTTCTGTGAAGTGGGGGAGAAAAGCCACTGCCCAAAACATGCTAGAGTGGTGCTCCATACAGTCCTCACCTCCAACAGCACAGACCAGACAGCCTTGATGTGTTCCTAGCTTGATTCAACATCAGATGGGGTTCTTCCTGAATGCAGCTCCACCTCCCTTCTCATTTACTCTGGAAAACTTGCCATTGTAAATTCTTTCTCTGCCATTTTGGGATGTAAGTCTTCTCCTAGCTTCTGGCCACTTTCACAACCTGGAAATGTCTTTCTCAAGGGCCTGGGAGGCATCCTTTGAAATATAACCATCCAAGGAGAGAGCATCCCCAATCCTCCGTCTCTATGCAAGCATAGGTTCCTACCTTCCTTACAGGACCATCAGCAAACATAGATGTCTAATCACATTAACCAATCCTCACAGTGTCCTCCAGGACTTTCTACTAGGTTACCCCCAGGCCTTGAAACTTCCCTGCCTTTGTTTCCACAGAACTGAGTCCAATCTCTCTCTCTCTCTCTCTCTCTCTCTCTCTCTCTCTCTCCTGCTGCAATTGCCTATTTAACTCCGTCTGGTGCAATTTTTCTTTGACACAAAGCTCCAAAAAACAGACAAACCTGAGGCCTCTGAGCACTAGCTTGGCTGGTGAATCTCTACAGATCTCCTTTGAGAAAATGTGATCGGCCACGGATGTTCCTTCAGCAAAGGGATAAATCCTGGAACATGAGCCCTGGGAGGTACCTCAGATTTCAAATTCAAACCATATCTTCTGACAAGAGGAAGTCTGGGATTCAGAGACACAGACCAGCTACATAATTTGCAGGCCCCAGTGCCAAATGAAAAAATAGGCCCTTTGTTTAAAAAGTAGGAATAATACCATTTTCCTTTCTTCTCTAGGCTCTTTCTCAGCCTGCCTTGGTGTTTATACATGCTATTGAATGTTGTATTCCCTTGGGTATGAGAACTCACTGGACAAACACAGACCCTCCTGGTGTGTAGGGTGTATGCATCAATGCCAATCCTCACTGCCCCCACACCCAGGAGGAGAGAGCAGTAGAGGTTCCTGGGCTGGAGTGGGAGGCAGGCAGCTGAAAACCCATTGCAGGAAAGAAGGGAAGTGAGGAGGTAGCAAGAGACAGGACATGCATGAGCCAGGATTCCCAACCCCCAGTGTACACACATTGTCCCATGGATTTCACTCACAAAACACAAATTCAAAGAGAAAATTCTTGAGAATCTCAAGAGAGTAGCCACAGGGTATTAAACTGTGAGGCCAGGACCCTGAGCTACTCCATTAGTCATACACTCAGGGAGGCAGCCCTGCAGAGACCATCAATACTTTGCTCATGATCATAAAGCCTCTTGTCAGCAGAGCAAATACTAGAACCAGGTCTCTGACTTCCAGTTCATTGCTGCTAGACTGTTCTCACCATAGCAGACAGTGCTTAGCACTGTCCTCGGCAAGTAGAGACCCTTTCCCCAGGCCCCATGCCTGAAGAGCCCCAACACTGCAGTGACTTCATCAAAATTTTCTAAGTACCTGCTTGGTGCCTAGGACTAGATGAGCCAGTGGTGCAGTCTGGGATGATACCCCAAGCCAGAACTGAGACCCCTATGGACTCCCCTCCCTATTGAAGCTCTGGGACTCATGCCCACAGGCATCATGTGACCAGACCCCAGTTCCAGGAAGCTCCCATGATGAAGGCCTGTTAAGTGGACCACTCCTGCTGACAGGTGTGGCAATTCTTTCACATGATTGTGTGACATTAGGAAGCCAGAAGGGTGCAGATTTGGGGCAGACACTCCCTCAGATCAGCACAGGATGAGTTCAGGACTCTGGGATACCCACAGTCTACCACCACACCTTGGGCTTGAGCTGCATGGGGGGGCCTGTGCATCTCCAATCTGTCCCAGTGGGATAGGGTGACAGTAGGCATCCCTTACTCTGTGTGCCCCCTAATAATGGATGAAGTTGATGGAGGATCCCAAGATGATCTCTCCCCTTCTAAAGGCTCCACACCACGTGTCAGGCAGTCCTCAGGCAATGGTTATGCCTCTTCCTTCCCAGGGTTTTCGAGATTCCTGCTTCACCATACCAACAGGCCCTTTCTAATAGATGTGCGGATACCATGCTCTACTGAGTCCATCTTAAGCCATGCCAAAGCAAGGATGGACACTGCATGAATGGGAATGTGGCTAGAGGCAAAGAGGGATGGTCACCAGCAATAGAGGCTGCCACCACACCCGAGCCTCAGCTACAACTCCACAAATCTTACCACATGCATATAATCCTCTGCTCTTTTTAACTCTAATTTAATGAGATTGATTTTCAGGTGCAGCTTATAGATTTGGTCATATGATTTCATTACCACATACTTCTCAGTCAATTATTATGGACCATCTTCATCCTTACTGAGATTGGAGTTGTACACATCCAGGAGTCCAGCTGGATAAAAAAACAAATACCTAGTTTGTTAAGATATTTAATGGAAGAGTGGGGGACTAATGATTAAAAGAGCAAATTTTAGGGGCACAGAGGTGGCTCAGTCATTTAAGCATCTGCCTTCAGCTCAAGTTATGATCCCAGGGTCCTGGGTTTGAGCCCTCCACATCAGGCTCAGCAGGAAGTCTGCTTCTCTCTCTCCCTCTTACCCTTCCCTCTGCTCATGTTCTCACTCTCTCTTGTTCTCTCAAATGAATAAAAAATCTTAAGAAAATAAAATATCAAATTTTATTTAGCACTTTCTATGTTCCAGCCACTATGCTAAACACCTTACATGAACTATTTCATTTAATGTTTTCAACAACCCAATGAGGAAGGTTACTAATAAAATCTATTACAGCAAAGAGAACTAAGAGAAGTTGAGTATTTGCCCAAGATCACACAATCAAGTGCTAAAGCCTAAATATGAACCCACGTCTCATAGGAACTAATGATCTCATACTCATTATTTTCTACCACCTCCACATTATGATGCTTTAATGTTCCTGTCCCATAGATTTAATTCATCTCTCTCACCAGAGTCAAAACATATCTTCTAAGGCTGCTTCTGCTGGAAGAATCAGCAACATCAAAAAGATCTATTGTTTAATGGATTCATCAAACAGCAGACTATTGGTCTATTTCTGGCATTTTATGGATGTGTTATTATCACTCTATCCCAAAACATCTTTTATCAACTGTTTTATAATACTATAATGCCCATATGGCCTGGATATTCCAAAGTAATCTTGATTTCAATATTGTGACCTATTTTTTACAGAAGCCACAAAATGTCAGAAAATTATAATATATTCATATCTAAAATAGATTCCCCACTCTGTTTCTTGCATCCAAAAGGGTCCCAAATTCATTTATGAGATTTCTTTTGTCAAAATTCCTTGGGCTCTGAAAATATGGTCATGACATAATATTGATGGAGGAGTTTTAGCTCATTTCTTACTCATGGCTGAGGCTAATTTACACTTTAGCAAATCCACTGTACCACGTGGTGTAATCACCACAGCTGAATCAAAGCAGCTCCCAGTCACAGGCTCTGGTGTTTAATTAGCCTCCATATACCTATTGACTGCAACTATCATCACTGAGCCAATTCCTATTCATATGGACTTCTGGTGGTAGTACTACTATTTTCCAGCAGCTTGATTTTCTCCCCTAGAGAACAGACAGCAGATTGTCATAAAGCACTGAAGCAAGACCTTGCCACTACTCATGTCGTGCTACTGTGCCATGGCATTGAGCCCTGTATAAACCTGGCCAGGTCACCCAGACTGGAGGCCTAATTGGTGCCAGGAACACATGTGGCCAGGCATTCTGTTAGTCCTGGAGTTTATAGACTATACACACCCTCACCCACCCACGGAGCTACCCAACCCTTTCATGTGTATTTACACAAACCTCCTCTCTGTCATGGCCAAGAAACATGGAAAATATCCTTGGTCAAAAGCCATGGTGACCAGAGGTTCCAAATGATTGGTTCTCAATGGAAGGCAAGTGGAAGGCAGAGATCTGTATCTTCTTCTATCAGCATCTGTCTTCCAGTAACCCCTTGACAATTGAGTCTTTAATTGATGTCACTAGCTTCCTGAAAGCTGCCTCACTCTGTTGGATGGAGCATGGTGCTCATGACACAAGAGTCATGGGATGTAAGGCCTGGAATACCACGCTTTCTTCCCTGCCCTGCAATAACTCGTATATATTTTGATATATATGAAATGACTTAGCTCTTTGCTTTTGAAGTAAAAGAAGTTTTGATTAAAATATATCAGCACATATCAAGATATTAAATAAAAATCAAAGGCTCTCTGTGTTGGAGTTAGAAAAAAAGACAGGGTTCGTGTCCTCGAGAGCAAGAGATCCCAGCCTGCAGAAAAGAAGGTGGAGGGCAGACAAATGATCTGGGGAGACAACAGATTGAGGTAAGTATGACTTTATTTGGCCACCACTGATCCATCACACAAGTTCAGACAGGCCCATCTTCCACACACTAGTTGACCTGTATGGCCGTTAGCGGAGCAAGACCACTACAAGCTGTCAGCAGTGAGCTGGGAGTAATGAAGACAGGACCAGAAGGTGAGCGGTGTGGTCAGAAACTCAGAGAGCAAAAGCAAGATGTCAAAGCCAAGTCCCTGTGGCAGAGTGGAATGCAGGGCATGACCACGGTTAGACATCAAAAGGGCACAACAAAAGATGCTGAATCCAGTAAGGGTATAAGAGTCAAAGCTGGCACATCTAAGATCAGACTGGCAGGAGCCAGTAGGGGTACAAAGTAGTGAGATCGAATGGAGAGCTCCCACAGAGTCACTCTTTGGGGGGTTAGTCTCTCTCACACCCTCATCAGCAACCATTTTAATATGTTAACATGCCTCTTTAAGTTTCTACTTTGTATATATTCCTGGAAAATAGCATACATGGTTCTGTATGCATGTATTTTTCATTTACACAAATGTTATGTGCTATAGACCTCATTCCCTTTTCCTTAACTCTTTTCAATCAACACTCTGTTTCTTAAATCCTCCCACATTGATATGTGCATTCCCAGTCTGTGTTCCTAACCACTGCACAGTGGTCCACAGGGAGCATCTGTTACACCATGCCACACACTTCCCAGGCTGCTTCCATCTCCCCACCACCACCAAATGATGGGGCTATGGGTATCCTCACATATACCACACAGGGACCTATGAAAGAATGTCTTTGGGATATGTGCCCAGGAATAAAATTGCTGGACCATGTGGAAAACGGATTCTTATTTTAACTACATAGTATGAGATGGCTCTCCAGAATGGTTGCACAATCTACATGCCCACCAGCAGGGCAGAGGACCTTTTGAAGGTCAGGGCTGTGCCCCTTTCAACTCATCTCCTTCTGTACCAGGCACCTAATATCAGTCAAAGAGAAGCCCCAAACAAGATCAGCTATCAACCTCTTCCCCAGGTGAATTCCAAGAGAACACAGGTTTGCCCACAGCTGTGAAATTCTTCTAGCTCCTGACTAAATGTTCCCCCCTTATTGTCAGGATTTCAAAGCACAAAATAACCAAGGCATATTTTTAGATGTGTTTCTAGCCTGTCCCGAGCACCTTGACCTACTGGCTCCAACTGCTGGCATCAGAAGACAGCCTTAAGAAAGTAACCATTCAAAACTCTACATTGTATTACTTATAACTTCATTAGTCCAGGAAGATGCTGTGTTAACACACTACTTTATGTCAGTGTTTTATTTAGTATATTTTGTTGTCTTTCTTATAGTTAGTTATCTTCTGATGTCTCTGTTATTCTACTGTTGATATTTTCATTTTGTTATTCTACTCTCTTCTAATTAAATATATGTATATGTGCATATGAGTAATTGTAATATGTATGGATTTGACTCAGCCTCTGCCGCCAAATCCTCAAGGCATAAAATTCAATCTCTAGTCCTGGGGCACATAGCTCTTTTCCAGACCTCTTTTTATTGTACCTCTCTCTAATTGCATTCCCTCCTGCCTAAAGGTGGAGAACCAGTTGGTATTCTTCATGTCTTTATTACAAATGGGCTTATTGAAGAAGCTTCTATTTGTTCCCCAACAGCTATTCTTCACGTTTTCATGGTAATAGGATTTTTAGCTAGTACATGATAGCCTGGGTGAAATCTATATTTCCTTGCTTTCTTGCAGGTGGATGTGGCCCTATGAAAAAATTCTGACTAATGAGATGTGTGTACTTTGTAGGGTACATGCTTAAAACTACCCCTCCCCACTTACTCCTCTCCCACTGGCTGGAAGGGGGATGTGAGAAGGAGTGCTGGCTGCCATCTTGGATCATGAGATAAACATGGCATAAAGAGGATGGCACAAAAGGATCTTGTGTCTTCAATAATTGTTGAGCTACCTACCCCAGAAGCCCTGGAAGGCTTCCTAGCCTGGGTAAAATAAACTTCTGTTTATTGTAAGCCACTAATGTTATAGATTAGCCTAACCAAAATACATATGTACCAGGGGATAGCAAACTTTTATATAGAGAGACAGGTGGAAAATATTTTGGACTTTGCAAGCCATTCTATCTCTGTTGCAAACTACTCACCTCTGCCTTTGTAACACAAAAGCAGCCAAAGATAACAAATGGGTGTGGCTGCTGTTTCAATAAAACTTTGGCCCAAGGGGCCAACAGTGTGCCACCACCCCAGATACATAGTATTGTTTACATGTTTTTAGACTTTAGGTAAATGGTCTCTCACTATATGTGTCCTTCTGCTACTTGCTTTCTTCGCTCAACATTACGTTTTTGAGATTTATCCATGTTATTATACATGTAGATTTAATCATTTCCATCACCAGAAACAACAGCACTGAATGAATGTTTTCATAATTTATTCCTTCAATCCTCTGGAATGGTCAGCCACATTCTTTCTAACTTCATACTCACAGCAATGTTACAGAGTTCCTACCCACACTCATAGAAATGCCCACTAACGCATATGAGTGTCTCTAGAATTCATAACTGGGAGTGAAGTTACTGCATTTGCAGCTTTACTAGATGTATCTCAACCTTCTCTCCGTGACTGTACCAGTGAGACCCTCCATCAGAGTATGGTGCTTCCCCATGCTCCACACTCTTACTGATCAAAACTGGGTATTATCATACTTCCTAAATTCTGTCAATCTGATGGATCAGAAATATATTTCGGTGTGATTTTAATTGCATTTGCCTGTTTACTCATGAGGTTGAGCATATTCTTATATATTCACTGGTTATTTAGACATCCCTTTTGTGAAACTCCCCGGTCATATACTTTGTCCCATTTTCTGTTACAGTATTTGTAATTTTCATATTGATTTGTAAGAGGTTTTCTCATATTCTGGTTACTATTATGTATCTTTTATAAGCTTTACAAGCATCTTTTCCAAGTCTGTAACTTGACTTTAAGGGTATATTTTGATACATGAATATTTTAAATTTTAATATAGTCAAATCTATCAAACTTCTTTTGGTTACTGCTTTTAGTATCTTGTTTAAGAAACCCTTCCTACTGGGGCGCCTGGGTGGCTCAGTTAGTTAAGCATCCGACTTAGGTCATGATCTGAGTTGTGAGATTGAGCCCAGTGTCAGGCTCAGAGCTGGGCTCTGCTGGACATGGAGCCTCCTTAAGATTCTCTCTTCTCCACTTCTCTCTGCCCCTCCCTCAAAAAGGCACATGAATGTGTGCTCTCTTTTAATAGAAAGAAAGAAAGAAAGAAAGAAAGAAAGAAAGAAAGAAAGAAAGAAAGAAAGAAAGAAAGAAAGAAAGAAAAACAGACGAGAGGGAGGGAGGGAGGGAGGGACCCTTCCTACTTCCAAGGTCATGAAAATATTTCCTTACAGATTCCCCCCATATTTTGAAGTTTTTCTTTTCACATTTAGGTCTTCGAACATCTTGGAATATCTTGGAATCTATTTTATAGATTCTATTTTATATTTCAGTTTGAAATACAGAATTTTTTTCCATTATAGATGACCAGATATCCCACTGCCATTTTTTTTTTAAGATTTTACGCATTTCTTTCAGAGACAGAGAGTGCACAAGAGAGCACAAGTTGTAGGGAAGAAGCAGGCTGCCCATCAAGCAGGGAGCCCAACACGGGGCTCAATCCCAGGACCCTGAGATCATGACCTGAGCTAAAGGCAGCTGCCTAACCTACTGAGCCAGCCTGGTGCCCCCACCCACTGCCATTTTTAAAACAGCCTATGCATTCCTAACAGACTTATAAACACCGTGTCACATATCAAATTCCCATACAGTCACAATTTTATTTCTGGGATCTCTTTTCTGTTCTTTTGCCAGTATCAAACCACCCTAATCATTACAGCTTTATAAACAGCCTTGATTTTTGATAGCTCAATCCCCATCATTCTTGTTCTTTTTCCTCAAAATTCTCTTGGATATTCCTGGTCCTTCCTTTGCTCTCCCAAATAAATTTTAGAGTTAGCTTAGCAGGTTGCATGAAAAAAAATTGTTGGGATTTTGCCTTGAATTGCATCCAATTTATGGATTGATCTGGAGATAATTGACATCTTTCCAACACTAAGTCTTTCTAACCACTCCATCTCTTGCACTCCCACAGCATCAGATGATAATAATTTAAGGCAGATTTATGGCCAATTGAACTGCTTTAACCAAAGATTGCTGATTAATGATTCTGTGTCAACCCAGAGAAAAGTTCTCACTGCATTGCTACAAGTTTCTGTCCTTGGCCCTGTCCTTTTGAAAATATGTCAATCAGTTATTCAGATAACACCAACCTGGTGGGGAAAGCACATGCCATAGATGACATAATCAAAATTCAGAATGATCTCAAGTCTAGAATGCTTAGCTGAAGCTAGGAAGATAAAATTTAACAAGTATAAATGCCTGGCCCAGCAGCAATCTCTGAAATTCACTTGCACAAATGCAGAATGGTTGCAGAGGGAGTAGTGATTTGGCAGCAATTTATGTGAAAAGAACTTTGTGGCACAAGAGAGGCAGTTAGGTAGTCATTGATCACAAACTTAATATGAGGCAATAATATGATGTGGCCATTTAAAGAGCTAATGCAAACTTATTAAAGTACAATATCCAGTTCATGTGAAGTACAGGCCCCTGTGGTCTGATGTAATCTGATCACATCCTCATCACTTGCTTCATCTTTGGATGCCACTGCTTATCTCAGAGCATCTAAAGAAGGATAAACAAAACAGTGAGATAAACAAAACTTCTCATCTAAATCTGGACAAAGAGACAACCACGCTATTATTGCTAAAGTGACCAAGTAAAAAGCCACAGCTACCCAGCCTACATGGGAGAAAGCTCTCTACCTTATCCTAAAGATGTCCCCAGTAGTGGAAGAGTCAGGGGTGCAGAAGGTAGTGAATTTCTGCTGCCACAGTCATAACTGCAGTTGCTTAGTGACCATCTCCCAGGACACCTGCACTGGGTGACTTCACTTTCCCTTCATGGTCAGTGACCATGGCATTAAGATCACACTTTCTCTCTCATTTCTGCCTAATCCAACACAAGCTTCTTCAATCACAGATTTGGGAAACAATACACACGTAAGCAAGTGCCAGAACGTCGAGTTATGACATAATCCAGTTTTGCTCAGATTAGGAAGGATTTCATTATCTTCTTTATTTAAAATAATCCATTTATGAAATATTTCAAACATACAAAAAGCAGAGAGAATGATAAACATCCATGTGTCTGCCACAGAGGGTTAACAATTGCTAACTTTGCAATATAGATTGCTTAAGATTTGTTAAGAAAAACAAAACATGACAGGTATACGGTTAAAGTCCTTGCCCCCCAAAAAATAAAAATAAAAATAAAAAATAAAGTCTTTGCCCCTACCCTGTGAGACAATTCTCCTGAAGTTGGTAGACATCCTTCTCATCTATGTATTTGAGTCTTACTGTATGTGTTTCCATAAAAGTATATAGTATCATTTTATGCTTTTAAAACTTACAAAATAGTTTCATGTTATTTATAATACTCTATAATAGTCATGAACAAGGCTGCAATGAGCATTTCTGTAACAGCTCCTTGTCTGTACACAGCTGTCTCTAGAATATATACATCTAGGGGTAGAACTGCTGAATCATCAAGTCAGCATATTTTAAATGTTACTAGATACTGGTGAACTGGCTATACCCATGAGCATTATAAGACAGTGTCCATTATCCTATATCTTGTTGCTACTTAGTATTATCAAACTTTAAATATTTGCTAAACTGGCAGCTAGGAAATAATATCTCATCACTGTGGGATCTGGTGTGTTTCCCAAGATCCCAGTAAGAGGGAACATTTTTCATATATTTCTTGGCTATTTGGGATTCCTCATCTGTGAACTGCATCTTTATCTTTTGACTATTTTTAGTGGCTCGTTTATCTTTTTTGTTATTGATTTATGGAATTAATCATACATTTTAATATTTATCTTTGATCGGATATAGGCACACAAATATCTTCTCCCACATGACTTCATCTTCACTCTGTTCTGCTCTGATACTATTCTCACTCCACACTGAGCCACTCTTCCCAAGTTACCTGTAATATTTACTGCCACAAGGCATGGTTTTACCAAGGAAGCCATCTGGTGATTGCTTGTTTTTTCTTTGGCATGAAGCTTGCAATTCTAGTAACTTCCATAGGGGGTGTTTTGGTTTGGTTTGGTTTTTGTGTGTGTTTTCTTATCTTTGGGAGTTCAAAGATTAAGCCATTAGGGGTTTCTTTATTCTGCTATACCAACCAGTTCTGATTTTTTGACACCACCTAGGTAATCTACAATTCAATTCAGTTCTGCACCATTTCCCCAGAATTCTTGTAAGGGATCAGTCCCACAAGAAGGCCCCCACTTCAGACACCAGTTGTAAGTATCTGGCTCCCAGGATACCCACATTTTTGTCTGACTTGGCTACAAATTCAAGGGTTTCACAAGCCCCCCTCAGGCTCCATAATTCACTAAAATGACTCACAGGATTCAGAAAGGCACTTTACTATTACTGGTTTATTCTAAAGTATACAATTCAGGAAAAACCAAATTGAAGCAATGTCCTACAGGGGAAACAATACCATCCCAGCAACTCACCAACCCAAAAGCTCTCTAAACTGGTTATTTAGAGGTTTTATGGCAGTTCCATTATGTAGGCATGATTTTTTAAATCACTGGCTAATGGTGATTGAAAATCACTAGCTCCTCTCTCCTCCCAAGAGGTTAGGGGCCCAGCCCCCAAATACTATGGTTGTTTCTCAGGTGACCAGTCCCCATCCTAAAGCAATGCAGGGGCCCACCAAAAGCCACCTCACTAACATAAAGTCAGGTTTGATTACAGAGGGCTCACTATTGAATAACAAAAGATGCCCCTGTCATTCAGAAAATTCCAAGGATTTTAGGAGGTCTGTGCCAGGAGCCAGGGCAAAGACCAAATAGTATTTCTTATTATCCCACGGCCATTAATAAGAAAGATGAAGTCAGGTTTATAGTCAGGTCAACTTTCATCTATTCGACTTTTTAGAATATTATATTCCTTGATTTATAATTAATGAATAGTTTATCTAATAAATTAAGAAAAAGGTTTAAAGAAATATGACACTAAGGTTCAAGTCATAGATATTACTACAACCTCAAGAGAAACAATCATTGTTCATTCAGTACCTCCAGGTCTCTTTGCTACTTGCATTGCCCTCGATTCACACCAGCCCTCCCTGTCTTCAGCATCATGGCCAGAGCTTCTATATCAGACTGATGTCAGCACTGGCTAGTTCTGACAAAATGTTCAAAAACTCAAATAAAGCTGGGCAGGAGTGTGCTGGCTCATGGGCACACATGGGTTCTTTTCTTTGTCCTCTTTGTCCATCAGACAGGTTACTATTAGCAACCCAGTTGCAAGTTCATTCCCTTAACCTAGTTCTACCAGTAGCTTTCACTGCAAGGGTTGGTTTTCTAACTTCTGCAACTTGATTCAGACTTCAGACACACCACTCTGGTCACGCATTTTTCTTAAAGGAAATGTTTCTTAAGCATTCACTCTCTGAAGGTTTAAATTTACAATTTGAATGCAATAAAACATTAGTTTCATGTCCAAGAAGTATAATATCCCTTCTGCAATCTGTCCCTACTCACAGACCAGAAACAGATATTCACCAAACAACCCCTCCTCCCACAAAGCAATGATCCATCTGATCTCAGCTCCCATTGGACTAGTTCTCCTCCCAATTTCTCCTTCTACCTCCTATCCCCATCACTTAGCTTATTATTTCACTGCTCCTAGAGACCCAGAGCAGGGAGGGGTCAAAGCAATGTTTCTTTTATATCTACTAACGAATAACAATTTATTAAATATACTGCATGATAAATATCAAATACATATGGTCAACTGGAACCTTGCAATGGCTCACCTGATTGTGATTAAAACAAAACAAAGCAAAACAAACAAACAAACAAAAACCTAGATCCACCCCAGCCATGGATGGATTCTAAATGCCTGCTTCAAGGCATACTGTTAACTTAAGGAAGAATGAGCAAGACCACAGGAACAAGTTCCCATCACTAGCAGCATGACTCCAAGAATAAGCCCTATTGTTGCTGGAGGGAAAAAACGGTAGGCAATGAGAAGCTTTGTGTTCCTCTCTTCAGATTTCTGCACTGGCCCAAAATGAAGGAGGCCTTCTTCCTCTCCCGGGAGGAGGAAGGGCACTAGTGGGCTGGGTCAGAGTCTGGGATCCCATAGAGCCTTGTTCCCTGGAAGCCAGGTCACTGAACTGAAGGTAATTTATGAATACACTTTCTAGATGCATTCATAAATCACCCAGGACTGGATGATGTTGGGCGGACCAACCTCACCCATGCAGCTAGTTGGCTAACCTCACAAGGCTCAGAGTTAAAAGTTTTACAAGCATTACCTTCATCTACAAAATGGAAATCAGCCATTGTTTCTTAAATGCCAGACAGTAAAGGAAACTTTTTACCACCATCCTCTGCTCCTGAATCTCTCCTCAGCCAGGGCAACTGCTGTTCCCTTCTCTCTGTCCCCAATTCCTCCTGTGCCTCCTTCCTGGAGACCCAGGAGCAAATTTAAATTGTTCACCACTCTTTGGTACCATTTATTTAGGAATTGCTGTCTTAAACCACAGGGTTCTGATAAATACAACTATTTAGCCTGACCCAGATGCTGCTGTTCAAAGAATGCAGGGTCCTAAGATGCAAAGCCAGGCCCAGGGAGGGCAGGGGCCTCCTGGACCAAGCCATGAAACCATGCAGGACTACTACTCTATTGTGCATGTATGACAAGCTGCTTCATAATTTTTTATGGCTCTGCATATATGCTATTTTTACATTATCCAGACATCTTTAAAAGGTCCATGTCCTTTGACTATTATTCAGCCTTAAAGAAGGGAATTCTGACACCTGCTAGAGCATGGTTGAAACTTGAGGACACAATGCTAGTGAAATTAAGTCAGATACCAAAAAAGACAAATACTGTATGATTCTACTTATATGAGATGTCTAGAGTAGCTGGATTCATAGAAGCAGAAAGTGGCATGATGACTGCCATAGACTATAGAGAGGAAGTGGGGAGGGTTTTTTGTTTGTTTAACAGGTACAGAGAGGAGCCAAGATGGCGGCGGTGGTCGGAGTCTCCTTGAAACGCCGGTTCCCGGCTGCAGCCCTCGGCGGAGCCTGCCTGCAGGCCTGCCGGGGGGAACAGACAGCGGCAGCCACAGCTCCCCGAATCAAGAAATTTGCCATCTACCGATGGGACCCAGACAAGACTGGAGATAAACCGCATATGCAGACTTATGAAATTGATTTGAATAAATGTGGTCCTATGGTGTTGGATGCTTTAATCAAGATTAAGAATGAAATTGACTCTACCTTGACCTTCCGAAGATCATGCAGAGAAGGCATCTGTGGCTCCTGTGCCATGAACATCAACGGAGGCAACACTCTGGCTTGCACCCGCCGGATCGACACCAACCTCAGCAAAGTCTCCAAAATCTACCCTCTGCCGCATATGTATGTGATAAAGGATCTGGTTCCTGACTTGAGCAACTTCTATGCTCAGTACAAATCCACTGAACCTTATTTGAAGAAGAAGGATGAATCCCAGGAGGGCAAGCAGCAGTATCTGCAGTCCATAGAAGATCGTGAGAAACTGGACGGGCTGTACGAGTGTATCCTCTGTGCTTGCTGCAGCACCAGCTGCCCTAGCTACTGGTGGAATGGAGACAAATACCTGGGGCCTGCGGTTCTCATGCAGGCCTACCGCTGGATGATCGACTCCAGAGACGACTTCACTGAGGAGCGCCTGGCCAAGCTGCAGGACCCGTTCTCTCTGTACCGCTGCCACACCATCATGAACTGCACAAGGACCTGCCCCAAGGGGCTGAATCCAGGCAAAGCTATTGCTGAAATCAAGAAAATGATGGCCACCTATAAGGGGAAGAAAGCGTCCGTGTGACGCTGAGCGTGAAGTAGCCGGCTCGGCTGGACACACTTTACATCCAACTTGAGTCCCTTCAGAGGCCTTGATTTTCCATGAGCACAGCATGTATGATAAACATTTTAAGAAATAAATAAATGCTATTCTACTTTATTAACAAAAAAAAAAAAAAACAGGTACAGAGTTTAGTTTCACAAGATTAAAAAGCTCTGGAGATTGGTTGTACAACAGTGTGAATGTAAATACTACTGAATTAAACACTTAAAAAGGGTTAAGACAGTAAAATGTATGTTAGGTGTATTATAGTACAATTTAACAATAAGAGACCTATGTCCTTCATTTCTTTTGTAGATTTCCCAGTAATGCCTAGCACCATGCACAGATGCTACCCTATCTTGAGCAAAACATTTTTATCATTGTAGACATTTCCACAACCATCATTTTAGTTAACATAATGTAATCCTCACAGTAACCTTGCAAGATAAGTATTTAGCCCAAATAATAGATAAGGTAAGAGGGTTCATCGACATTATGTGACTTGCCCATAGCTACTTGGAAACAAAACCAGGGGATTCAGGTCTTGGATTCCAAGTAAATATTATTTTTGCAGCTGTACCTCAGCTTCTTTGTAACTGAGGATCCAAAAAGAATTCCTCATGCTCAGGATGTGTTCTGGAAAATCCTCCAGCATCAACAGCTGAGGATACATATTCATGTCAACTCAAAGCTCGGGAAGTGGCTACTCACGTGTGTGTGCATGTGTGTGTGCACTCGCTCATGTGCATGTCTGCATGTGTGTGACTATTGCTAGAAAAGAAAAATACCACCTCTTGTGCAGGGAGGAAAACCCACAAACTCTCAAAACCCCAAAGAAAGTGCAATTATTTCTGAAACACGGGCATCCACACCAGAGGAGAATCAGCCTCAGAATTGGTTGCCCTGGACAACATAACACAATTCAGTCTCCCTGTCCTTGGCATGCATGTGGCTTGCTGTCTCCAGGCATCACAGCCTGAAGTATTTGAGCAAGAACCACAGATATCATGAGGGAGGACATCCCTCCTCCAGGAGCAAATCCACCCCTGCCCTTTTAGCATCAGGATGAAAATAAAACTGAAGATAAAGCTCTGGGACAGCTCCTCTCTCTAAGAAAGTAGAAGGGAGCTTGGGGAATAAATGGGAAACGGTGAATACAGGCCAACAGATCCTGTTAGAATGGAAAGGAAGTGTATATACATGCCTCTGAAAAGTGGAGGAAGGTATTCTTCTAAGGTAGATGATTCTGATGGAAACCCTGACCTACTGTTGCTGACATAAGAAAGTCACACGGTCATGCTTTGGGGGTTTTGCCTGGGTGTCATCACTCCTCCACTCTCCTTCATTTTTAAAAGGTAGGAGGTCTCCATTAATGATCTCTATTTTAGTATCTTAGTTTTCTCTAAATGAACAGTATGTCTCTACTGTTACTGACACAAGAAAGACACAGTCATTCTCTGAGGGTTCTGCCTGGATCACCACTCCTTCATACTCCCTCATTTTTTTAAAGGTAGGAGGCCCCATGGAATGATGGAGGGTTGGAGTTCAACCTGTCGTAGAATCTCCTAGATCTTCTTACATGTGAATAAGTAAAGCTAGACTTCAAACTCTTTGATTTCCAGTAAAACTCACTGTCTTCATATCCCAACACATGTTATCTTCTCTGTTACTCAAAAGCTAAAATAGAAAGTTAGGAAAATATTTTTTAAAAATAGCAAAAGTGTTGGGGATCCCTGGGTGGCTCAGCAGTTAAGCGCCTGCCTTCGATCCTGGAGTCCCAGGATCGAGTCCCACATCAGGCTCTCTGCATGGAGCCTGCTTCTTCCTCTGCCTGTCTCTGCCTTTCTGTGTGTGTGTGTGTGTGTGTGTGTGTCATGAATAAATAAATAAAGTCTTTTTTAAAAATATAGCAAAAGTGGAATATTTCAATCAATAGGCAAATGGCTTTGAAGTCCCCAGGTCTATCCTTAAGGTAGGCATGGTTGATGTGCAAGAAAACCATATGGTAACCATATTATTAATGAATGGTATTAGTCAGGACCCAATCAGTGACCTTAGGTAAATCACTTAACCTCTATGACCCTCAGTATCCCCATACATATAATTGGAAAGGCATGTGGAAGAGGAGAATACATCTCCTGCTTCCCAGCATTATGTGAGATCACAGACCTCTACACAAGCTGTCAGAAAGGGTAAGTGGGGACCATCACTTGTTTCTGAGCCCCGTTTCATCTCTTTCACATGTTCCCCCTCTCCAGGATCCCAGAGCAGCATTAGATGGAGAGCAGAGGGAAGAGGGGGGTGGGGCAGAAGGAGCCAAGTAAAATGTTGACAGCAAAAAGAAAGCAAACACAAATGAGCTCTGCAAATGCTTGGGCGCATGCTGTATTCATAATAGGTGCAGGGGAGGTGAAACGTGCGTGCTAGTATATGCAATACTGGCTCCTGATCAATGTCTCTTGCTGCCTGAGTTACCTGCCTGTTCCCCTGGGCCTCTTCTCCTTCACAAGATGTCCTGGATGCTCAGTGGACAATAACAGCATCACCTTTGACGCTAGTTAGAATGGACCTGAGACAGAAGCTGCTTTGAAGCCAAGGGGCCTGGACAGGCTGGCTATGAAAGGGGAAAGCAGAAACCTGGCTGATGGTCCTTGGAGTCCCAGGAAGGGCCAGTATAGGAAGCCCCATTTCATTACAAATACACCTGGAGACTGCAACTTGTCCCTTCTGTTTCATTGCACTTTATTAAAAAGACCTCGACCGAACCCTCAAAAATGGCTTTTTAATGGGTACTCTTCCATCCAGAGGCCTTGGAGCAGAACAAGAAGGAGGAGGCAGCCTTGTGCTAGGTCAACAAGGGCCACCCCAAGCAATATCAAGCTGCCTGCAACCCTACAGAGATGTCTGATGTTAGTCTGCAGGAGATCAATGTAATTCAGGTCAACCAGTTGGTCATTTCTGTTCATCTGTCAAATAAAATTCCTAGACAAGCTCATGGTACCATGTTAGGTGCTTTTTTTCTAGATGACAGGAGCATCAGAGTTCCTCACTCCTCAGGACTGAAGTTATTTAATTGCCCCTTTTGCCTGCACCCAGCTCCTTAATGATCAGAATGGCTTGGGCACTGCTAGTCTCAGGCTATCTACCTAGTGGTCTGTTTACCACTGATCTAGAGAAAAGCAGGAAATATTCCTCCCAAAATAAGATGGCATTTTTTTTACCTTACCTGGTAATAATAACAAAAATAGCAGCTAACACCTATATAGCCTTTACTCTGCACCAGGCTTTCTTCCAACTGCTTTTCTTTTCAAATATTAACTACTAAACCCCTCACCCTAATCTTAGTGAGAGTTCCCCATTTCAGAGATGAGGAAGGAAGCAACTCAGCTGTATTTATATTTAGCTTTTCAGAAAGGCTTCTGTGATCAGGAAGCCCATGAAACCTAAAGGAATGAGTAGTTAAGGGTGGAGCTCCAAGTTCCTGGTTAGGCGGTTAAGGGTGATAATATACTTGAGGGGAAATGGATGGGGCTGCTGGGCATATGGTTACTCCTGGGCCCCTTAGGATACACTATGTCAGCTGAAGCTAGCTCTGCCCACCTTAGAAGAATAGCACTCAAGTGCTTCCTAGAACATGGGTTCAAGGACATTTGCGTGCCCTGTGGTAGAACCAGCCTAAGTCACCCCTGATTAAGGCTTTGTCCACAGAGAACCCACATCTAGGTCTACACCCAACACGTGAACATAATGCTTCCTCAAGCTGGAATGAAACTACCTCTTTGGGTTTCCATTATTCTGTGCTCATTAAGCTAACACAGCTGGCTACCACGTATGGCACAACAGTGGGCTACACATCCAAGGAGGGTTGTGCCAGCTCCTAACCTACTGGACTGTGACCTAGCCAAAGGTTGCTGGGTCAGTGGGGTATTTCGACAGACCAGTCACTACAAATCCAAAGTGGGAAGGAGAGTTCTGTTTCTAGCCTCAAGGCCCATGGTGTGTGGACAGGACTGTGTCAGGGACCGGGAAATTAAAAGAGCTCTGCTCTCTGTAGCCTGTGGACACAGCAAGACGTGATTCTTAGCTGGAAATGTGCTGACAGCAGCCTGAGGGTTTCTGCTGCTGGGTTGTGTGTGTGTGTGTGTGTGTGTGTGTGTGTGTGTGTATGTGTGTGTTTTAAGCTACAGCACCTAAGACCCGCATCCAGACCCTGGCTGGCTGGCTGGTCAGCCCTGTGGATGGAAAGGGACTTGTTGGGAGAAAATCAGGGCACAGCATGACAGGCCTCTTGAGAATAAAGATTCTCCAATTTACCAAGACATTTAAAAAATCACCTTTGGTATTTGCTTAAATGTACCTGGCCTGATCCCACCCTCTGAGACCGGGACTCAGGAGATCTGGAGAGAGGCACAGGCATTTGCATGTTAATGAACATCCCAGGTGATTGTTACACTGGGAGCCTGGGGCCTCCAGAGGCAATGTGGCAAGTGCAGCAGAGAGCCCTCACTCCTCCCACACTATCAGTATCCAAGCAGCGTTTTATGGCCAGTGAAAGCTCAGGCCCCACCCCAGACATACTGAATCTCTATGTACATTTTAGCAAGATCCCTAGGGAATTCATAGGCACACTGCAGTTTGAGATGCACAGCTCTGGGGTTCTCAAAGAACGTGTACCACAATCACTCAGACAGCCTGTTAAAATACGGACTGCTTGGCCCCATTTCCATCCAGACTTGCTAATTCCGAAGGTCTGAGATGGGGCAAGAGACTTTGCATTTCTCACAGGTTCCCAAAGGATGCCGATGGTTCAGGGACCACACTTTGAGAACCACTGCTCTAGTCTAGAAAAGTTTGTCTCAGCCTTGCTGTACACTGTCATCTCCTGGGGAGCTTTAAAACCTACTGCTGTCTGGGTCCCACCCTCAGGGGCTCTGGTTTGATTGAGCTAGGGCTCAACCTGGGTATCTGGATATAGAAAAACTCCCCAAATGATGTTAATGTGCAAACAAGGTTAGGAATCAATGTTCTGGAGTCAGACAACCGGAATACAAATTCCAGCTCTTGCCAGCTGGTGACCTGGGAAAAATTTACATAGCTTCTTTTGTTGCCCACAGGCCCCATTCACGGGCCTGCCTGGACAAAAGCCTCATTACTCTGTGAATCTAGTGGATGGGGATGGCATGGAGATTTAATTTATATGCTTCAATGGATATCAAACAAGATGGCAGCAAGTGAGTCTCCATGTCTGTGGTTCACAAGTATCTGCTGTCCTGTCTTCTACTTGTTGCTGATTATTATTCCTGCATATCAAGATAAGAGCAGTGACCCCTGACCCTTGCTCACCATGTGGCAAGTATGTCTTCTCATTTAATTTAATCTTTACAACAACACTCTAGGGCTGATATTATTATGCCCATATCCCGCTGATGAATTTGAGGCTCAGTGAGGTCAAATGACTTGACCAATTAATGTCTAGAAAGTGAAGAGCCAGAATTTGAATTTCAATGGTCAGACTCTAGAATTATCTCTGCTGACCATTTACCACACCTTCTATCCCTGGTTGGTCAGCCTCTCCTCTACCTAGAAACTTCTGCAAGGTGGTAGGGTGGAGAGTCAGAGGACACATCCTCTCCTCCTAGGTGAACCTAGTATTTTGAGCACCTCCAGACTGCTTGAGACTTGAGTTGATTTATCGTCATTACCAGCCCAGGGACACAGCCGTAGACGCAAATAAGGTTACATTTCCGGACAGATACAAATGGATTTTTTTTTTAAAGACATCAGAACAAAGCCACTCTGCTAAGCCTTCCATGAAGGTGCAAATTGCTAATCTGATCTGAATGTGTCACTGGTTTGTTTGGCTTCATCAAAGGTTTTGATACAAAAATTGAGGCATAATAAATAAAAGTTTCTGATATGAGCTCTACTCATATTTGAGCTTGTCTGTTGTGGGAGCCAATTTCTGTATTTTAAAATAGGGTTGGCAAGCAAGACAAGGGCAAGACAGAAATGAACCAATAAAATCAAGAGCAGGGATTAATTAAGGGAGTTTGCTACAGAACAGGGACAAAGGAAAGATGGTAATAGTATTTCTTACAAGAAAGACAAGTTGGATTTTTATATATATATAAGTTTCTGGGAAAATAATTTAATTTTGACACCATCTCCGCAAATCGACTGGGCTTATCTTTCTCCCCTGGAGAGTGAAGATTGCCCTTTCTCTGGCCAGAGGGGAATCTCATTTCCCCTCTCCTTATCAGTTATTAGAAATCAAAATATTGTTTCAAATGGATGTGTTTAATATTTCAGACTATATAATGTGTCCAGTACAAAAGGGCAACATCAGTAGACAGGCAACAAAGGGTAGGGAAGAGATGAAAAAGGATCCTGAGTCACATGACCAAAGATGTCTCTCCAATCTATCCCCTCTTGTTCTATGAGGCTTGGCCTGTTGGCCAGCTCCTCGTTCTTAAACCTCCTCAATCCTGAAAATGGAGCTAAAAACAAGAGGATCTCCCTACCTTACTCTACAGTACAGTTGCGGTCCCACAACACTGATTTTTAACATCCACTGTATGAAGCAAATTCCCAGTGACTCCAAGTGGGAATCATTTTGGTCTCATAGAAACTAAGATGTTTCCCACTGAAAACACCACTCCATAAATTAGGCTGAAAATTCTGACAACGGGGCACCTGGGTGGCTCAACCAGCTAAGCATCTGCCTGATCCCAGGGGCCTGGGATTGAGTCCTGAGTTGGGCTCCCTGCTCAGTGGGAAGTCTGTTTTCCCTCTACCACCGGCTCCCCACTCATGCTCTCTCTCTCTCTCTCTCTCACTCGCTCGCTCTCTCTCTTACTCTCTCTCAAATAAATAAAAAGAAAAGAAAAAAGAAAATTCTGACAAACAAAAATATGCCCCAGGTCATATCTGTTAGCAATTGGGTCTGAATTAGCGGCTCATTTTTCCTCTGTAGCCTTTTCTCTATTTCAGAGGTCCCCTTTACCATTGGCTGCTACCTTCTGTCACCTTGTCCACTCTCTAAGATCTGGTGGCACATCACCTCCTAGACTTCAACTCCCCGGTTTGTTCTTTTTGGGTATCTGAAATGTCCAAGGAGATGACCTACAGCATGGTGCTTCACAGAGAGCTATTTCCACAGATCCCCTGATGCACTCCAGCCCCCATATAGCTTATATTTTAGACTCTGAGATAAATAACATGCAATTCCTCCACATTAGTAATGTGCAAGTTTAAGACTCTGTGTCAAGTCTACCTATAATGAGGGACATCGTCTACTGGCCCGTATGACGGGCTCAGCATGAGGAATAGTGACAATACAGTGAACTCAATTTCCAAGTGTTCTAAGTGTGTAAGTTGCTATGTGAATGCTAAGTAACAATGTTATGGTTTCATCTGAAAGATGTGTATGTCACCCAGAAGCTTCCGGAAGTCAGTAACATAATTTGCAGTAAGTCATCATTAATTACCGCTAAAT
The DNA here is from genome assembly GCF_053574225.1 of Canis aureus. Classification (NCBI taxonomy): domain Eukaryota; kingdom Metazoa; phylum Chordata; class Mammalia; order Carnivora; family Canidae; genus Canis; species Canis aureus. The sequence continues at coordinate 55,737,741 of NC_135628.1, read as the reverse complement.
TACCAGGCCCTTCCTGGGGAAGCTGCATGTTAAACTGACATCAGTTTGTGAAGAGTTCATTATGGTTAACGTTACGAGAACACAAATTGAAGAACTTAATAGTGGATTAGAAGGTGTTACGTCCAAACACCTCAATGTGGGCTCCACAGCCACCACACACCAGCAAAGATACTGGTTTGTCGCTAAGGAAGATGATGAGAGACTTGGAAATTTAACAGGCTCCCCCAGCATGGGATAACAGGGTATTTAGAAGCATTGAAAAAAACTAGGAGGGGCACCTGGCTGGCTTAATCCACAGAGCATGTGACTCTTGATCTCGGGTCATGAGTTTAAGCCCCGCATTGGGCAGGGAGCTTACTTTAAAAAATAAAATAAAATAAAATAAAATAAAGGAAAGAGAGAGCTCTCACCCCCTTCTTTCCCTCATTCTTTCCTGTAACATGCCACTTCCACCAAAGCCTCTGGGGATGAGACAAAAGCAATGAGCAAAGAGATGAAAGTGGCAACTGTCACCTCAGGCGGATCAGATTAACCTGGTGTCAGATAAAGGTGAGAGATGGGACATTTGGAAAACTGTTCAGGTGATTCAGTTTTGCCACTCTACCTTCCTACCCTCCTGCCTTGTTCCCACCTACTGCCAGACAGTGATTTTTGCCATGGTTGGTTATTGTTGCAAATGTAAAAGCAAAATGATCCTAACTCACATAAATCTGTGAGGCACATGATCGTAAATCAATACTGCCATACCTAACATAATCACTAATCTATACATACATATCATAAAATGAAATAAAACAGTGTAGACAGCACAAATGCTAATTCCCCAACACACGCACTTTGGTAGCTGTAAGACTGACTGTAAAAAAAAAAACACTCAAAACTTCTGAACACACAGCAGAACAACGTACACTATGGTGCAGCCTTGATGTGTCCTCTTTAATCCCCCAAAGGGAAAGGATCTAGTAGCACTTTATTCCCAAGTTTCTTTATTTGGTCAAGGTAAGTGCTTATTTAAAAGGAGGATCATTTCTTCTGCATCTAACAAAATGGGGTGAAAACAAACAAAAAAATCGAAAGCCTTTATTTGATGAGATTTATTGTTTTTCTATTGTTTTTCTTGCATTCATTCACTCAACAGACATTCACTGAGCACTTTATCAGCTTTCAAGATAAAAAAAGGAAAGAGAGAAAAAAACCTTACCCTCAAGGCACCCCCATGCTAGTCGGACACAGTAGAGGACACAAGTAAGCAAATAGTGATAAGACAATGAAGGAGAAGAGGAGCTGACAGGCTGTGCACAGCAGGTGAAGTCAAGGAAGGTAGCTGGAGATGACCTCTCAGAGAAAGACAGGTGTAGGGTGAAGACCCTCTGGGGAACCAAACTGAAGGTCATTCCAAGTCAAGGGAATGAGCAAAGCAGAAAAAGAAGGGCACAGAACCTTCTACACTCCAGAAGAGGAAGCCCTCCCTACAGCCAGTTCCCCATCTCCACCAGAAATGACCAAACAAGTGGTGGACACCAGTCCAGGCAACAAGCTGAGTCCATCGGTTCCTTCATATAGGATAATCAGACTAAATGAATTGCCTGCCCTGAACCTGAAACTCAAGAGTCAAGGTTGCCATTTGGGGCCATGGATCCAGAGAGGCAAACAGAGAAAGGGGTCTGTAGAGTAGAAGAATGTAGTACACAGAGAGGAGCAGCTCCAAGAAACTGCATGATTCCCAAGCAAAAAGAATGAAGCTTTCCAGGACCCAGCTCTAGACCTTCAAAAGGCTCAGCTATTCTTATGGGTCTTGAATTCTATGAAATATTCTCAATCCTTTGAATAAAATCTTCTTAGTTTAAGACTGCTAGAGTAGGATTCTGGGCACTGGTGAACAGAGACACTGAAGGGTTCTGGGGAGAAGTGGGCTCTCCAGCACTGTGGTACATAGCACCAGCTGCAAGGGTGGTCTGGGCCCCATCCGTGTCAATCATCATAACTGAAGGAAGTCAGAGGGCTGTGGGCAAAGTGATTGGATTAGGAACAGAGAGGCTGAGTTCACCATAAGGTCTTCACACCTACTCATCAACTTGTTATAAAGATAAAATCTCTGAAAAACTAGCAGCTCCTCTGGAGAAAGACGTGAGATAAATACAAGGCATTGTTAACAAAGGGGTCTTTCTTCTTTATTATAAAACTATTGGAAAGGAATTGCTTTACCAGGCCATGAGGGAGCTGCAGCCCTATCTTAAACAGGTAACCTTGAAAATCAGACACAATCGCTGTCCTCTTTATCAGTTCTCACTCACCCCTTACCATGCTTTCGTAGGGATGGTTTCCCTCCGAAAGCATGCTTCTCCATTAATAGCCTGTAATCAGACTAATAACACCTCCTCTGCACACAGAGCAATCATGGCTGCTGGCTGGGCTGGACCCTGCCCTGCTGTCAGCTCAGCGGCCATCCCTGCTTGTCCCAGGATGTCACTGACTTCTGGGTGGGAATATGAGTGGCAGAGAGAAAGGGAGATCTCTATCCTATTGTTTCATAAGGACCAGCCACCCAAGCTAAAGGTTACAGATAGCAGAGTAAGGAATTCTGCTTTTGAAACAACAAAGGAAAGTTCCCTCCTGTGTTACATAATTTCTTCACAGTCTTTTTGTAGGGACAAGATGTTTGTGGGAGTAAAACTGTTCTCAAATATTTCAAATGTATGTTGTCATTGGGGTGTAACCTGTAGACCTACAAAAGGACACAGATGAAAAATTAGGGAAACATCTGATGTGAGGTAGATGAGGGTCCCTAAAAAGGAAGGAGTTAGATACTTGGGTTATAGATTTGGTGGAGCTAAGGCCAAGGCAGGTGGGAGAGACCGCTGAAGAGCCCAGCAAGTATTTTCTTGGTATTCAAGGATATTTAAGGAAAACTCTGCCTTGAGGGCAGAAACAGCAAGAAACTCTTCTCTCTGAACATATTCTGTGTGAGCTTACTCCCCCAACAAAAGAATATCCTAATAGACCTCTGGAATCTACTGGAGGGTACAAGATTTTGAGGAGTTTTTTCATGGAGCCGTCCTGAAATGCCCTCTGTGTGAAACAGCTCCGTAGAATGGGTTGGGGTCACAAAAGAGAGTGACTACTGGGACACTTTCTGAGCCTAATCATACCCACGGTGAGACTCTGAGATGTAATAATCTCCTGTGTCTGACCTTTCAGCCCAGGGTATGCCCAGAAGACTGAGCTTCTCGTATGGTCCACACGAGCCATATGGGGAACTGGCCACAGGGACTTGGCACCCATGGACACATACTCAGACTCACTACCATTTGGAATTGAAAAGGACACTAGAATTTGCCAAGTGCAACCCTCTACACACCTCAGATACTATAGCACAGGCTGAAACATTTGGCTGTCACCTAGCATCCTCTAAAATGGAGTCCATCCTATTTGCATTTTGTACATTCATACTGTTGCTGCTAGAACCTAACTTCTGTCCATCTGGCCACATAAGAGATATGGTACCTGAACTTTGCTCACCATGCTGGAGACTGACACTCTGGTCTAAAGTTCTCCAGGATAGTTCATTGAGTCATATCACCTCTTAAAATTTATTTTGAGGTGAGCCTGGGTCCCATGCTTCAAAAACATTATTTAGGGGACCATGCTTATTGCTATAACAAATTACCCCAAAACTTAGCTGCTTAAAACAGTTATCTCACAGTTTCTGTGAACCAGGAACCCAGGTGTGGCTCAACTGCATGTCTGCCTAAGGTGCCTTGATTGTAGAATCAAGATGTCACCAGCACTACAGTCACCACAGGCTCAGATGACAAGTACCCCCAAGCTCCCCAGGTTGACTCACATGTCATTGGCAGTAATCATGTCCTCAAGGCTGAGGCCAGAACCTTGTTCCTTGCTACAAAGCCTCACCATAGGGCAGGTCACAAGGTGGCACTTTTTCCATCAGAGACAGTAAGGGAGAGGATAAGAAAGTAAGGACACAGAGGATGGAAACCAGTCTTTGATGACCTAACTCAGAAGAGATATCTCAGTGAATCCTAAATTCAGCCCACATCCAATGGAAAGGGATTGCATTGCACAAGGGCAAAAATTCCAGGAGATGAGGTTCATTATGGAGCCATTGTGGAGGCTGCCTACCACAGACTACATATTACCCTCTTCATTTACATGAGGGATCGGCAAACAACAACCACCCAAAAACCTCTGACTAGATTCCAGAGTAGTCAACCACCCACATCAAGCCTGTGAGAAGGGGTAGGCCCAGGTAGCCATCTTTGTATATTTGACCTCCTTTTACATGACACTATTAAGGAATCTGACCAAAACTGGGCCAATCAGACTCCCCTCTGGTGAATGAGTGATTGAGATATACAAAGTTAAACCCAATGGTCACATAGAAGCAAGGCCAGAGCCAACACAATGTACTATTGAGCAAAGCCATGCTCAAGCTGAAGTCATGAAGAGTGGAAACAAAGCATAGGCAGAAGGAGCCAACCTGCAAAGAAGGGCCTAGAAGAGGTACATAGAGAGATATAAGGACAAGAGATCCTAAGGCCTGAAACAAAGTGACAGAAACAAAAAGAAACTTTCTTGAGCCTTGCTTATTTTATTTTTCCCTGTTTATTCAATCTTACAGTTTACCTTCCCACCCTACTTTTGAGCTAAGTAGGTTTTCGTCCTTTGCAATCAGTCTCTGACTCCGCCAAGTCCTCCTCTATTTCTTCTTCTAGAAAATGTGTAATATCAGTTCAATTTCATCCCAGAAAGTGACCTTTGCGATGTGAAATAATGTGCAGATTCCAATCAAAGCACATTTTTGTTCAAAGCATAGATTTGATTCAGTTCATTTCCATAAGCCTGTATTAAGATAGTTATTGTTGTCTCCATGAGTCAAAGGGAAAATATACCTAAAGAAATGGGAATGGGAATCTGACTTATCTTAAACTGCACAATGGTCATGAAACAGAATGAGAAGACCAATACACGGGATCCCTGGGTGGCGCAGCGGTTTGGCGCCTGCCTTTGGCCCAGGGCGCGATCCTGGAGACCCGGGATCGAATCCCACGTCGGGCTTCCGGTGCATGGAGCCTGCTTCTCCCTCTGCCTATGTCTCTGCCTCTCTCTCTCTCTCACTGTGTGCCTATCATAAATAAATAAAAAATTTAAAAAAATTTAAAAAAAAAAAAAAGAAGACCAATACACTTAGTCCTCTAAACCCACAATAACTTAAAATGTAAAAATACATTATACACTCACACAAATGTGCATTCACATACTCACATACATGGGCACGAACATTTTACAGACTAGGAAAACGAGGTCTCAAGCAAAGAGCAGCTTCTCTCCACTTTTCTTGATGTATCACAAGGCAATATGTACACTGTGAGTCGACTCCCATACAGATTTGCTTTCCAGAGCACACTTTCTATGATTTCAACAGTCTGCCGACAGAGAAACCAACTCACAGAGTAGTTTACAGGACTCCCCTAGGCAGCTCACGTAAATATTGCAAACATCAAGTTTATACTGCCAACTCACTGCAGAAACCCAGAAGAATAAGATTTTACAAGTTCTCTTCCCAAAAGAAATCAGACTGAAAATACAGAGTGATAGCAGCTGGAATGGTGCTGCCCTGCTCAACAGATGTAGCCTGAAGAAATGTCTTTTTTTCATACAAATAATGATTTTTTTTTTTATGGCAAAGGTAATATGTGCTCACTGCAGGGAGTTCTGAAATTCAAAAAGTACAGAAGAGAAAATAAAGCGACTTATAAATGCTACCACCAAGAAACACTTAAAGTTTGACATGTTTCCTTCTAGTCTTTTTTCTCTATGTATGTAGAAATATATATAATTCCATGTATAGATGGATGGAATCCGTAATTCCATATGAATTCATGCATTTTGCTTCACTTCTTTAACCTAATATTATATTGCATAGGAAATATGAGGAGAGACTGCTATTGGGTACAAGATTTCTTTCATTGAGATATAAATATTCTAAAATTAGATCATGTCAATGTTGCACAAATCTCTAAATACACTAAAAAACCCTGAACTACATACTTTAAGCAGGTGAACTTTATTGCACATAGATTATATGTCATTAAAGCTGTCTTTTTTAAACAAACTATAATGAGATACCACTATATACCTATTAAAATGGCTAAAATTAAAAACAAAAATATAAACTGGATTTTTTTAGAAACTGACAGTTCCAAATACTAATAAGGGTATGGAATAACTGGAATTCTGATGGGAATATAAAATGTTGCAGCAACTATGGATGAGTTTGGCATTTCCTTAGAAAGTTAACCATATACCTACCTTACAACCTGACCATCCTGCTCCTAGATACTTCTCTAGGAGAAATTAAAGCATACATCCACACAAAAATCTATGCATGAATGTTAGCAGGTCAACCCAAAGCAATCTGTGTCAACCCAAAACAATCAACAGGAGAATGTATAAATGAATGAGGGATATTTATTCCATAGAGTACTACATAGCAATAAAAAAAGAGCTACCAACAGCAGCAACAACAAAATGAACCTCAAGAGCATTGCATCAAGTGAAAGAAGCTATACAGAAAAAAGGCAAAATATGTATTATCCCATCTACATGAAATCCCAGAAAAGGAAGATCTATTGCTCCAGAAAATGAATTGCTGGTTGCCTGAGAGCAAGAAAAAGCAATGGAGTATAAAACAGCATAAAGGCATTTGAGGGTAGTAATAGAAATATTCTGTGTCATAAAGAAAACCATAGCTGGGGGCATCACAATGCCAGGTTTCAGGTTGTACTACAAAGCTGTGGTCATCAAGACAGTGTGGTACTGGCACAAAAACAGACACATAGATCAATGGAACAGAATAGAGAATCCAGAAGTGGACCCTCAACTCTATGGTCAACTAATATTCGACAAAGCAGAAAAGAATATCCACTGGAAAAAAGACAGTCTCTTCAATAAATGGTGCTGGGAAAATTGGACAGCCACATGCAGAAGAATGAAACTAGACCATTCTCTTACACCACACACAAAGATAAACTCAAAATGTATCAAAGATCTAAATGTGAGATAAGAATCCATCAGAATCCTAGAGGAGAACACAGGCAACACCCTTTTTGAACTTGGCCACAGCAAATTCTTGCAAGATATATCCACAAAGGCAAGGGAAACAAAAGCAAAAATGAATTATTGGGACTTCATCAAGATAAAAAGCTTCTGCACAGCAAAAGAAACAGTCAACAAAACTACGGAATGGGAGAAGATATTTGCAAATGACGTATCAGATAAAGGGCTAGTTTCCAAGATCTATAAAAAACTTATTAAACTCAACACCAAAGAAACAAACAATCCAATCATGAAATGGGCAAAAGACATGAACAGAAATCTCACAGAGGAAGACATAGACATGGCCAACAAGCACATGAGAAAACGCTCTGCATCACTGGGCCATCAGGGAAATACAAATCAAAACCACAATGAGATACCACCTCACACCAGTGAGAATGGGGAAAATTAACATGGCAGGAAACCACAAATGTTGGAGAGGATGCGGAGAAAGTGGAACCCTCTTGCCCTGTTGGTGGGAATCTGAACTGGTGCAGCCACTCTGGAAAACTGTGTGGAGGTTCCTCAAAGAGTTAAAAATAAAAATGCCCTACGACCCAGCAATTGCACTGCTGGGGATTTACCACAAAGATACGGATACAGTGAAATGCCAGAACACCTGCACCCCAATGTTTCTAGCAGCAATGTCCACAATAGCCAAACTGTGGAAGGAGCTTCGGTGTCCATGGAAAGATGAATGGATAAAGAAGATGTGGTCTATGTATACAATGGAATATTCCTCATCCATTAGAAACGACAAATACCCACCATTTGCTTCAACGTGGATGGAACTGGAGGGTATTATGCTGAGTGAAGTAAGTCAATCGGAAAAGGACAAACATCATATGGTCTCATTCATTTGGGGAATATAAAAATTAGTGAAAGGGAATAAAGGGGAAAGGAGAGAAAATGAGTGAAAATATCAGTGAGGGTGACAAAACATGAGAGACACCTAACTTTGGGAAACGAACAAGGGGTAGTGGAAGGGGAGGTGGGCAGGGGGTTGGGATGACTGGGTGATGGGCACTGAGGGGGGCACTTGACAGGATGAGCACTGGGTGTTATGCTATATGTTGGCAAATTGAACTCCAATAAAAAAAAGGAAAAAAAGGAAATATTCTGTGTCAGGAGTGTGGAAGTGGCACATGATTGTGCACATTTACCTAAACTCACCAAATATACACTTCAAATTGTTCAATCTTACTGTATATAAATTATATCTCAATAAAATTTATTTTAAAAAATAAAGAGAAAAATCCTTAAACTACACACTTAAAGTAGGTGCATTATTGGTATGTAAATTGTACCTCAATAAAGTTGAGTTTTTATTTTTTTATTTATTTTTTTTTAATGTCGTTTTTTTTTTTATTTTATTTTTTTTTATTTTTTTTATTGGTGTTCAATTTACTAACATACAGAATAACACCCAGTGCCCGTCACCCATTCACTCCCACCCCCCACCCTCCTCCCCTTCTACCACCCCTAGTTCGTTTCCCAGAGTTAGCAGTCTTTACGTTCTGTCTCCCTTTCTGATATTTCCCACACATTTCTTCTCCCTTCCCTTATTTTCCCTTTAAAATGGAAAAAAAATATTATATTACGCTCATTTTCACAGACCATTAAATACTTTCCAAAAGTACCTTATTTTGAATATTACACAGCTATACTATTCAATGTTATCAATGTACCACAACTTAATTAGCTGGTCCATTATAGCTGAATACTTGTTATTTTCTTTTTGCCACTGAAAATAACATTGCAATGAACATCTGTGTGCATAAAACTTTGTCTACATTTTTTATTTCTAGAGCATGAACAATTGGATCAAAGAGTAGGAATATTTTCAAGGTGCTTAGTACAGTTGGAACAATGTCATCTTAAAGATGATTCCTTTTAACTGTGGTGGTAGGAAGTCACAGTGATAAAAAGAAGGTGGTTGCTTTTTTCTGCAACATCTTTGTTAGTGAACAGAAGAACACCATGTAGATTCCCAGTGAGAGGATCGTGGACCTTGTCCTGATCCTGTCATTTACTGTGTAATCTTGAGTCACTTTCTGACTTTAGATACTGTCTTTTTATCTCCAAAATGATAATAATACCTTAAGGTAGGCAAATATTTCCTATACAGGGCAGAAAAGGCACGAACCATAAAATAAACAATTGATCATTGAAAATAAAAATTTCTGGGGGTGCCTGGGTGGCTCAGATGGTTAAGAGTCTGCCTTCAGCTCAGGTCATGATCTCCGGGTTCTGAGATCGAGTTCCTGTCAGGCTCCCTGTTCCATGGGCAGTCTGCTTCTCCCTCTGCCTCTCCCCTGCTCATGCTCTTTCTAAGGGAATAAATAAAATCCAGAAAAGAAAGAAAAGAAACAAAGGAAGGAAGGAAGGAAGGAAGGAAGGAAGGAAGGAAGGAAGGAAGGAAGGAAAGAAGGAAAGAAGGAAAGAAGGAAAGAAAGAAGAAGAAAGAAAGAAAGAAAGAAAGAAAGAAAGAAAGAAAGAAAGAAAGAAGAAAGAAAGAAAGAAAGAAAGAAAGAAAGAAGAAAGAAAAAAAGAAAGAAAGAAAAAGAAAGAAAAGAGAAAAACTCATGTTTGTAGTGGAAAAGAATGAGAAGAATGAGATCTTGGCATTTGCAACATGTAAGGACTTAAAGGATATCATGCTAAGTGAGACAGAGAAAGACAAAGACCATATAATTTCACTTACATGTGGAATCTAAAAATAAATGAATAAAAACAGTCTCTTATTTTTTTTTAAGATTTTTTTTTTTTATTTGACAGAGAGAGAGCACAAGCAAGTGGAGTGGCAGGCAGAAGGAGAGGGAGAAGCAGATTCCCTGCTGAGCAGGGAACCTGACACGGGACTCAATCCCAGGACCCCAAGACCATGACCTTTGCCAACGGCAAACGCTTAACTGACTGAACCACCCAGGCACCCCCAGATTCTGAAATACAGAGAATAAATCAGTGGTTGTTGGAGGAGGTTGTGGGGAGTGGCAGGGGAAATATCTAACAAAGATAAAGGGAATTAAAAGGCAAAAACTTCCAGTTATAAAATAAATAAGTCATGGAAATGAAAAAGTACAGCATAGGGACCACAGTCAATAATCTTGTAATAATGGTGACAGATGGTGACTACACTTATTGTGGTGAGCACTGAGAAATGTATAAAATTGTTGAATCAATATACTGTCCACCTGAAAATATAACACTGAACGTTAATTGAACTTTAGTAAAAATTTCAATTTAAAAAACTGTGTTTATCAAATGACATATTAAGAGAAAAGACAAACCTGACTAGAAGAAATTATTCACAAAACATATATTCAAGGATTTGTATCCAGAATTCCTAAATACAATAAGAAAAAGCAAAAACCAAAAAGTGGACAAAAGATTTGAACATGCACTTCACACACAGACACACAAATATTCAAATTTTCAACATGCAGATGAAAACGTGTTCAATATCATTAGTCACATGGGAAATCCAAATTAACACCACATGAGATACCATTATACAACCAACAAAATGGTTAAAATTTAAGACTGCCAACACCAATGTTTAGTGAGGAGGTGGAGCAACTAAAACTCTTTCACATTACTGAGGGGAGCATGTAAAATGGTACAATTGCTTCAGAAAACTGGAAGTATCTACTAAAATTAAATATATATATCCAGTGCCACTCACAGCTATTGAATATATTCTAGAGAAATTAGTAGATACGTCACTAAAAGTCATATGCAAGAAATGCCATAGCAGTTATATTCATAATAACCAAAATTTGGGGGGGCCCCAGGTGGCTCAGTGGTTGAGCATCTCTGTCTTTGGCTCAGGTCATAAACCTGGGGCCTTGGGATCGAGTCCTGCATTGGGGCTCCTTGTAGGAAGCCTGCTTCTCCTTCTGCCCATGTCTCTGCCTCTCTCTGTGTGTCTCTCATGAATAAATAAATTAAGTCTTTAAAAAAAATAGTCAAAATTTTGAAAAACCCAGATGTCCATTATCAGGATAATAGATCGACCGTGGAGAGAAAATGAGTGGGAAATATCATTGAGGGCGACAGAACATGAGAGACACCTAATTCTGGGAAACAAGCAAGGGGTAGTGGAAAGGGAGGTGGGCGGAGGGTTGGGGTGACTGGGTGATGGGCACTGAGGGGGGCACTTGACAGGATGAGCACTGGGTGTTATGCTATATGTTGGCAAATTGATCTCCAATTAAAAAATATACCAAAAAAAAAGAAAGAGAAAGAGAAAAAGAAATTAAAACTGTTTAAGAGAAAAATATCTCTAGGGGGCTTAAACTATTGAAAAAAAAATACTATACAGCAAGAAAAAACAAACTTAGGCTCATGCAATAACATGAATAAATCTCTCAGATATAATGTAAAACAAAAGAAGCCAGACTCAAAAAAATATATATTGAATAAGATTTGTATAAAGTTCAAGAACAGACAAACTAATCCATGACAGTTAAAGTCAGAACAGTGATTACTTCTAGTATGTATTGTGGTGGTATTGACCAAGAAGGGGTACAGGAAACCTTCTGGGATCATGGAAAAATGTTCTGCTTCCTTATCTTGATGGTTATTACAAAGGCATACACATATGTAAAACTTTAATGAATTGTCTCCTTAAGACACATGCACTTTCCCGTGTGTGTGCTCTACCTGAATAAAAAATAAATGAAAATCAAATAAAAGGAAAAGGTTTTTCCAACCTTGTAAAGTTTCTTCACACCCTATTTGTTTTCCCTCTCTCCCAAGGTCCCTACTCTAAAAGCTTCAGCAGCCACTCCCCTGGAACTCACTTTAGCATGACACCAGCCTGAGCCCCCCCGAAGGTCACTCCATCTGGATGTGACCTCCTGCACCACACCCACACCACTGTCCAGAACAGAACTAGTCCTCCTCTACCTCCTCCTCAACACTCACCAGAGTGGCCACCAATCAGTGTGGCTCCCTGGCTCACAACAATTTCCCCTTCCTTAGGAACAGCCTAATCTTCAGGGTGAGCCCCCAGAAAGCATATTTGTATATGATGAATCTACTCCAGACTTCAAGCAGGTAGAGTCCATTTCTGTTGCCACAGTCAAAAGAATTTAACCATACTACCCCACTCCCACCCCTGGGCCAGCCCTTGTCCTGTCTAGTGCTCCGTTCCCAGGATGTAGTCATGACTCTTGCCCTCTTTCTTTTTCCCCTCTTCAACTTGATTTCCCTCCTGTTTCTATTGAGTCCCATTTGACCCAGGCCAGAAGATCAAAACCTATCTATGTCCAGACCCTATGGCATGGTTAATCTGAGCCACTCTTTAACAGGCTCCTCTTGGCTCTCCCTCTGTCTCTTTCCTCTTCTCATTCATCCTCCACCATTCTGCTCCAGGGAGCCTCCTCCAGCCCAGCACTGGCCACAGCATCTCCTGTTCATCAACCTTGCGGGCTCTGCACTCCGTGAGCTAGTAGAGAAGGAGTACAGGCTCCTTGGTTGTTGAGGCCCTCCATGATGGTCCCAACTTGCCTTTTTAGCCTCCTCTTGGCCCTGTTAGTCCTTCCAAGCCACCCCTATTGCCTTCCATCTGAACAAGACAACTCACGCTCCCAACACACAAGCTCACACCTCGAGGCCACTGCTCACATGGCTCCCTTACTTTACATGTCCTACTCCACCCTGCCCACCCTCATGTCCTGGTGACTGTTGAAACCTCACCCACCCTTCAACACCCTAATACAATGCTAGCGTGTATATGAAGCCTGCTCTTGTTAGAATGCATCACCAAAAGTGCTTTATTCATATTTCTGTTATGAATAATTCCTGACCTTCAATGACAGGTATTTGCATCTGTGTATGTCCATCTCCTTCAGGAGACTAGCTTCTTCTGAGCAGAGACCACATCCCGTTTCCAATTGTAACCCTCTTGCCCACCACAGTCCCTGGTAGGGGGTCAGTGCTCAATAACTGGGCGTAGAACTGAATTTTCTTAAGCTGCCATGAAAAATAAAGTGAAAATGTAAGAAGTGGGATATAGGCAGAGACAGAGCACAGCAACCCACAAGTATGAAATAACAAAGAGCAGAAGAACAAAATCCTGAGGAAATGGAGGGAGCCTTCCTCCAGGACAGTTCTACGATCAAATGAGACAAATGCTACCCAACTTACCTAGATCCATCCTGGCCCTGGTACTACCAGGAGGTGACACAAGGTACAGATGCCAAGGCTGAAAACAAGAGTGTGGAAGAAAGGCAAGGGGCACCTGTTCCCCTGAGCGAAGCTCAGAAACTCAGGGCCCTGTGCTAGAAACATCACTTCAGTGGCTACCTGTCTTGAGGCACTAGCTTGCTCTCCTCCAACCAGGGGCACATCAACCAGCCCTTTTTAAATTCAGTAGAATAATGCAGAAAGAAAAATCCATCCTTCCATGATGTTGCCACTCCTGGCAGAGAAATGATGGAAACAAAAGAAAAAAGAATGGGAATGGCAAAGCCCATATGAATCTCGATAAAATGCCCATGAGGACTAAGACTTCCAGGTGATGGAGAGTCAGCAAGTGCGCTACCAACCTCCCTGGGAAAGGGGGTTACGTGACGGTAGGGAGGGGAGGGAATCAAATGGCTTTTTATAGTCCCTAATATCTCTTCTGACAGCAGCCTTCATGGCTCTGATCTCCACGTGCCAGGATGCTGGGAAGATGAATGGATTTGTCTTTCCGTTAAATACCATTACCTGGAGCACTGGGGCGAATGAAGAATAGTTACAGACTCACATCCCAGCTTCCATCTCTTTTCTCCTAATTACAAAAAAAAGTTACAAAAACAACTCCTACATGCCATCCCCAACCCATTCCCCCCACCTACAACATATATAACCTCAGCAGAAATAGGAAGCCCACTGAGTTACAAAGTTCGCCTGCCAACACCAATGCCCAGCACACAGCCTGTTCTGAGGAGCCAAAGCTCAAATCAGTCAGCATGGTCAGGTCCACACTAGGTCAATGACAAACTGCAGGATCCATTAAGTCCTTTGTAGGAGCCTGTCATCTTAAAGTCCAACAGCACTTTCCATTAAGAGGAATTACGAGGGTTTGCTCTTCGCCAGAAGTGCAAAAGATTCTGCTTGTTGATGGGACTCTCAGTTGCTTGAGCGATCTGAGCCATCCACATGCATCACAATAAAGCAAGAAAAACAAATATATTTAGGGGTCCCTCCTCTAGCAAGGTTCATAATCAGTCTTCAGGCCAGAGGATCTCAACCTCAGCTATGCTGTGGAGCCAAATGAGGAGCTTAAACTGGCGCCTGAACAAAAAATAATCAGAAAAGGAAATGATTTTAAAAGATCATTTAGAGGCACCTCGTGGCTCAGTCAGCTAAGCTCAGGTCATGATCTCAGGTCCTGGGATCAAGTCCCATGACTGGCTCTCTGCTCAGTGGGGAGTCTGCTTGTCCCTCTCCCTCTGCCCCTCTCTTCTGTTTGTGCACCCACTCTCTCTCTCAAATAAGTAAATACAATCTTTAAAAAATAAAAATAAAAAATCATTTACAGTAGCATTCTTAAACAAAAAAATTCTCTTTTTTTAAAAAAAGATTTATTTATCTACTCAAAAGAGACACAGAGAAAGAGAGGCAGAGACATAGGCAGACATAGACAGGCTCCCTGAGGGGAGCCCAATGCAGGACTCTATCCCAGGACCCCAGGATCACGCCCTGAGCCAAAGGCAGATGCTCAACCACTGAGCCACTCAGGTGTCTCTTAAACAAAAAATTCTTAAGGAAAAACTTAAAAATGCTCAAGATCTGTACATTGAAAACCATAAACACTCCTGTGAAAAATGTAGATATCCCATGGCAAGTAACAGAACTAATACTTAGATCTATTCGAATTTAGCAAAATCATAAAGTGCAAGGTTACTATACAAAAATCAACTTTAATCTTTTATATTAACAGCAATCAATTAGAAAATGAAGTTTTAAAAGAATTCCATATATAGTAGCATCAAAAACACAAAATACTATCAATAAATCTAGTAAAAGTTGGCTAAGCCCCCACATGCACTGAAAATTACAAAACATTGCTGAAATAAATAAGACCAAATAAATGGGAGATGACCCATGTTCAGTTTGGAATACTCAATATTAAAATATCAATTCTCCCCAAATTTATTTGTAGCATCAATACAATCTCAATCAAAATCCCAGCAGGCTTATTTTGTGGAAATTGACAACTTGATTCTAAAATTTATACAAAAATGCAAAGGATCTAAAATAATCACAATTTTGAAAAAGAATAAACTTAGAGATTTTATGCTGACTGATTTTAAGATTTCCTGTAAGTTACAATAATCAAGGCAATGTTTACTAGTATAGAAGATAGATATACAGATCAACGGACCAGAATAGCAAGTCCAGAAATAGACCCACAAATATATGGCCAATTGATTTTTTTTTACAAAGGTAACAACATAATTCAAAAGACAAACATAACTCATAAATGGTTTGGACAACTGAATAATCCTATGGGAAAAAAAAAAAATTGACTTGTCCCTCACACCATACACACAAACTGACTCGAAACTGATCACAGGTCTAAACATAAACTATTAAACATCTAGAAGGAAATATGGAATAAAACTTTCGTGACTTGAGATGGGCAAAGATTTTTCAGGACACAAAAAAACATAAATCTCAAAAAATTGATAAACATCATCAAAATTTTAAACTTCTGTTTTTTCAAAGACATTGTTATGAAAGTGAAAAGATGAGTGCCTGGGTGCCAGTCGGTTAAGCATCTGCCTTCAGCTCAAGTCATGAACCCAGGGTCCTAGGACTGAGTCCCACTGTGGGCTCCCTGCTCGGCAAGGAGTCTGCTTCTCCCTCTCCCTCTACCCCTCTCCCTGCTCAAACTCTCTCTCTCTTATGACTCTCTCTAATAAACAAATAAAATCTAAAAAAAAAAAAAAAAAAGAAAGAAAAGTGAAAAGGTAAGCCACTGGAGAAAATATTTGCTGTGTCTGTAAATGTAAATATAAATATATACTGAGGGCAGCCCCAGTGGCCCAGCGGTTCAGCGCCACCTTCAGCCCGGGGTGTGATCCTGGAGACCGGGGATCGAGTTCCACGTCAGGCTCCCTGCACGGAGCCTGCTTCTTTCTCTTTCTCTCTCTCTCTCTGTCATGAATAAATAAATAAAACCTTTATAAAACTGAAGACTTATCAAGAATATGAAGAGAACCCTTAGAACACAATAATAACAGAATCATTCAATTAAAAGCAAGACATGCCACAGAAAAAAAAGATCTATGAATAGGCAATAAGCACATTAGAAAGTGCTCCATACCATTAATCATCAGAAAAATGCACACTAAAACCAGAAGGAGATAAGCACTACACACCTACTAAAATGGCTAAAATAAAAAAGACTGAAATTCTAAATCGTTGGCAAGAATGCAGACAAACTGGTACTCTCGGACACTGCAAAGTTAAGATTTTAATTTTTGGAATTCTACCAAAGGCAAAACCAATCTAAGTGACAGAAAACAGAGTAGTGGCTTCCCAGGAGGGAGAAAAGGGGATTAACTGCAAAGGGGCATGCGGGAATTTTCTGGAAATGTTCTATTTAATTATAGTGATAATAATCACCCAGGTGTATATATTCATCAAAACTTATCATACACCAACTTCTCTTCAAAGACCCCCCCTGTCCTGTCCAGCAAGACACCCAGGCAACAATCACTCCAGTTCCCGGCTGAGGGTATGCATGCAAGCATTAGCACTGGGGCCCAGATATGGTACCAATACAACAGGCTAGCCAGGCAGCATCGGGAGGGCCTTCCAAGTAATGGACAGTAGGGCTCCCTCCTCCTTGATCTGGCACAGACAAAGGAAAAATGACTGACAGAAGAGACCAGTGTGCAGAAGGAGGCCTTGCACATCTGGGACTCCCGTGAGATCTTCAGAGTATCAGTCCTGGTTAGCCAGAGATCCCACTGCTTGGGCAACATCCTCTAGCAGTCAGATACTCTGAGGAAGGCCTGGCCCTGGACCAGGGAAGCCCAGGAAGCAGCAGGTAGGCATCATGCAGGCAGAGCAGGGCCCTGGAGTATAAGGGCACTGAGGAAGAGAGCTGCTCTAGGACCCTTAGAGGCTGGCAGGGAATTCTGTTAGTGAGGAGCCAGTCCTCAGCCTCAGAGGTGGGGAATGACCAAGAGCCAGGCAGGGCCCTGGTTTGGAGGGCCCAAGATTCCTGAGCCATGTAAGAACACTTGGGCCCAAAGAGCAAACCAAAATCTGGGTACAAAGTAGGGAATGGGTTCCCGGGTAAGATAGAAGCCCACCCACTGCAACTGCTCAGTCTGGGGATGACTCCTAACTGCAGACAGACCACATCAAAGGTAAGGCTGGACTGAGTGGCCCAGGTGCAGGGAGAAAGAGCCTGCGGGAAGAGTCTGCAGGAAAAGAAGAAGCATGCCATGCAAGAAGGCAACATTACTGTAACCTGTGTTCTCCTATCTATAAATAACACTCCCTGCAACCCTGGGGCCAGTTCGACCCCAGAAGCTCAGACCTCATTTCAGTTGTAGTAAATAAACCCACAATCTGTATTTGAACCAGATCCCTTAGTGATTCCACTGAAGTCAGAACAGCACTGCCCTCTTAGTTACTAATTATGACTCTCCTATGGGGTGTTAGGCCCTGGAACACGGTAGGTGCTCAATTAAAGATCACTGAATAAACAGTGGGGGAAAAAGGGTAATACTGTTTTCTTTTCAGGGCACCTGGGTGGCTCAGTGGTTGAATGTCTGCCTTTGGCTCAGGGCATGACCCCAGGGTCCTGGGACCGTGTCCCACATCAGGCTCCCCAGAGGGAGCCTGCTTTTCCCTCTGCCTATGTCTCTGCCTCTCTCTGTGTCTCTCATGAACAAATTTAGGGATCCCTGGGTGGCTCAGCGGTTTAGCACCTGCCTTTGGCCCGGGGCGTGATCCTGGAGTCCCAGGATCCAGTCCCACGTCGGGCTCCTGGCATGGAGCCTGCTTCTCCCTTCTCCTGTGTCTCTGCCGGTCTCTCTCTCTCTCTCTCTCTCTCTCTCTCTCTATCATAAATAAGTAAGTAAGTAAATAAATAAATAAATAAATAAATAAATAAATCTTAAAAAAAAAAAAAAAAAAAACTGTGTTCCTTTCAGAGAAGTCATTACCCAGTGTCACCAATGAACCAAAAACTCAAGCAGCATATTGGCCTCTGAGTTTTAGATGTTGTTTACTCTCTGAGTGATGGTGGGCACCCTCATTCCTCTCTTTTATCATCAGATAGAAATATGTGTATAAGGGATGGTGGACTGACTTGAAGTTGTTTTTTGAAAGCTTTCATTCCCAAAGGAATCCAGAAGGCAGGAAATCTCCAGAAGACTCCATAAAAGGATGAACTGACAGGAAGAAACTGAACACAGCTGCCACACATGAAGACCCTACAGCTCCTGCATCCCCTCAGCAAACACAAGCTGTGAATGCTTACAGCCCCCTCCCAAACTCCCCCCAAATGACAGGAGGTGAGGGAGGACTGCTCTTCTACTGTCCCACCACCAAAACCTGCCTTGCTTCTGACCCTAGGCAAACTCCCTCCCCTCCATCTTCTTGAAGATTAGCTGATGCAAAGGCTTTCATAAGCATTTGTTATTTCAGTCACTAGAATTGATTACTTGGTAAATAAAAAGACAAGGACAAGCCTGAGATCCAGCTAGTGAAGAAAAATGTTCTTTGACCCATGTAAAAATGAAAAGACCAAGAAGAGGAGTCACTTGACCACAGGCCCCCAGAGGGAGGCGGGAGGGAGAGGACAGAGCATGCAGGGCGTCTGGCCCCTAGGACCCTAACGCCACACCAGGGCAGCCCAAGTGAGGGCTGTAGTAGGCAGCTCAGAGAGTGGGCAGTGCACAAGCCCAGGCGCAGCAGAGGTCAGGTTCTCATAAAGTTGTTTAATAAGTCCCAAACTCAGGCACTGTAATTCCTTCAACTTTATTCTTTTTCCAAAGGTTTTTTTTTTTTTTTTTTTTTGGCTCTTATTTCAGTCTTTGCATTTCCACATAAATTTTAGAATCAGAAATAGGAAAAAGTCAGATTATCAATGACCTTATTAGGAAGACGTGATCTGGGAATAAAAGGCTGAGTGGCAAATCGGAAAGAAGCTAATGCTGAGACTATCATCTCAGTCAAACCTCGTGTCTAGAGCACATTGTCCTGGCTCCCTGGCTCACCTTACAAGGCAGAGAATGGAGTAGAGACTTGGCCCATAAAAGGAAATGTAAGCTATCTCTTGTATGCAAGGATGATCCATCCCCACTTGTGCAGGACCATTTTTCCAGGAAGTTCCCCTGGCCCTCCACCTGACTCCCTGAGGCCAGTGATCCATGTTCCAAATCTGAGAACTTTGGGGGAAACATCCCCTGAGAGATCAACTCGCCCGATTCCTTCATCTTGTAGGTAAGAATCCTAGGTACAGAGCTGGTTGAAAGCAGAAAATACGGCTCTAAATTTGCGCCCATTACTGGTCCACCAGAACATAAGACTTTTTTTTCTTTTTAGAAATTTTAAAAATTGTGGTAAAATACACCTAAAATTTACTGTCTTACTCATTTTTAAGTGTACAATTCAGTGGTATTAAATACATTCATATCATTGTCAACCAGCACCATTATCCAGCCCTGTAACTCTCTTCATCTTATAAAACTGAAACTCTGCACCCACTAAACAATTTCCCATTCCCCCCATTCCTGGTCTCTGGCAACCATCGTTCTACTTTCTGTTCATATTCTATTTTCAGTTGACTGTTCTAGATACTTCCTGTAAATGAAATCAAGGAGTACTTATCTTTTGTGACTAGCTTATATCACTTTCCATAATGTCCTCAAAGTTGATGCATGTTGTAGCACGTGCCAGAATTTCCTTCCTTTTTATGGCTGAAAAATATTCCATTTATGCATATATCATATTTTATTCATCTACCCACTGATGGACACTTCAGTTGCTCCAGCCTTTTGGCTATTGTGAATAATGCTATGAATATGTGAGCAAAAAATTAAAAATTGGATCACCACATGATCCAGTAATTGCACTTCTGGACCCTTTTGAGCAACTTACATAGTGTTTTTTACAGTCATTGCAGGGTTTTACATTCCCATCAATAATGTCCAAATCTTCCAATTTCTCAACATTCTCACCAAAATGTATCATTTCCTGTTGCATTTCTTTTTTTTTATGCTAGCTATCCAAAATTTGTGGGAGATGGTATCTAACTGTGGTTTTGAGTTGCATTCTCTTAATGATTAGTGATGTTGAACATCTTTTTGTGTTATTAACCATCTGTATAAATTCTTTGGAGAAATGTCTATTCGAGTCTTTCACCCATTCTATACTCAAGTTGTTTTCATTGCTGTTACTATTTTTGTTGCTGTTGTTACTGTTGACCTGTAGGGGTTCTTTACATATTCTGGACATTAACCCCCATATCAGATATATGACTCCATATTTTTTCCCCATTTCACAGGTTGCCTTTACTCTGTTGACTCTGTCCTTTGACACACAGAATAGAACACATGATCTCTTTTACAAGAAGACTTCATAGGGTTTGAGGATGTGGGGAAGGGAGTCAGGGATTAGATAATATAGGATTTTTACTATGCAGAGCTAAATGTTACATGCACATCAAATAGAATTCTGCTCCTGACATTGAGGCCAAGGTGAGAGTGAAAACATTAGAAACAAACACCATGGACAGCACCTAGAGGCTTTTTGTCATAGTAATTTGTGCTAAACCCATTTGATTACTGAACATTTGTATCCTGCTCACTTGGTAGTGAAATCTGAGTTATGCGAGCAGCATAACACAGAGTCTTGGTCCTCAGGGATCTCATGGACAAGTTGAAGAGATAGGAAACAAAGGAACAATGAAGAAACTATGCTTAAAAATACTGTGGAACTACTGCGGTGTCTGGGTGGTGCAGTCAATTAAACAGCCAATTAAATTCTTGGTTTCAGCTCAGGTCTTGATCTCAAGGTTGTGGGATCACACCCTGTGTCAAGCCCCACTTCAAGCTCTGAGCTTAACCTGGAGTCTGCTTGAGATTCTTTCTCCCTCTGCATCTCCCGCACATGCTTTTCTCTGTTTCTCTCTCTCTCTCTCCCCCTCTCTTTCCCCCAAAAATAAAGAAATAAAATTAAAAAAAAAAGATACTGTGGAACTGTTCAAGTCCATGATCTAATGATCGGGTTGGTCTTAAAAAGGTCTTTAAAAGTGCACTGAGGAGAGATGCCTGGGTGGCTCAGTGGTTGAGCATCAGGGTCCTGGGATTGAGTCCTGCATCGGGCTCTCCCAAGGGAGCCTGCTTCTCCCTCTGTCTACGTCTCTGCCTCTTTCTCTGTGGGTCTCATGAATAAATGGATGAAATATTCTAAAAAAAAAAAAAAGTGCACTGAGGATAAGAGGTAGCAGTGAGACCTGAAAAAAACTAGTAGATATAATGCTATTACAAAATCCAAGAAAGAAGTTTCAAGAATTTGAAATTTCTTGAATTCTTCCAAGAGCAGTGGAGAGGGGGGAAAAGAGGACTTGAAAAAAATCAACATAACTTCAAAACTGGATGGAATAGAGTAATATAAGATGACTCCTATGTTTCTGGCTTAGTTTGTTTACTAGTTGCCACAAACCAAGGCAATTAATTTGGGAAGTGGAGTTGAAATAAAAGGAAAGATGGTGAGCATGATTTTTGACATTCAGAGTCTAAGGCACCTTGAGGACAGATGGAGATATGCAACAGGCAGTTAGAAGTATGGATTTGGAGCTAAGGAAAGAAAAATAAATTAGAAAAACACACATGGTAGTAAATGATATGGAGGGAGATAAGCTTACTCAAAGAGGCTGACTTGAAGAAGGAAGGAAAGTTGTGATAAGAACTTACATCTAAAATGGGAAGGGAAATAATAATAATTAAGAAATAAAAGGGGAAGGGGTACCTGGCTGGCTCAGTTGGTGGGACATGCAACTCTTGATCTTGGAGTTGTGAGTTCAAGCCCCATGTTGGGCACAGAGTTTACTTCATAAAAAATAAATATATTCAAAAGGAGAAGGGAGCAGAGAAAGAGGCTTCAATAAAGGAGATTTTGAATTTTGAATGGTCAGAGCTTTACCCAAAGTATACCAACATTTATTTGAACTAATTAGTCAGTGGATTAGGCAACAGAACCCTTAGGGTCCAAGCGTTTTAGGGTAACAGTGAACTAGAATTTCCTTTATGCTGTCTGTAAAGGTAAAAGAAAGTCCAATTCTTCAGCTCCCAGGGATTCTGTGAACATGTATCAAGTCTCACAAAGCTTTTTAGGGAAGGGTCGATATGTTAGATATGGGTGACCCCAGGAGACACAAGTCCAGAGGACCCCAACTGTCTACATTTGAGTACAAGACCCAGGAGACTTCTTAAACATAGAAATTTTTCCCCTTCAATTCAGGATCAATACTTACTTTTCTCCCATGGACCAAATTTGTGTATTTTTATTAAAAAAGAAAAAAATTCAGCCCTGAGGAGTTGTGATTCACCTCAGTGTGAGCTCTGACGCTGCAGAACATGTCTAACAAATTACTACGTCACACATCTTTAGGCTTGATTACTGGTGCCTCACAGAGTCACTTTTACTGAGATAACTGACGACATCTGATGGCCTCTACAGTGTTATATGAACCAAAGTACGTTCCACAATCTGTTATTTTATCTCCTGAATCAGGGAGCAACCTGGTATAAGTTTTAAGGATGGGCCAAACAAGCCATTTTTCAAATGTATGACAGGCCTTCTCTTCTGAACAACTTGACTAAGGTCGGGTAAAAGGGAATGAGAAGGATGATATGCATGAAACCCTCACTGGTCTGGATTCAAGTTCTTGAAGATATTGAGAAACCCCCACTACCACCACCATACACACATCATCAATGACTGATATGTCAGAAACACCAGAAGCTGAAATGAGGCATTATAGTGGGCTTCCAAAAAAGAAAAATAATAATCATCATCTCATGCTTTACAGATATGGAGTTACGCATTCAAGGAATAATGTATGGATATGACTATTTCACTGAAAAAATGCACATGGTAAATAGCTAGCTAGACCAGCACTGACATGGATGTGATGTAGGCTTACATATTTATTTGCAAAACACAATGTAATAGAAATGGACATCATACTTTGCATTTATATAGCAACTATTTCTCCAAGGACCTCAAAGGATTCTGCAGCCATTACTGGATTCATCCTTGTTACATGCTTGTAAAATGAAGGAGAGGCAAGGATTATACAACCCATTTTATTAAACAGGAAGCAGACACCCCAAGAGGATACATGGATTGGCCAAGGGCATACTGTGAGTCATTTATTTGCTCAAAACCATGTAGGGAATGAAATTAGTCCCAAATTGTCCTTATACTTGCTGATTTTTACCTACAGATTTCCACAAAGGAAATGATTCTATTTCTAGAATAGAAATCTAAATAGAATCTAATGAATCTATTTCTCAGCCTTATGTTTGTAATTCAGGCCATCAGACAGGCAGTGTCCAGGGCAAGGTATGAACCACAGAAGGGAAAAGGTTAGCAAGTGTTTGGTATTTCACTTTTCCTTCAGTGGGCTCCTCCTGCTGCCCATGTTCTTGTGCACAGACACAGAGTTCTTGACAAGGAGGATAAAATCTTTTTTTTTATATTCAGGAAAGATAGCTTTAATTTTTTTTGTATATTTTTATTGGAGTTCGATTTGCCAACATATAGTATAACACTCAGTGCTCATCCTGTCAAGTTGCCTTCCTCAGTGCCTGTCACCCCGTCACCCCATCCCCCCACTCACCTCCCCTTCCACTACCCCTTGTTTGTTTCCCTGAGTTAGGAGTCTCTCATGTTTTGTCACCCTCTCTAATTTTTCCCACTCATTTTCTCTTCTTTCCCCTATAATCCCTTTCACTATTTTTTCTTTCCCCGTATGAGTGAAACCATATTGTCGGAGAGTGTCCTTCTCCGATTGACTTACTTCACTCAGCATAACACCCTCCAATTCCATCCACGTCAAAGCAAATGGTGGGTATTTGTCGTTTCTAATAGCTGAGTAATATTCCATTGTATACATAGACCACATCTTCTTTATCCATTCATCTTTCGATGGACACCGAGGCTCCTTCCACAGTTTGGCTATTGTGGAATTATTGCTGCTATAAACATTGGGGTTCAGGTGTCTCTGCTTTTCACTGCATCCGTATCTTTGTGGTAAATCCCCAGCAGTGCAATTGCTGGGTTGTAGGGCATTTTTATTTTTAACTCTTTGAGGAACCTCCACACAGTTTTCCAGAGTGGCTGCACCAGTTCACATTCCCACCAACAATGCAAGAGGGTTCCCCTCTCTCCAGATCCTCTCCAACATTTGTGGTTTCCTGTCTTGTTAATTTTCCCCATTCTCACTGGTGTGAGGTGGTATCTCATTGTCGTTTTGATTTGTATTTCCCTGATGGCTAGTGATGCAGAGCATTTTCCCATCCTGCCATTACTGCACCAGAACCAAAAGACAGGGCTCCCTGTTAATTACTGGCATTAATGTCTCTACAATGTTTTCTTTTCTTTTTTTTAAGATTTTATTTATTTATTCATGATAGTCACACACACAGAGAGAGAGAGAGAGGCAGAGACACAGGCAGAGGGAGAAGCAGGTTCCATGCAGGGAGCCCGACGTGGGATTTGATCCCGGGTCTCCATGATCGCGCCCTGGGCCAAAGGCAGGCGCCAAACCGCTGCGCCACCCAGGGATCCCTCTACAATGTTTTTTTTTTTTTTTTTTTTTTTTTTTTTATGATAGTCACACACAGAGAGAGAGAGAGAGGCAGAGACACAGGCAGAGGGAGAAGCAGGCTCCATGCACCGGGAGCCTGACGTGGGATTTGATCCCGGGTCTCCAGGATCACGCCCTGGGCCAAAGGCAGGCGCCAAACCGCTGCGCCACCCAGGGATCCCTACAATGTTTTCAATATGCACTTCAATACACTTTATCATTTACCTCACAAGTACTATGTGAGGTATTATTTCCTTGTAAAGGTAAGAAGCAAGCTCAGAGAGACTGGATGACTTGTCCATGCTCATCTAAGTAACAAGTTTTAGGCTCAGGATTTGAAAGCATTTTTGCTGATCTGACTAGCTGTGCATTCCTACCATGTTTTCCTGACATTCACTCCCCCACACAATGGAGGTCCTAGAGTCATAGTCTAGAGACCTTTAAGAAAAACTAGAGTCAACCTGGGGTGCTCTCTTTCTTTCTCTTTCCCTCCCTCCCTCTCTCTCTCTTCATCTCTCTCACTCACACACACAAACATCCCAATGACAGCCCAGGGTGAGTGCTAATTCACCCCATTCTCCCTGGACATATCCCTTTGACATGGCCTCAGGCCACTCTGAGCCCCAGACATTTTGAGCCTTCTGCTGGCCCCATATTCATACCCTGTGTATGACCCAGGCCTGAGCTGGTAGCAGAACCACCTGAGTTCCATGAGCAGGAAAGGAAGGGAAGATGATAACCTGGAAGTTACCCCAGTGCAGTCTTCTCCCACCTACAGTGAACACCACTAGTTGGTATCAGAGTTCCAACCATCACCAGGCAGCATGGACAGGGTCTCTGTCTTCAAGGGGCCTCACGTTTCTCACAGAGAGAGCTACCAAGGAAATCAGCTACTGAGCTACCAAGGAAATCAGAAAGTGAAAAAGCAGCAGGGACTATTTTCCCTCATGTTTTCTCCAATTTGGATTTAGAATGTGATGTATCAAGTGGTAAAGCCATCCTCTGAAAATCACGGCTGGAAGGGAAAGGACCAATGTCATCGTCTTTTTTTTTTTTTATAATATTTTATTTTTTATTTATTCGTGAGAGAGAGAGAGGCAGAGACACAGGCAGAGGGAGAAGCAGGCTCCATGCAGGGAAGCCTGACATGGGTCTCAATCCCAGATCTCCAGGATCATGCCCTGGGTTGAAGGCAGCATTAAACCGCTGAGCCACCCAGGCTGCCCAGGACCAATGTCTTCTGTGTAACTTGATGGTGCTTTACAACATCTCATTTATCCCTAGACCTCGGAGGTGTAGCTATTATTATTCCCATTCTCCAGACAAAAAAAGAGAAGCTCAGAGTTTAAATAGCAGACCTGATAGGCAATAAAGCCAGGATTCAAACATGGATCTATGGGGCTCATACCTCCTCATTAATCTCCTCTAAAGAGTCCTTCTCCAGATGACATCATGCCAGTGGTGGCAGGGAATCCCTGCTTATCATCAGAGCAGAGAAGTGAGTCACAGATGCAGGCAAGGCCATGTGTGGGTGAGAGGTCCTCTTCACAAGGCACTGCAGGCACTGGTCCTGGGCCTGAGATGCAGCCTCAACAGCACTGGAACTCTCAGGTTTTGCTTTCCAGCTGGCAACTGATGATATAGAACAGTGCTATCCATAAACACAAGTCACATATAAAATTGCTGGTGTTGGATGTGAAAAAAAGAGAACCCTTGTCCACTGTTGGTGGGAATGTAAATTGGTACAATCCCTACCAATGGATGGTCCTCAAAAAATTAAAGAGAACTATCATATGACCTAGCAACTCTACTTCTGGAAATATGTCCAAAGGAAATGGAAACACTAACTTGAAAAGATATCTGCACCCCCACATCCACTGCAGCATGATTCCCAACACCAAGACATGGAAATAATCTAAATGTCCATTAATGGAGGCACCTGGGTGGTTCAGTGGCTGAGCATCTGCCTTTGGCTCAGGCCATGATCCCGGTGTCCTGGATCAAGCCCCGCATCAGGCTCCCCGCAGGGAGCCTGCTTCTCCCTCTGCCTATGTCTCTGCCCCTCTCTGTGTGTCTCTCATGAATAAATAAATAAAATCTTTTTTAAAAATGTCCATCAATAGATAAATGGATAAAGAACTTGTGGTATACATATAGAGGAATTTTATTCAGACATTTAAAAACAGGAAATCCGGGGATCCCTGGGTGGCGCAGTGGTTTGGCGCCTGCCTTTGGCCCAGGGCGCGATCCTGGAGACCTGGGATCGAATCCCACATCAGGCTCCCGGTGCATGGAGCCTGCTTCTCCCTCTGCCTGTGTCTCTGCCTCTCTCTCTCTCTCTCTGTGACTATCATAAATAAATAAAATTTAAAAAAATAAATAAATAAAAAATAAATAAAAACAGGAAATCCTACCATTTACAACCTTGAAGGTATTACTCTAAACGAGATAAGTTAGACAGAAAAAGACAAATACTGAATGATCTCTTGGTGTTCTAAAAGAGCACCAAACTGATAGAAAATGGGATCATATAAGAGAATAGGGGGTGGGGAAACTGAAGGAAGTTGGTCAAAAGGTACAAACTTCCAGTTACCAGATAAATAAGAACTAGGGATGTGATGTACCACATGGCAACTACAGCTAACACTGCTATATGGCATATAAGAAAGTTGTTAAGGGAGTAGATCTCAGAGTTCTCATCACAAGAATTTTTTTTCTTTTCCTTTTACTTTATCTATATGAAATGATAGATGTTAACTAAACCTAATGTGGTAATCATTTTGTAATATATACAAATCAAACCATCACGCTGTACACCTTAAACTTATACAGTGATATATGTCAATTATTTCTCAATAAAACTGAAAAAAATACATGTAATATGACCAAAGATGCAAGCCACATAGGTAAAATGTCCTGTAGTTACAGAAAAAAAGTAAAAAGAAACATGAAATTAATTATAATAATGTACTTAAACCAATATATCCAGTAGATTATCATTTCAACATGTAGTCAATATGATAAACATTAATGAGATATCTTACATTCTTTTTTTTTTTGCACTTGTTCTTTGAAACCCAGAGAGTATTCACACTCACAGCACATCTCCATTTAGACAAACTACATTTCAAATGCACACAAGCTACACGTGGCTTGCACCTACCATACTGGACAGCACAGATCTGGAAGAAAAATGTGTAGATGGAGGTCTGGAAAGCTTGTATTGCAGGTCCTGAATCTGACCAACTACCAAAGTGACTTAGCCTAACAGTTGAGAGGCTGGAATCCTAGAGCCTTTGAATTCCAGTTCTACCACACACCAGCTGTATGGCCTTGGGCAAGTTACTCAGCCTCCATTGCCTCATCTGTATATAACATGAAGATGACAGTATCTACTTCATAGAGTTCTGCGAGGATAAAATGAGCAAGTGCTTAGAACAGTGATGGGCACATAGCAAGGAATGTAAAGGCATTGACTGCTATAATTATTAATAATAATACTTATTATTATTATTAATAACTAAAGTCCCCACTGGGATTCAGTTCTCTTATCTGTACTATTATTATTATTAATGGTTAAAGTCCCCACTGGGACTCAATTATCTTATCTGTAAAAGAGGACGTCAAAAACATTGGTCATTATTGAGATTCCTCCTTCCTCTGTTGTTTAATGGAAAACTGGGGTAGGAATCAAATGCTGTTTTATCCCTAAGTGTAAGTTCTGAAGTGTCCACTGGGCCAGACCTTAGATCCAGCCTGTTTCTATCGGGAAAACTTGCAAGATGCTCCTACAGCTGGGTAGGGTAGGGAGAAGGACCTGCCACCTCCTTTGTCACCAGTGTTAGAAACATGTTCCCTCCACCCAGGGCTCATATTGACTTCCCCCTGGACAGCCTCTACACTTTCACAGGAATCCTCTACAGACCCTTACAAAGTCACCAGTTATAATCCCTCCAGCTTCTTGAACCTCTGAGCTAGAAGAGATCTCGGCTGGTCTTGCAGTTTGGAGCAAAACCCATCCTTTTCCAAGGCCTCCAGCAGCAACTAATAGAAAAGAATCTCCACGGGGGATGATGGCCCTGCAGCTTTGCCTACCAGCTGTCCTTAGGGCTAAGAGATGAAAGAGAAGCCAGGTGGTCAGAAGGCCAAAGGCTGGAAAAGCTGTGAATGAAGATCCTAAAACTGCAGCAATAGCTATCCCAAGGGGTGCACCTCAAGGACTTCCACTCATCTAGCTTTTTTCCCCTAGAAACCAAACTGATTAGAGAAATTCAAGGTAGAACAGCCCATCGAGGCAGGCACCTCGTCTCTAGGGAGACTGGTGGGGAGCGTGCACCTCCAAACTCATCTCCAGGAATTGCTTAGTCCCTCCTGGAATGACTCAAGAGCTGGAGCCTCTGATACTTCCCTTGGAGGGCAGGAATCTGCAGTCCAATACGCTTCAGCACCAGGAATTCTTCCTCCCCACGATACCAAACGGATGACAGGGCTGCTCATCTCAGAAAAAGAAGCTGAACAACCAAACCATAGCCCACACCTCCCCCACCTCCACCCTCACCAAGCAGCGGTTTCTTCCCAGCTGTTCACATAGATTTGCTGAGAGCCAGATTCTCTATCAGCAAGCCCTTCCCAAGAGCCTGCCCTAGAAAGGGAGATGCCATAAAGAACAAGGAATTGCAGACCCACCCATGAGAAGAGACTCGGGCCCAATCACCAGGCAGTGTCATGGGAACAGAGCACCATCCTCTGCCCCAGAGGCGGCGGGAACAATCTGAGACCCTCACACTCAGGCCCATTGGGAGCAGCAGGTCCTGGGTTCTTTTCTTTCTCTTGGCTGAACTGGAAGGGTGTTTTGCACATCCAAGACACCCTGACTGAATCTGAAACATTTCAGTATTCTGGCCTGGTTGGGCGCCCTCAACACCTATTGCAAAGGGACCACGTCCTCCTCTCTTTGTGACTGGCTGAGAGCTTCTCGGCAACTGAGCTGCACTCAGAAAGAATTCCAGAATCCTACCATCTAAATCCATGGGGCTGGCCGGAACCACCGCACCTATATGGTTAGCAGAACCACCTCTCACTCACCAACCTCACCTGCCATGCCCCCGTAGCACCTTCCAGATGAGCAGGGGGCAGGTGTTCTTAACTGCAGCGGCCATCCAGGCAAGACCCAAAGCAACTTTCCTGTCTGCCCCATGAAGGAGAATGAAGGTCCTACAGGACCTGGATCAAGGAGAACTGGAATGTAGTGAAAGGGGGCGGGACTCTTCTACACTGCAAGATGAGTGAGAGTTTTCTGCTCTGAGGCCACCTGTGTCCTCAGTTTCAGTGCCTCTCCAGGCCTGTTCTTTTGCTCATTAAGTAAATGTGCCAACGCAAAGAAAGAAATCAAGATCTGTTTAGCTTTCCCCACCGGCCCTGTCAATTGTTCCGAGGAAGACAGTTCCTGCCACACGGCTCAGAAAATGGGCCCCAGAGGGCCAAAGAACGGCTCCGGCCCATAAATGTATTTACACAGCATGGGGCTTTTTCTTCACGTTTAGCCAGCAGCCCACCTCTCCTGAGGGCCCCCGGGAAGTTTTATCACCTGGGAGGGCCCTCAGCTGCTGCTTTCACCAGGTCCCTCCTTGATCATCAGAACAGACAGATTGTCTGGCTGTGCAGAGATGCGGCCTCCCCCAGTGAGCCGGCTCAGCCACTGACAGAAGGCTCTCCAGCCGGTGGAGGCAGGCAGCCCCTGCAGAACCTCTTCCCAACATCCTCTAAGCTCCCTGGCTGGGGCTACCTACTCAGACTGTCTAATGAGATGCTCTTCTCAAGCTGGAGGGAGTAGAGAGCAGCTCAGATCACAGCATCTTTGACAAATGCACCACTTGGAAATGTGGGGAATGGGGTGATGTGCCATCAAGGTCAAGGCAGGCACAAGACTGATATATTCCAGAGAGCTTCAGAGATAAAAAAAGGAGTTCAAAGACCATCTAGTCCTGCAACCCACTGTACAGATGAGAAAACTGAGGTTCAAAGAAAATAAATAAGAGCACTGCATAGTAGGTAAGAACAAGGGCTTTGGACTTGGTTGTAACCCCTGCTTTACAATGTGCTTGCTCTATAATCTTTGATCTAATTTCTATGAATCTCTCTCAAAATGCATATGATAAAACCAATCTTCCATGATGCTTTGTGATGCTCCCAAGGGATAATGAGAGAAATAAAGCACTTAGCACAGTTAGTAACTGCATAATTAATGGTAACAATAACTACTATTATTAAGTAACTTGGCCAAAATCATTCAGAGCATTCATCTCAGACCTAAGACTCAGATTCATCTCTTTGTATTTCTACATCAGCATTCATGTTCAGGTGGGCCAGAGACTTCAAGCTACTTTCTGTGTCAGTCAGGACTCCCATTCCCCTGCTGAAAAACAGTGACTTAAAAAAATTGCAGATACGTTCTTTCACATAAGTAAAAACAAGTGTTAGAAACACAGCACTGGCAAGGGGCCCCATGAACACAGACTCCTACTTTTCTGCCATCCTATGCTCTTGGTTTATATCCTCAAGATCACAAGACGGCTTCTGGGGCTCCGGTCACTGGCAGGAAATAAAATGGGAAAGTGCAACAAGGCACTCCTCCCAGTAGAGTTAGTCCCCTATCCAAAGATTTCCTGGAACCTCATTCTGTGACTGTTGCTTGTAATTGCACACTCAGCCAGAGGGTTCTGTTTACAACGAAACAGGCAGACACTGCAAGGGCAATGCGCAGTCTTGGTTCTGCAGCCATACTCTTTATGATAAATTAGGTCATCCTCATATCTGCTTCCCATCCAGGAGCTCTAAGGGAGCACCCAGATGTCCCCCATCTACGCTGTGGCTGCTCCAGGGGCCCAGCCTGGTCCAGAATGGGAATCTTACCACCCCATAGCACCTGACCATCCCTTACTGCCCAGGACTGACAAGGACTCTGTAGGAAAGGATGAGCACAGGAGGTGGGCCCCACATTGTCCTCAGCCTCCCTAGGGGCCCATGGGTTTAGCAGAATTTCTGTTCCTCTTTAGGATTACAGTGTATTTGAGCAACACTGAGATGACACCTTTGAAAATCAATTTCTAGGGAGACAGAACATAAAGACTCCTAACTCTGGGAAACGAACTAGGGGTGGTGGAAGGGGAGAAGGGCAGGGGGTGGGGGTGAATGGGTGATGGGCACTGAGGAGGGCACTTGTCGGGATGGGCACTGGGTGTTATTCTGTATGTTGGCAAATTGAACACGAATAAAAAATAAATGTATTATTAAAAAAAAAAAAGAAAATCAATTTCTAAGTCAGACTGTGTTTTCTTCTCCAAACCCTCCAAAAGTGCCCCATTTCCTTCATAGTAAAAGCCAGAGTCCATTGTCCAACATGCTGACCTGCCAGAGCTTCCATAATCCCTCCAGGCACCTCTTTTGTGTTATTCACTCTACTCTACTCCCCCTCACTCACTTTACTCCTAACTACAGGGGCCTCCTTGCTGCTCCTCAAAAATGCACTACCATTTCAACCTCAAGGCCTTTGTACTTCCTGTTCTCTTACCTAGAATGCTCCTTCCCAAGATAATCCAAATGGTTCACCCTCACCTCCCATGAGGCCTACATTGACTATTCTATTTAAAATTGTAACCATGGGTCAGCTGGGTGGCTTGGTCGGTTAACATCTGCCTTCGGCTTAGGTCATGATCCCAGGGTCCTGGGACTGAGTCCCACATTGGGCTCCCTGCTCAGTGAGAAATCTGTTTCTCCCTCTGCCCCTCTCCCCTGCTTATTCTCTCTCTCTCTCTCTCTCAAATAAATAAAATCTTTTAAAAAACTAAAAAATTTAAAAGATAAAAAAATTGTAACCACCATGGTAACCCCAACATTGTCACCCTCCTCTACCTTCCCACAACACTCATTGCCTTCTAACTTGACATGTCCTTCATTTCTTTATTATATTCATTCATTATGTTTGTCATATTGCCATGCAATTTATTACTTTCTTGCCTTTATTTATTTGTGTATTTTGAGGGCAAGGATCTGGATCTGTTGTGTTTACAGCTACACCCTCAGCACCTAGAACAGAGCCTGACATACACAGCAAATGCTTAATAAATATTTGTTGAATAAATGTATATATTAATGTTGCTCTGTCTTGGGGAAAATTAGAATTGCCAATTAGAAAAGGCAGTTGACAGGAAAAGAATAGATATGAATCTGGCATAACCAGCAATAAAGACAGAAGCATCCACATGAAGTCAAATCAAGGAAACAGCCCTTCTGAGAGAAGACGCAGAAAATTAATGACCCAGATTCATGTTATATCTTTCCCTAGCTAGATGAGTACACACATTCTCTAGCTATTCTTCAGACAAGTGTTAGCATACCCATTCAGTGGATGAGGAAACTAATTACTGGCAACAGTGAATGCAATGTCTCATATGGTCCTACTAAAGGATTCAAAACTCAGCCCTGGCTCAGGGTCTATAGCCTAATAGAAAGGAGGCTCATTCTCCAAACCAGCTGCCACTGGGTAATTGTTTATTTTCTTCCACCTACAACTTTCGGTCCCTCCTCTGGAGCTGCTCTTTTACTGTGTGGCTCTCATAAGCATCTTTCACCTCTAGGAGAATGCTTTTGAAAATAAGACCACCACGCTGCTGATAGCCACAGAAAGGCCAAACAATCAGGTCCAGGCAATGGTCCCTTCCATTTACATGCCCCGACACCCACATTCAAGGGATGCCTAGGTGGCAACAGAATCAATCCTCTGTCCCTAAATCAGCTGGAAATGGTTTTTTCCTCTCCTGCTGAATAATTTGGAAGTGATTTTGAAAATGCAAAGCAAAGAGAGCAGTCTTTTTTTTTTTCTCCTAGCCATGAAAATACACATTGCTTCCCAGAGCCTGATTAATGTTAAATATGACCTTTTGCAAAGTTTCTTGGCAGGTTAATTTATGATACTTCCAGATTCTGATGTACCAGGCAGTGGCTGTTTATATGTTTGATGAAGTATTCTTTGTCCGGAGTTGATATGTTTTAACAGATCTTCCGTAGCTCACTCCCCCTTTCTCTTGCTCTTTCAATCTCTCTTTTACTCTAACTTTGTGCTCGGGTATTTAATCAATCTTACTAGGGAGAAAACATGAATATATTTATGAATTCTCAGTCCCTAAGTTGTCATGCATGCTGTATTAGCTTATTACTGTATCTCCAAGATAATTCTTCCCTCTCATCTCCCTACACCTGTGCTTTTGAGTTCAGGGAGATCTCAACTCAACCAAAATTACTTCTAATGTATGGTTTGCTACAAGAGCTGCTTTGAGGGTCTCTGTCTTAAACAGGTGTATCTTCTCCTTATTGCCTTTGCCTTTGTTCTTCCCTATCTCAGAAAGAGAAATCTA
The DNA here is from genome assembly GCF_053574225.1 of Canis aureus. NCBI lineage: Eukaryota > Metazoa > Chordata > Mammalia > Carnivora > Canidae > Canis > Canis aureus. The sequence goes on along the minus strand of NC_135628.1, from coordinate 55,703,373 downwards.
GTGAGCTAGACTTGAGCCCCAAGAGGTTGTTTCAGCCCATGAATATAACTAAGCTTAATGAGCATGGAGATACATGCATGGAGGGAAGGCCAACAAATGTGCATGAGGGATGAAAGGTGCTCGGGAAGCACTTCACCCTCAGAAGGTATGTTGTGGAAGTCAACTACTATTTATGGGGCAGTTTCAGCTTAGCAAAGATTTTAACCTTCCTTATACAGAGTCAGTGCTTGGCACACAGTAGATGTTTGGCTTTTGTTGAATGAAAGAAAGAAGTGAAAGAGCAAGAAAGAGAAGGAGGCAAGAAGACCATACTTTCTAATATAGTGACCCTCAAATTCTTTATTAGAGGCACAGGAACAAGAGTTTGAGCCCAAAGGGTGATTTTCCAATTCTGATAATAGAGGCCCACATCATGGTCAGTGCCTCCTTGACTGTCACTACCTGAGAAGCTGTTATAGGTACTAAGACCACCTTCCCCCAGATCTGCAGCCCCCTTTATGCTGTCAAACCAGGCAAGTGCATTTGGGCTGGCATTTTTAATACATCATTGGTGACTTTACTACAACAGTGAGGATGGGAAGGAGCTGACAACCAGAGCAGAGCAAGAAGATCATTGTGTGGCATCACAGGCCCAACAGAGACAAGAGGACACAGACTGTGTTGAGGGCAGACAGGAAAGCTGTGTGGTTTCTCCAGAAATATTCTTCTGCCTGGAGAAAGAGCAAGAGAAATGGAACAGTTGAGTTTGTCCAAGGTCAGAAGTCAGCCAGGTGAGGGTAGCACAGGCTCAAGAGAACAAGGAGTGGTTGGGGCCAGAATGATAAAGGGTCCAGGCTGCAGGCACAGTACAGAGAAATCATGGGCTTGTGATCTCTCTTATCATTTGGTCCAAGAGTTTTATATTTGGGATTGTATAAATCATTGATGGGATAGTTTATTTTCTAGCCATTTTGGCCTCAATTATATACATCTTATCTTTCTTTGCCCACCCAAGGAGAAAATGGAATTGACTTGGTAAGTTTCATTTCATACTACACACCTTTGAGGGCTGCCTATGCAGCCTAACAGCTCCGTTCCAGGACTCTAGGGTGGATGAGCCTCACTTCAGAGAAAAAGACACAGATGTCACCTCCATAGGGTGATTTGAAGGGCAAAGAGAAAGTTGCATAGCCTCCCTATGCATGTCTTTTGTCAGCCTGCCATAGTACCTGAAATTTCCCTATTATTCACTGCTCAGGTTGACTAAACAGAAATACTAGTAAAGTACAAATTTTGTATGAAGGGAGTCATGCAACTGAAGTGGTACGAAAACTTGAAAATCAGACCAAGCTGGGTTTAGATCCCAGCCTCTATATAGCAGTGTGATTCCTGGCAAATTATTTAAAATCCCAAAGAGTCTACATCTTTATTCATAAAAATATGAATTCTATCAAAATGGCAGTGTTGTTATAAGGATGGATTAACTGACACACAGAGAGAACAACCAACATAGAGATTGATGCACAGAGGGGGACAGAAGAAA